>NW_026943818.1:32139591-32504591 GCF_035594765.1 Anolis carolinensis | reverse complement strand
GAGGAGGTGGGACAATAATAATATAATATAATATAATATAATATAATATAATATAATATAATATAATATAATATAATGGAGGAAGTGGGACGATTATAATATAATATAATAGAAAAGGTGGGACAATAATAATATAATATAATATAATATAATATAATATAATATAATATAATGGAGGAGTTGGGACGATTATAATATAATATAATATAATATAATATAATATAATATAATATAATATAATATAATATAATGGAGGAGGTGGGACGATTATAATATAATATAATAGAATAGGTGGGACAATTATAATATAATATAATATAATATAATATAATATAATATAATATAATATAATATAATATAATGGAGGAGTTGGGACGATTATAATATAATATAATATAATATAATATAATGGAGGAGGTGGGACAATTATAATATAATATAATAGAATAGGTGGGACAATTATAATATAATATAATATAATATAATATAATATAATATAATATAATGGAGGAGTTGGGACGATTATAATATAATATAATATAATATAATATAATATAATGGAGGAGGTGGGACAATTATAATATAATATAATAGAATAGGTGGGACAATTATAATATAATATAATATAATATAATATAATATAATATAATATAATGGAGGAGTTGGGACGATTATAATATAATATAATATAATATAATATAATGGAGGAGGTGGGATGATTATAATATAATAGAATAGAAAAGGTGGGACAATAATAATATAATATAATATAATATAATATAATATAATATAATATAATATAATACAATGGAGGAGGTGGGACAATAATAATATAATATAATATAATATAATATAATATAATATAATATAATGGAGGAAGTGGGACGATTATAATATAATATAATAGAAAAGGTGGGACAATAATAATATAATATAATATAATATAATATAATATAATATAATGGAGGAGTTGGGACGATTATAATATAATATAATATAATATAATACAATGGAGGAGGTGGGACAATAATAATACAATATAATATAATATAATATAATGGGATGATTATAATATAATAGAATAGAATAGGTGGGACAATTATAATATAATATAATATAATATAATATAATATAATATAATATAATATAATGGAGGAGGTGGGACGATTATAATATAATATAATAGAAAAGGTGGGACAATAATAATATAATATAATATAATATAATAGAAAAGGTGGGACAATAATAATACAATATAATATAATATAATATAATATAATGGAGGAAGTGGGACGATTATAATCTAATATAATAGAAAAGGTGGAATAATAATCTTGGCGTGGTCTCCCTTTTGTTCTCAGGGAGGAGGTCTCTGTGAACAACGTGGTGGAGTTGATGCACCAGGTGTCCATCGGGATGAAATACCTGGAAGAGAAGAACTTTGTCCACCGGGACCTGGCGGCTCGCAACGTCTTGCTGGTCCACCAGCACTACGCCAAGATCAGCGACTTCGGCCTCTCCAAGGCGTTGGCGGCCGACGACAGCTACTACATGGTGAGCAAGACCACTCAGGGCCATCAAAACCCTCTTGATAGATAGCCATCCCTATGACACACGTCCACAATGCCTTCTAATTATGCGACACAGGGGTTGGTTCTATTGACCAAATGGACATATTCACGGTGCTCACTATAACACTGGGGTGTCTGTGGTGGAGGAAAAATGGAAAACCTAGGAGGAAATTGTCCCCGCACTTGGATGGAGTTTGTGGAGGATATTGTCCCTTGGGCATGTTCACGGCGCTCGCTATAACACTGGGGTGTCTGTGGTGGAGGAAAAACGGAAAATCTAGGAGGAAATTGTCCCCGCACTTGGATGGAGTTTATGGAGGATATTGTCCCTTGGGCATGTTCACGGCGCTCGCTATAACACTGGGGTGTCTGTGGTGGAGGAAAAACGGAAAATCTAGGAGGAAATTGTCCCCGCACTTGGATGGAGTTTGTGGAGGATATTGTCCCTTGGGCATGTTCACGGCGCTCGCTATAACACTGGGGTGTCTGTGGTGGAGGAAAAACGGAAAATCTAGGAGGAAATTGTCCCCGCACTTGGATGGAGTTTGTGGAGGATATTGACCCTTGGACATGTTCACGGTGCTCGCTATAACACTGGGGTGTCTGTGGTGGAGGAAAAATGGAAAATCTAGGAGGAAATTGTCCCCGCACTTGGATGGAGTTTGTGGAGGATATTGTCCCTTGGGCATGTTCACGGTGCTCGCTATAACACTGGGGTGTCTGTGGTGGAGGAAAAACGGAAAATCTAGGAGGAAATTGTCCCCGCACTTGGATGGAGTTTGTGGAGGATATTGTCCCTTGGGCATGTTCACGGCGCTCGCTATAACACTGGGGTGTCTGTGGTGGAGGAAAAATGGAAAACCTAGGAGGAAATTGTCCCCGCACTTGGATGGAGTTTGTGGAGGATATTGTCCCTTGGGCATGTTCACGGCGCTCGCTATAACACTGGGGTGTCTGTGGTGGAGGAAAAACGGAAAATCTAGGAGGAAATTGTCCCCGCACTTGGATGGAGTTTGTGGAGGATATTGTCCCTTGGGCATGTTCACGGCGCTCGCTATAACACTGGGGTGTCTGTGGTGGAGGAAAAACGGAAAATCTAGGAGGAAATTGTCCCCGCACTTGGATGGAGTTTGTGGAGGATATTGACCCTTGGACATGTTCACGGCGCTCGCTATAACACTGGGGTGTCTGTGGTGGAGGAAAAACGGAAAATCTAGGAGGAAATTGTCCCCGCACTTGGATGGAGTTTGTGGAGGATATTGACCCTTGGACATGTTCACGGTGCTCGCTATAACACTGGGGTGTCTGTGGTGGAGGAAAAACGGAAAATCTAGGAGGAAATTGTCCCCGCACTTGGATGGAGTTTGTGGAGGATATTGACCCTTGGACATGTTCACGGTGCTCGCTATAACACTGGGGTGTCTGTGGTGGAGGAAAAATGGAAAATCTAGGAGGAAATTGTCCCCACACTTGGATGGAGTTTGTGGAGGATATTGTCCCTTGGGCATGTTCACGGCGCTCGCTATAACACTGGGGTGTCTGTGGTGGAGGAGAAACGGAAAATCTAGGAGGAAATTGTCCCCGCACTTGGATGGAGTTTGTGGAGGATATTGACCCTTGGGCATGTTCACGGCGCTCGCTATAACACTGGGGTGTCTGTGGTGGAGGAAAAACGGAAAATCTAGGAGGAAATTGTCCCCGCACTTGGATGGAGTTTGTGGAGGATATTGTCCCTTGGGCATGTTCACGGCGCTCGCTATAACACTGGGGTGTCTGTGGTGGAGGAAAAACGGAAAATCTAGGAGGAAATTGTCCCCGCACTTGGATGGAGTTTATGGAGGATATTGTCCCTTGGGCATGTTCACGGCGCTCGCTATAACACTGGGGTGTCTGTGGTGGAGGAAAAACGGAAAATCTAGGAGGAAATTGTCCCCGCACTTGGATGGAGTTTGTGGAGGATATTGTCCCTTGGGCATGTTCACGGCGCTCGCTATAACACTGGGGTGTCTGTGGTGGAGGAAAAACGGAAAATCTAGGAGGAAATTGTCCCCGCACTTGGATGGAGTTTGTGGAGGATATTGTCCCTTGGGCATGTTCACGGCGCTCGCTATAACACTGGGGTGTCTGTGGTGGAGGAAAAACGGAAAATCTAGGAGGAAATTGTCCCCACACTTGGATGGAGTTTGTGGAGGATATTGTCCCTTGGGCATGTTCACGGTGCTCGCTATAACACTGGGGTGTCTGTGGTGGAGGAAAAACGGAAAATCTAGGAGGAAATTGTCCCCGCACTTGGATGGAGTTTGTGGAGGATATTGTCCCTTGGGCATGTTCACGGCGCTCGCTATAACACTGGGGTGTCTGTGGTGGAGGAAAAATGGAAAACCTAGGAGGAAATTGTCCCCGCACTTGGATGGAGTTTGTGGAGGATATTGTCCCTTGGGCATGTTCACGGCGCTCGCTATAACACTGGGGTGTCTGTGGTGGAGGAAAAACGGAAAATCTAGGAGGAAATTGTCCCCGCACTTGGATGGAGTTTGTGGAGGATATTGTCCCTTGGGCATGTTCACGGCGCTCGCTATAACACTGGGGTGTCTGTGGTGGAGGAAAAATGGAAAACCTAGGAGGAAATTGTCCCCGCACTTGGATGGAGTTTGTGGAGGATATTGTCCCTTGGGCATGTTCACGGCGCTCGCTATAACACTGGGGTGTCTGTGGTGGAGGAAAAACGGAAAATCTAGGAGGAAATTGTCCCCGCACTTGGATGGAGTTTGTGGAGGATATTGTCCCTTGGGCATGTTCACGGCGCTCGCTATAACACTGGGGTGTCTGTGGTGGAGGAAAAACGGAAAATCTAGGAGGAAATTGTCCCCGCACTTGGATGGAGTTTGTGGAGGATATTGACCCTTGGACATGTTCACGGCGCTCGCTATAACACTGGGGTGTCTGTGGTGGAGGAAAAACGGAAAATCTAGGAGGAAATTGTCCCCGCACTTGGATGGAGTTTGTGGAGGATATTGACCCTTGGACATGTTCACGGTGCTCGCTATAACACTGGGGTGTCTGTGGTGGAGGAAAAACGGAAAATCTAGGAGGAAATTGTCCCCGCACTTGGATGGAGTTTGTGGAGGATATTGACCCTTGGACATGTTCACGGTGCTCGCTATAACACTGGGGTGTCTGTGGTGGAGGAAAAATGGAAAATCTAGGAGGAAATTGTCCCCACACTTGGATGGAGTTTGTGGAGGATATTGTCCCTTGGGCATGTTCACGGCGCTCGCTATAACACTGGGGTGTCTGTGGTGGAGGAGAAACGGAAAATCTAGGAGGAAATTGTCCCCGCACTTGGATGGAGTTTGTGGAGGATATTGACCCTTGGGCATGTTCACGGCGCTCGCTATAACACTGGGGTGTCTGTGGTGGAGGAAAAACGGAAAATCTAGGAGGAAATTGTCCCCGCACTTGGATGGAGTTTGTGGAGGATATTGTCCCTTGGGCATGTTCACGGCGCTCGCTATAACACTGGGGTGTCTGTGGTGGAGGAAAAACGGAAAATCTAGGAGGAAATTGTCCCCGCACTTGGATGGAGTTTGTGGAGGATATTGTCCCTTGGGCATGTTCACGGCGCTCGCTATAACACTGGGGTGTCTGTGGTGGAGGAAAAACGGAAAATCTAGGAGGAAATTGTCCCCACACTTGGATGGAGTTTGTGGAGGATATTGTCCCTTGGGCATGTTCACGGTGCTCGCTATAACACTGGGGTGTCTGTGGTGGAGGAAAAACGGAAAATCTAGGAGGAAATTGTCCCCGCACTTGGATGGAGTTTGTGGAGGATATTGTCCCTTGGGCATGTTCACGGCGCTCGCTATAACACTGGGGTGTCTGTGGTGGAGGAAAAATGGAAAACCTAGGAGGAAATTGTCCCCGCACTTGGATGGAGTTTGTGGAGGATATTGTCCCTTGGGCATGTTCACGGCGCTCGCTATAACACTGGGGTGTCTGTGGTGGAGGAAAAACGGAAAATCTAGGAGGAAATTGTCCCCGCACTTGGATGGAGTTTGTGGAGGATATTGTCCCTTGGGCATGTTCACGGCGCTCGCTATAACACTGGGGTGTCTGTGGTGGAGGAAAAATGGAAAACCTAGGAGGAAATTGTCCCCGCACTTGGATGGAGTTTGTGGAGGATATTGTCCCTTGGGCATGTTCACGGCGCTCGCTATAACACTGGGGTGTCTGTGGTGGAGGAAAAACGGAAAATCTAGGAGGAAATTGTCCCCGCACTTGGATGGAGTTTGTGGAGGATATTGTCCCTTGGGCATGTTCACGGCGCTCGCTATAACACTGGGGTGTCTGTGGTGGAGGAAAAATGGAAAACCTAGGAGGAAATTGTCCCCGCACTTGGATGGAGTTTGTGGACGATATTGTCCCTTGGGCATGTTCACGGCGCTCGCTAAAACACTGGGGTGTCTGTGGTGGAGGAAAAACGGAAAATCTAGGAGGAAATTGTCCCCGCACTTGGATGGAGTTTGTGGAGGATATTGTCCCTTGGGCATGTTCACGGCGCTCGCTACAACACTGGGGTGTCTGTGGTGGAGGAAAAACGGAAAATCTAGGAGGAAATTGTCCCCGCACTTGGATGGAGTTTGTGGAGGATATTGTCCCTTGGGCATGTTCACGGCGCTCGCTACAACACTGGGGTGTCTGTGGTGGAGGAAAAACGGAAAATCTAGGAGGAAATTGTCCCCGCACTTGGATGGAGTTTGTGGAGGATATTGACCCTTGGGCATGTTCACGGCGCTCGCTATAACACTGGGGTATCTGTGGTGGAGGAAAAATGGAACACCTAGGAGGAAATTGTCCCCGCACTTGGATGGAGTTTGTGGAGGATATTGTCCCTTGGGCATGTTCACGGCGCTCGCTATAACACTGGGGTGTCTGTGGTGGAGGAAAAACGGAAAATCTAGGAGGAAATTGTCCCCGCACTTGGATGGAGTTTGTGGAGGATATTGTCCCTTGGGCATGTTCACGGCGCTCGCTATAACACTGGGGTGTCTGTGGTGGAGGAAAAACGGAAAATCTAGGAGGAAATTGTCCCCGCACTTGGATGGAGTTTGTGGAGGATATTGTCCCTTGGGCATGTTCACGGCGCTCGCTATAACACTGGGGTGTCTGTGGTGGAGGAAAAATGGAAAACCTAGGAGGAAATTGTCCCCGCACTTGGATGGAGTTTGTGGAGGATATTGTCCCTTGGGCATGTTCACGGCGCTCGCTATAACACTGGGGTGTCTGTGGTGGAGGAAAAACGGAAAATCTAGGAGGAAATTGTCCCCGCACTTGGATGGAGTTTGTGGAGGATATTGTCCCTTGGGCATGTTCACGGCGCTCGCTATAACACTGGGGTGTCTGTGGTGGAGGAAAAATGGAAAACCTAGGAGGAAATTGTCCCCGCACTTGGATGGAGTTTGTGGAGGATATTGTCCCTTGGGCATGTTCACGGCGCTCGCTATAACACTGGGGTGTCTGTGGTGGAGGAGAAACGGAAAATCTAGGAGGAAATTGTCCCCGCACTTGGATGGAGTTTGTGGAGGATATTGTCCCTTGGGCATGTTCACGGCGCTCGCTATAACACTGGGGTGTCTGTGGTGGAGGAAAAATGGAAAACCTAGGAGGAAATTGTCCCCGCACTTGGATGGAGTTTGTGGAGGATATTGTCCCTTGGGCATGTTCACGGCGCTCGCTATAACACTGGGGTGTCTGTGGTGGAGGAAAAACGGAAAATCTAGGAGGAAATTGTCCCCGCACTTGGATGGAGTTTGTGGAGGATATTGTCCCTTGGGCATGTTCACGGCGCTCGCTATAACACTGGGGTGTCTGTGGTGGAGGAAAAACGGAAAATCTAGGAGGAAATTGTCCCCGCACTTGGATGGAGTTTGTGGAGGATATTGACCCTTGGACATGTTCACGGCGCTCGCTATAACACTGGGGTGTCTGTGGTGGAGGAAAAACGGAAAATCTAGGAGGAAATTGTCCCCGCACTTGGATGGAGTTTGTGGAGGATATTGACCCTTGGGCATGTTCACGGCGCTCGCTATAACACTGGGGTGTCTGTGGTGGAGGAGAAACGGAAAATCTAGGAGGAAATTGTCCCCGCACTTGGATGGAGTTTGTGGAGGATATTGTCCCTTGGGCATGTTCACGGCGCTCGCTATAACACTGGGGTGTCTGTGGTGGAGGAGAAACGGAAAATCTAGGAGGAAATTGTCCCCGCACGTGGATGGAGTTTGTGGAGGATATTGTCCCTTGGGCATGTTCACGGCGCTCGCTATAACACTGGGGTGTCTGTGGTGGAGGAAAAACGGAAAATCTAGGAGGAAATTGTCCCCGCACTTGGATGGAGTTTGTGGAGGATATTGTCCCTTGGGCATGTTCACGGCGCTCGCTATAACACTGGGGTGTCTGTGGTGGAGGAAAAACGGAAAATCTAGGAGGAAATTGTCCCCGCACTTGGATGGAGTTTGTGGAGGATATTGTCCCTTGGGCATGTTCACGGTGCTCGCTATAACACTGGGGTGTCTGTGGTGGAGGAAAAACGGAAAATCTAGGAGGAAATTGTCCCCGCACTTGGATGGAGTTTGTGGAGGATATTGTCCCTTGGGCATGTTCACGGCGCTCGCTATAACACTGGGGTGTCTGTGGTGGAGGAAAAACGGAAAATCTAGGAGGAAATTGTCCCCGCACTTGGATGGAGTTTGTGGAGGATATTGACCCTTGGACATGTTCACGGCGCTCGCTATAACACTGGGGTGTCTGTGGTGGAGGAAAAACGGAAAATCTAGGAGGAAATTGTCCCAGGACATGTTCCCGGCACTCACTATAACCTGCAATGTCATTGGAGGGAGGGCCGTTGGTGTCTCCTGAGTAGTGGGAGCTGTAGTAAGAAACACTGTGGTGTCTGTGGTGGAGGAAAAACAGAAAATCTAGGAGGAAATTGTCCCAGGACATGTTCCCGGCACTCACTATAACCTGCAATGTCATTGGAGGGAGGGCCGTTGGTGTCTCCTGAGTAGTGGGAGCTATAGTAAGAAACACTGTGGTGTCTGTGGTGGAGGAAAAACAGAAAATCTAGGAGGAAATTGTCCCAGGACATGTTCCCGGCACTCACTATAACCTGCAATGTCATTGGAGGGAGGGCCGTTGGTGTCTCCTGAGTAGTGGGAGCTATAGTAAGAAACACTGTGGTGTCTGTGGTGGAGGAAAAACAGAAAATCTAGGAGGAAATTGTCCCAGGACATGTTCCCGGCACTCACTATAACCTGCAGTGTCATTGGAGGGAGGGCCGTTGGTGTCTCCTGAGTAGTGGGAGCTATAGTAAAAAACACTGGGATGTCTGTGGTGGAGGAAAACACCTTTCGCCACCCAAAGAAAGAGATAGTTACTTTGTTGATAAGAGTTAAGATGCAGTATCTACACCATATACACATAGCCTGAAGACTATTGTACATGACTCCATATATAGACGATTGGCTCCTTTGTGTTGACAGTTTCTCCCTCTCTCTCTATATGTATATTTAGGCCAAGACTACGGGGAAATGGCCCCTGAAGTGGTACGCGCCCGAATGTATCCTCTTCCGGAAGTTTTCCAGCAAAGGCGACGTCTGGAGTTACGGGGTGACCATGTGGGAAGCGTTCAGCTACGGACAGAAACCGTATAAGGTGAGACGCGGATTTCGCTCTCCGATTTGTCTTACATCTCAATCCGGCGTCTATATATATAAAAATGTAATGTGAGTTTTTCCCATGGAGTAAACCACAAAACCACTGGACCCAATCACACCAAATCTGGCCACAAAAGACATAGTCACCCAATCTATGTCTTTCCATGAAAAAAACCCTATAAAATTAGATCCAAATTACAGAAAACCGCCAAAACCAAAAATGTCTAACCACGCATGCGCAGAGGCCCCCCGGGAAGCTTGAAGCCAGGTGGGTAGGACTTCAATTGCCACCACAGCAAATTATTATTATTATTATTATTATTATTATTATTATTATTATTATTATTATCAACACAACGACGTTGTATGACACAGCAAACAAGATAGATATGCTGGATTTCGTTTCGCAAAACCACAAGTCGAACACTTCCCAAGTGTCTAGGACTGTGTGATGTATTTTCGGATGATGCGTGCAGATCCCAGTAGGGTGGCCTTTTGCAGATTATTATTATTATTATTATTATTATTATTATTATTATTAATTTATGGCACAGCAAACAAGATAGATATGCTGGATTTCGTTTCGCAAAACCACAAGTCGAACACTTCCCAAGTGTCTAGGACTGTGTGATGTATTTTCTGATGATGCGTGCAGATCCCAGTAGGGTGGCCTTTTGCAGATTATTATTATTATTATTATTATTATTATTATTATTATTATTATTATTATTAATTTATGGCACAGCAAACAAGATAGACATGCTGGATTTCGTTTCGCAAAACCACAAGTCGAACACTTCCCAAGTGTCTAGGACTGTGTGATGTATTTTCAGATGATGCATGCAGATCCCAGTAGGGTGGCCTTTTGCAGTTGGCAGATGGTGATTTTGTCAATGTCTATTGTTTCCAAATGCCGGCTGAGATCTTTTGGCACGGCACCCAGTGTGCCCATCACCACCGGGACCACCTGCACTGGTTTCTGCCAGAGTCTTTGCAGTTCAGTCTTGAGGTCCTGATAGCGGCTGAGTTTTTCCTGTTGTTTTTCATCTATGCGACTGTCACCTGGGATGGCAACATCAATGAGCCAAACCTTGTTCTTTTCCACAACTGTGATGTCTGGTGTGTTGTGTTCCAGAACTTTGTCAGTCTGGATTCGGAAGTCCCACAGTATCTTTGCGTGCTCATTTTCCAAGACTTTTGCAGGTTTGTGATCCCACCAGTTCTTTTCTGCTGGGAGGTGGTACTTGAGGCATAAGTTCCAATGAATCATTTGGGCCACATGGTTGTGCCTCTGTTTGTAGTCTGTCTGTGCAATTTTCTTACAGCAGCTGAGGATATGATCAATGGTTTCGTTGGTTTCCTTGCACAGTCTGCATTTTGGGTCATCAGCTGATTTTTCAATCTTGGCCTTAATTGCATTTGTTCTTATTATTATTATTATTATTATTATTATTATTATTATTATTATTTGAAACACAACAAGATGAGTCCACAGCAGACATTCTGGTGGCTGTTGAATTTGACCACACGTCGGACACTTCCGAAGTGTCTTGGACTATTATTATTATTATTATTATTATTATTATTATTATTATTATTATTATTGGGTTCCTGGGAATCATCAAAATGAGCAAAACCTGGCAGCCACCATTAAAAAACACTACAATCTGGAAAGTAAATAAAGAACAACACGCTGAAAATAAGGGCCATTCCAGACAGGAAACAACCAGGGACAGCTAACACCTCCCAACAAAGGATTCTCCCAGGGAGGAAACAACCACATGTTGCAGCTGCAAGCCCATTCAATGCTAATCAAGGTGACTAATTACAACATTCATATTTGCCTCCATGAACAAAATACCCACTTTGGATGACACCACAGCAACACGTGGCCGGGCACAGCTAGTTTATATATAGATACTAGCTGTGCCCAGCCACGCGTTGCTGTGGCTAGGACTTTATTTTTCTTTTCTTTTTGTTGTATGAACGTAGAGGCGTGGATGAGAGGTTGTGCTGTCAATTTTTGAGATTGTGGGGCGTTTAGTTTAGTTGTTTTGTCTGGCGCCGTGATACCATTACCCTTTTATATATATAGATAGCTGTGCCCGGCCACGCGTTGCCGTGGCTAGGACTTTATTTTTCTTTTCTTTTTGTTGTATGAACGTAGAGGCGTGGATGAGAGGTTGTGCTGTCAATTTTTGAGATTGTGGGGCGTTTAGTTTAGTTGTTTTGTCTGGCGCCATGATACCATTACCCTTTTATATATATAGATAGCTGTGCCCGGCCACGCGTTGCCGTGGCTAGGACTTTATTTTTCTTTTCTTTTTGTTGTATGAACGTAGAGGCGTGGATGAGAGGTTGTGCTGTCAATTTTCGAGGTTGTGGGGTGTTTAGTTTAGTTGGTTTGTCCGGCGCCGTGATACCATTACCCTTTTATATATATAGATAGCTGTGCCCGGCCACGCGTTGCCGTGGCTAGGACTTTATTTTTCTTTTCTTTTTGTTGTATGAACGTAGAGGCGTGGATGAGAGGTTGTGCTGTCAATTTTCGAGGTTGTGGGGCGTTTAGTTTAGTTGTTTTGTCCGGCGCCGTGATACCATTACCCTTTTATATATATAGATGTAATGTGCGTTTTCCCCATGGAGTAAACAACAAAACCGCTGAACCCAATCACACCAAATTTGGTCCACAGAAAATGAAGGGTCCCGAAGTCGTGACGTTCATCGAGGAAGGGAAGCGGATGGAGTGTCCTCCCAAGTGTCCCCCGGAGATGTACAAACTGATGAACCAATGCTGGACGTTCAAGTAAGAGAGGAGATCATCTTGGGGGGGGGGCGGTGTATCCGGTTACGTTCTTACCGGTGAGGCTGAGAGAGTGTGACCCAGTTAGGTTTGAGAAGAGGCCCAGCACTTTCTTTTGTTCACCCCGCAGGGTGATTGGATCAAATAAACCTATTGGACGATCTCCTCGCTTGGATTAATAGTAATAGAGGGACACGGCGGCACGTCCCAACACCACAGTTCCAAAGTATTGAACCACGGTCATTCAAGTGTGTTAATCCAACAGTGTGGATGATCCGAAGAGACCCAAAATCACACTAAAAGTGGGATTCAAACCCTAAAACTTGCCCCACTTCTAGGCAGTAGTCTCTACCCGATCTCAACGGGAATATGCTTATATTATTATTATTATTATTATTATTATTATTATTATTATTATTATTATTATTATTATTTTATGACACAAGACAATATAATAATAATAATAATAATAATAATAATAATAATAATAATAAAAGCGTATTCCCGTTGAGATCGGATATTATTATTATTACTACTACTATTATTATTATTTTATGACACAAGACAATATAATAATAATAATAATAATAATAATATAAGGATATTCCCGTTGAGATCGGATATTATTATTATTTCTACTATTATTATTATTATTATTATTTTATGACACAAGACAATATAATAATAATAATATAAGGATATTCCCGTTGAGATCGGATATTATTATTATTACTACTATCATTATTATTATTTTATGACACAAGACAATATAATAATAATAATAATAATAATAATAATAATAATAATAATAATAATAATAATATAAGGATATTCCCGTTGAGATCAGATATTATTATTACTACTACTATTATTATTATTATTATTATTATTATTATTATTATTATTATTATTTTATGACACAAGACAATATAATAAAAATAATAATAATAATAATATAAGGATATTCCCGTTGAGATCAGATATTATTATTATTACTACTATTATTATTATTATTATTTTATGACACAAGATAATATAATAATAATAATAATAATAATAATAATAATAATAATAATAATATAAGGATATTCCCGTTGAGATCAGATATTATTCTTATTACTACTATTATTATTATTATTTTATGACACAAGACAATATAATAATAATAATAATAATAATAATAATAATAATATAAGGATATTCCCGTTGAGATTGGATATTATTATTATTACTACTACTATTATTATTATTTTATGACACAAGACAATATAATAATAATAATAATAATAATAATAATAATAATAATAATAATATAAGGATATTCCCGTTGAGATTGGATATTATTATTATTACTACTACTATTATTATTATTTTATGACACAAGACAATATAATAATAAAAATAATAATAATAATATAAGGATATTCCCGTTGAGATCGGATATTATTATTATTATTATTATTATTATTATTATTTTATGACACGACAATATAATAATAAAAAATAATAATAATATAAGGATATTCCAGTTGAGATCGGATATTATTATTACTACTACTACTACTATTATTATTATTATTATTATTATTATTATTATTATTATTATTATTTTATGACACAAGACAATATTATAATAATAATAATAATAATAATAATAATAATAATAATAATAATATAAGCCTATTCCCGTTGAGATCGGATATTATTATTATTACTACTACTATTATTATTATTTTATGACACAAGACAATATAATAATAATAATAATAATAATAATAATAATAATAATAATAATAATATAAGGATATTCCCATTGAGATCGGATATTATTACTACTACTATTATTATTATTTTATGACACAAGACAATATAATAATAATAATAATAATAATAATAATAATAATAATAATAATAATAATATAAGGATATTCCCGTTGAGATCGGATATTATTATTATTACTACTATTATTATTATTATTTTATGACACAAGACAATATAATAATAATAATAATAATAATAATAATAATAATAATAATAATAATATAAGGATATTCCCGTTGAGATCGGATATTATTATTATTACTACTATTATTATTATTATTTTATGACACAAGACAATATAATAATAATAATAATTATTATTATTATTATTTAAGGATATTCCTGTTGAGATCGGATATTATTATTATTACTACTACTATTATTATTATTTTATGACAGAAGACAATATAATAATAATAATAATAATAATAATAATAATAATAATAATAATAATAATATAAGGATATTCCCGTTGAGATCGGATATTATTATTATTACTACTATTATTATTATTATTATTTTATGACACAAGACAATATAATAATAATAATAATAATAATAATAATAATAATAATAATAATATAAGGATATTCCCGTTGAGATTGGATATTATTACTATTACTACTATTATTATTATTATTTTATGACACAAGACAATATAATAATAATAATATAAGGATATTCCCGTTGAGATCGGATATTATTATTATTACTACTACTATTATTATTATTTTCCAAAACCAAGAAAAATATTAGAATTTTCTCTCTGGTTCATTGGGTTCTTTTGTTTCTCTGAAGGTGGGAAGACCGCCTGGATTTCGCCGCGGTGGAGACGCTGATCCGGACCTATTACTATAGCATCGCCGATAAGACGGAGGAAAAACCAGAGGAACGTGCTTAGCGCCGAAAATGGACAAAAGTGGTTGGTTCAGGAGCCGAGTGTCTCCTCCCCATCCTCTCCAAATCCAAAACCCTCTTAAATTGTTTCAGAGCTCCAATAATACCCCTAAGATATACTTCAATGTGCCCCAAAAGTATTAAAAAGGACTTCAATGTGCCCCAAAAATATTAAAAATATTCGAATATGGAATATTAATGAGTTTCGAGTTTCGGGTCCCATCTCCAACATACCTATTAGGCATGTCCGATCGATGAAAAAAATGTTCCAATTCTCGTTTCTAAAGTAGGGGGGGAAATTTTAGGGGGGGGGGGATTAACGAAACATTAAGAGACAATTAGAGAATGGGCCAACAATGGTTTGAATTCCATTGCTGGTTGCGCTGTGAGACAATGTCTCGGAATGCGTATCAAAAAGCGAGAACAATCCGAAATAATTCCGATATACGATTCAAAACGATTTTTTGGACATGTCTAATATCTATCAGTATTCCAAAAGGAACACTGGGGTGTCTGTGGTGGAGGGAAAACAGAAAATCTAGGAGGAAATTGTCCTCGTTTTCTCCCTTGGTTATGTGCCCATATCTACTTGTGTATAAGTCTACGTCAAACTCGGGCAAGTTGGGGAGCCGAAATGAGTCACCTTTCGCTACTCAGAGAAAGGGATATATTATATTATATTATATTATATTATATTATATTATATTATATTATATTATATTATATTATATTATATTAGAAAATCCTCATCCCATTATATTATATTATTATCGTCCCACCTCCTCCATTATATTATATTATATTACATTATATCATCATCATCCCATTATATTATATTATTATCGTCCCACCTCCTCCATTATATTATATTATATTACATTATATCATCATCATCCCATTATATTATATTATTATCGTCCCACCTCCTCCATTATATTATATTATATTATATTATATTATATTATATTATATTATATTATATCATCATCATCCCATTATATTATATTATTATCGTCCCACCTCCTCCATTAGATTAGATTAGATTAGATTAGATTATCATCATCCCATTATATTATATTATTATCATCCCACCTCCTCCATTATATTATATTATATTATTATTGTCCCACCTCCTCCATTATATTATATTATATTATATTATATTACATTAGATTAGATTATCATCATCTCATTATATTATATTATTATCATCCCACCTCCTCCATTATATTATATTATATTATATTATATTATATTATATTAATATTGTACAACCTCCTCCATTATATTATATTATATTATATTATATTAGATTAGATTAGATTAGATTAGATTAGATTAGATTAGATTATCATCCCATTATATTATATTATTATTGTCCCACCTCCTCCATTATATTATATTATATTATATTATATTATATTATATTATATTATATTATATTATATTATATTATATTATATTATATCATATTATATTATTATCGTCCCACCTCCTCCATTAACAACAACAACTACTACTACTACTTCAAGTTTGCGCAAACACACTGGTTTTATTTCCAGACACGTCCAACGCCGGTCTACCCAGAAGCGAGTAACTGGGTAGACCCTCAGCCCCAGTCTCAGTAGCACTTCCTGTGGACGATGTACGGGCCGTGCTCGTTGTACTGCTCCCTCTTGACCCAACACGACTGGAAGTTCTTCAGCGAGGCCAGGACGGACCCGCCGGTCCAGACGGAGTACTGCCGCAAGGGGATGGCAGCCACTTTCACCTTGGTGTTGGTGGTCACGCCGGTCATGACGTCGTGGGTGAACCTCTTCTCCAAGCCCTCGAAGAGGGAGGAGCCTCCGCAGAGGAGGATGTTCTCGTACATGTCCTTCTTGACCTCCTCGGGGACCTTCCTCAGGCTCCGCAACGCCATGCCGTGGATGCCCACTTGGGACAACCCCGGGGTCTGCGGCGGGTGGAACAGCAGCTCCGGACACTGGAACCGCTCTTTCCCGAGATTGATGACCTGACCGTCGGGGAGGTGGTAGTCCGCCGAGTACTCCCGCTTGGGGTGGCTCCACTCGGCCTCGAAATCGAGCGCGACGTAACAACACTTGCGCTTGATGTCTTCCACGACGGCCAACATCCGGTCGTCGAAGTAGTAGCCCTTGTCCTTGAGGAGGTCCATCAAAAAGCACGTGATGTTGCTCCCGGCGACGTCGAGCCTCTCCGTCGCGTGCGGGAGGTTGTAGCCTTGGTGGACGGGCACCGTGTGGGTCGTGGCGTACCCCGTGTCGACGACGAGGCCGCTGATCTTGCCGTGGGCGTAGACGGACAACACGGACTGGTAGGCCACGTACATAGCCGGGGAGTTCAGCGACTCGAAGACCACTTCCACCAGCTTCTCCCGGTTGGTGGTCGGACACAGCGGTGGATCGGACATGAGGAGAGCGTGTTCTTCCGGAAAAGTGTTGAGTTGCGTCATGAGATGCCTCCAGAGAGTCTCGGCGGCCTCCCAGTCAATGATAATTCCGTGTCTCACGGGTAACGTGATGTTGAGATCGGGTTCCAGCCGGGCTTGTTGTCCCACAAAAGTGTCCGGCCTGTTTCTCCGAGACCTCATGGACCGCTCCGTCGGGTATCCCACCAGCGTCCCGACGGACACTTGCGGGGTCTGCTGACCCGCGAACCCCGCTTTGCACGTCCCGGTCCCGGTGTCGATGACCACCGCTCCGGTCTTGACCACCGCGCGACCACGTTCCGGAGTCCGGGACCTGGACCTGACCGAGGATCGTTCTCTGGACGAGGCCCGCGATCCGGACGGGTGGTCCAAGCCGTGTCCGGGGGACGGAGTCCTCGTCCTCATGTGTCCGGGGCTCCCCGATCGGGAGCGAGGACTCTTGGAGCGTGAACTCCCTGTACTCTTCGCCCGTGGCGGGCCGGGGCTGCCTCGGGATGACATGACTTCTCAACGGGGATCCCCGGGCCGCTACCCACAAGCCACGCTGCGAGCGGCAACATCAGAGTGGAGGGAGAAGAGCAGCGAGGAGGATCTTGTGGCCACTCAGCTTGGCATCACAAAGGAGAACTATGACCTCACATCTGGGGCAAAGCTGAGGGTCACCAAGGGCTGGGAGTGGTTAGCTCCCACCATCACCTGGGTCCAAGATGGACCTTTCTTCCTGTCCAGTCAACACAGACTTCATGAGAGACAATGGATGGAATCTTAGAACTTCATGGATGGATGGAACCCACCATGGTTCAAGGACTTTCCTTCCTCTCCAGTCAACACAGACTTCATGAGAGACAATGGATGGAATCTTAGAACTTCATGGATGGATGGAACCCACCATGGTTCAAGGATGGTGGCCAAGATGGACCTTCCGTCCTGTCCAGTCAACACACACATCATGAGAGACAATGGGTAGAACCTCAGAACCTTACGAGTGGATGGAACCCACCATGGTTCAAGGATGGAGGCCAAGATGGACTTTCCTTCTTGTCCACACTTCATGAGAGACATATCCCTGGTTGGGATATGGATGGGACAATGGGTAGAACCTCAGAATCTTACAGATGGATGGAACCCACCATGGTTCAAAACTGGTGGTCAAGATGGAACTTCCTTCCTGTCCAGTCAACACAGACTTCATGAGAGACAATGGTTAGAACCTCAGAACTTCACGGATGGGTGGAACCCACCATGGTTCAAGGATGGTGGCCATGATGGACCTTCCGTCCTGTCCAGTCAACACACACTTCATGAGAGACAATGGATGGAATCTTAGAACTTCATGGATGGATGGAACCCACCATGGTTCAAGGATGGTGGCCAAGATGGCCCTTCCGTCTTGTCCAGTCAACACACACATCATGAGAGACAATGGGTAGAACCTCAGAACCTTACGAATGGATGGAACCCACCATGGTTCAAGGACTTTCCTTCCTGTCCAGTCAACACAGACTTCATGAGAGACAGTGAGGAGAACCTCACAACCTTACGGATGGACAGAACCCACCATGGTTCAAGGATGGATGCCAAGATGGACCTTCCTTCTTGACCACATTTCATGAGAGACAATGGATGAAATCTCAGAACTTCACAGATGGATGGAACCCACCATGGTTCAAGGATGGTGACCAAAATGGACCTTCTGTCCTGTCCAGTCAACACAGAGTTCATGAGAGACAATGTGTAGAACCTCAGAACCTCAGAGAGAAGGTCTCTCCTACAGGGTCATCCTTGGTTAGGATATGATGGGACAATGGGTAGAACCTCAGAACCTTGCGAATGGATGGAACCCACCATGGTTCAAGGATGGTGGCCTCCATGGGCCTATATATTATGATTGCTTGCCCAAAGAGAAGTCTTGGACCTCCCATAAGAGCCGTCTGGCATCGTGAGAAGGTCTCTCCTACAGGGTCATCCCTGGTTGGGATATGGATGGGACAATGGGTAGAACCTCAGAACCTTGTGGGTGGATAAAACCCACCATGGTTCAAAGATGGTGGCCTCCATGGGCCTAAATGTTGTGATTGCCGGCCCAATGGGAAGTCTTGGACTTCCCATAAGAGCCATCTGGCATCATGAGAAGGTCTCTCCTACAGGGTCATCCCTGGTTTGGATATGGATGGGAGTTCACCAATGAATCCCAGTTACTTTAGGACCTCTAAGTCTTCCTCGTCTAAGAAAATCCTACAAAATCTATAAGTGATGGGTGACTTGAAGGTCCAGGATCAGATTTGGTCCTCCTAGATCAGTGATGGCCAACCTATGACACGCGTGTCAGCACTGACACGCCTAGCCATTTTTGCTGACACGCTGCCGCATGCAGATTGATTGGATGACTATGTCTTTTGTGGCTAAATTTGGTGTAATTTGGTCCAGTGGTTTTGTTGTTTACTCCAGGGGAATTATGCACATTACATACATACATATATATATATATATATATATATATATATATATATAATTGTAGTATATTATCATATTATTACAATTATATTATTATTCTATTATTCATTATTCATGACTACATTGAAACTACAATAGAGAGAAATCAGCGTGGAAACTGCAAGAGGGACCATAGATTGTTGTGCATGGAAATAATGGTAGCAAATAGTTTTTGATTTATTAAATACAGTTATATATTACAATTATATATTTTTGTTATTTAAACTATACATTAGACATGTCCAAAAAATCGTTTTGAATCGTATATCGGAATTATTTCGGATTGTTCTCACTTTTTGATACGAATTCCGAGACATTGTCTCACAGCGCAACCAGCAATGGAATTCCAACCAATGTTGGCCCATTCTCTAATTGTCTTTTAATGTTTCGTTAACCCCCCCCCCCCATTTTTTAAAAAAAATATATTTTTTAAAATTTTTGTTTCTACAACCTACCTTATAGCCTAACATGGCTGCCGCTCCCCGGCCAATCAGAAGCTTCCACGATGGACGCAAAGGTGGGGGCTAACGTCCATTTTAGAAACATTTAGAATCGTTACGAATTTTCGGAAATATCCGAAATTTTTGGGTGAAAAAATCGGAAATACTTTCTATATCAAAGCGCCAGCGCCCCCTACTTTAGAAACGAGAATTGGAACATTTTTTTCATCGATCGGACATGCCTAATATATATATATATAATAAAATATAAATATAATATATTTACAAGTATATATTATACGACTATATTGCAACATTATTAGCAATATTGCATGTAATATAAATATACAATGATGATAGTGAATTATAATTATTATTACATGGTATTACATCATAATATTATTAATATTAATATTACATGTATATACAATATATTATAATATATGGCCCTCGATTCATTATTTACCCCCTTAAAGGGTTGATATAGGCCTCCTCTGGAATATAGGACCGGACTGTGGCGCAGCTGGTTAGTAGCGAGCTGCAATAAATCACTACTGACCAAGAGGTCACGAGTTCGAAGCCAGCCCGGAGTGAGCTCTCGAGCATTAATAGTCTAGCCTACTGTTGACTTAAGACAGTTGTATCTGTCAAGTAGGAAACTTAGGTACCGCATCGCTTTTTTTTTTTGCATATTTGAATTTATTGATCTTTGCAAGCAAAATCTCGAACCTATTTAAATACCAGGTACAAAAATAAACGAGTAAATCATCCACAAATCCAGGGCGAATTTTCCCGGAAATCGGATCCTATATTACGAGACGGAGGAATGGTTTCGTTTTGAGTCGAATCCGGAACGTTTTGGCAGTGAAATAGAAATAATGGCGTGTCTAGAATAACTAAAGTGCACTAGTGTTCGAACCAGAGCAGAGGAAGTAACTTATTTTTTTCAGTCGGGAAATTAAAACAAAGTGCAATATCTGAACCGGCCACTTGGGGGCGACGATAGAAAGCCGTTTCCTGGAAACAAAGTGCAATCTCTGAACCGGCCACTTGGGGGCGACAAGAGAAAGTATTTTTCCAATAGTAATTAAATTACTTAGATGAATATAATAAAGAACAAAATAATTAGTTCTTTTGACAAACTTATTCGTAATGAGTAACCGGATCTACAACGACGAGTAAATGATTTGATGGAATAAAGTAACTAGTTACATCCTACTTAGATGAATACAGTGATGAACAAAGTAACTAAGTCCTTTCTAAAACTTATTCGTAATGAGTAACCGGATCTACGACGACGAGTAAATGATTTGATGGAATAAAGTAACTAGTTACATCCTACTTAGATGAATACAGTGATGAACAAAGTAACTAAGTCCTTTCTAAAACTTATTCGTAATGAGTAACCAGATCTACGACGACGAGTAAATGATTTGATGGAATAAAGTAACTAGTTACATCCTACTTAGATGAATACAGTGATGAACAAAGTAACTAAGTCCTTTCTAAAACTTATTCGTAATGAGTAACCAGATCTACGACGACGAGTAAATGATTTGATGGAATAAAGTAACTAGTTACATCCTACTTAGATGAATACAGTGATGAACAAAGTAACTAAGTCCTTTCTAAAACTTATTCGTAACAAGTAACCGGATCTACGACGACGAGTAAATGATTTGATGGAATAAAGTAACTAGTTACATCCTACTTAGATGAATACAGTGATGAACAAAGTAACTAAGTCCTTTCTAAAACTTATTCGTAATGAGTAACCGGATCTACGACGACGAGTAAATGATTTGATGGAATAAAGTAACTAGTTCCTGGCCGTAAGTTACATCCCACGCTCTGGCGAGAATTACTTCAATTTTTTTTCCCGTTCAAAGAGGAACGCTTGTAAACTCAACACTGATCTAAAAGTCAAGGATGGGGAGGGGGCGTGGCTTGTGTGAAAGGGGCGTGGCCACCGGAAGACGGCCCATCGTCCCGAATCTTCGAAAACACATCCAGTCCCGTCGCACTCGGTACCAAATCAACTTCGAAAAAAATTCCGAAGCTCGAGCAGTTCCTGAAGAGTCCGCATCATCTGTCGCCGGGCAGACCACGGGAGGGGAATGAGTGATGGGAACGTGGTGGTGATCGTAGGGGTGGATTTTGTGGAAAAGGAGGTGAAGTGTCCGAAATCCATCTCACCGGCCTTTCCTCATCTCCAAGTGCGGGAAGTAGATGCCGAAAACGTTCTGCTGGACCTGGTACTTTCCCGCGCTTCTCCTCCTCGCCTAGAAAATAAATTATTATTAATAATAATAATAATAATAATAATAATAATAATAATAATGAAATAATGAAAATAAATAATAAAATAAAATAATTAAAAAGTGAAAATAAATAAATATGCCGACGACAACAATGGCGGACTTACCAAGAAACACAGGAGGAAGAGCAAGAGGAAGGCCAGCAGGACAGACAGACAAATGAGGATAATCGCCCAGAATGGAAGCTCTGGAAACACAAAAACCACGTCACCAGAGTTATATTAGGAGCCCGTCTACCCAAACCACGTCAATTTCGTGACACAACGACCCACAAAACCACAGTTACCTTTCCTCGCGGGTATTGGGATCGCCTCTGTTGGGTATCCTGGAAAGAAAGAAGAGATAGATGAGGACTATTCTCCAAACGTTATAACTATTGATGTTCTCCAAACGTTATAACCATTGATGTTCTCCAAACATTATAACCATTGATGTTCTCCAAACATTATAACCATTGATGTTCTCCAAATGTTATAACAATTGATGTTCTCCAAATATTATAACCATTGATGTTCTCCAAACATTATAACCATTGATGTTCTCCAAATGTTATAACAATTGATGTTCTCCAAATATTATAACCATTGATGTTCTCCAAACATTATAACAATTGATGTTCTCCAAATATTATAACCATTGATGTTCTCCAAACATTATAACCATTGATGTTCTCCAAACATTATAACCATTGATGTTCTCCAAACATTATAACCATTGATGTTCTCCAAATGTTATAACAATTGATGTTCTCCAAATATTATAACCATTGATGTTCTCCAAACATTATAACCATTGATGTTCTCCAAATGTTATAACAATTGATGTTCTCCAAATATTATAACCATTGATGTTCTCCAAACATTATAACCATTGATGTTCTCCAAACATTATAACCATTGATGTTCTCCAAACATTATAACAATTGATGTTCTCCAAATATTATAACCATTGATGTTCTCCAAACATTATAACCATTGATGTTCTCCAAACATTATAACCATTGATGTTCTCCAAATGTTATAACAATTGATGTTCTCCAAATATTATAACCATTGATGTTCTCCAAACATTATAACCATTGATGTTCTCCAAACATTATAACCATTGATGTTCTCCAAACATTATAATTATTGATCTCCAAATATTATAACCATTGATGTTCTCCAAACATTATAACCATTGATGTTCTCCAAACATTATAACCATTGATGTTCTCCAAATGTTATAACAATTGATGTTCTCCAAATATTATAACCATTGATGTTCTCCAAACATTATAACCATTGATGTTCTCCAAACATTATAACCATTGATGTTCTCCAAACATTATAATTATTGATCTCCAAATATTATAACCATTGATGTTCTCCAAACATTATAACCATTGATGTTCTCCAAACATTATAACCATTGATGTTCTCCAAACATTATAATTATTGATCTCCAAATATTATAACCATTGATGTTCTCCAAACATTATAACCATTGATGTTCTCCAAACATTATAACCATTGATGTTCTCCAAATGTTATAACAATTGATGTTCTCCAAATATTATAACCATTGATGTTCTCCAAACATTATAACCATTGATGTTCTCCAAACATTATAACCATTGATGTTCTCCAAATGTTATAACAATTGATGTTCTCCAAATATTATAACCATTGATGTTCTCCAAACATTATAACCATTGATGTTCTCCAAACATTATAACCATTGATGTTCTCCAAACATTATAATTATTGATCTCCAAATATTATAACCATTGATGTTCTCCAAACATTATAACCATTGATGTTCTCCAAACATTATAATTATTGATCTCCAAATATTATAACCATTGATGTTCTCCAAACATTATAACCATTGATGTTCTCCAAACATTATAACCATTGATGTTCTCCAAACATTATAATTATTGATCTCCAAATATTATAACCATTGATGTTCTCCAAACATTATAACCATTGATGTTCTCCAAACATTATAACCATTGATGTTCTCCAAACATTATAATTATTGATCTCCAAATATTATAACCATTGATGTTCTCCAAACATTATAACCATTGATGTTCTCCAAACATTATAACCATTGATGTTCTCCAAATGTTATAACAATTGATGTTCTCCAAATATTATAACCATTGATGTTCTCCAAACATTATAACCATTGATGTTCTCCAAACATTATAACCATTGATGTTCTCCAAACATTATAATTATTGATCTCCAAATATTATAACCATTGATGTTCTCCAAACATTATAACCATTGATGTTCTCCAAACATTATAACCATTGATGTTCTCCAAACATTATAATTATTGATCTCCAAATATTATAACCATTGATGTTCTCCAAACATTATAACCATTGATGTTCTCCAAACATTATAACCATTGATGTTCTCCAAATGTTATAACAATTGATGTTCTCCAAATATTATAACCATTGATGTTCTCCAAACATTATAACCATTGATGTTCTCCAAACATTATAACCATTGATGTTCTCCAAACATTATAATTATTGATCTCCAAATATTATAACCATTGATGTTCTCCAAACATTATAACCATTGATGTTCTCCAAACATTATAACCATTGATGTTCTCCAAATGTTATAACAATTGATGTTCTCCAAATATTATAACCATTGATGTTCTCCAAACATTATAACCATTGATGTTCTCCAAACATTATAACCATTGATGTTCTCCAAACATTATAACCATTGATGTTCTCCAAATATTATAACCATTGATGTTCTCCAAACGTTATAACCATTGATGTTCTCCAAACATTATAACCATTGATGTTCTCCAAACATTATAATTATTGATCTCCAAACATCATAACCATTGATGTTCTCCAAACATTATAACCATTGATGTTCTCCAAATGTTATAACAATTGATGTTCTCCAAATATTATAACCATTGATGTTCTCCAAACGTTATAACCATTGATGTTCTCCAAACATTATAACGAATGATGTTCTCCAAACATTATAACCATTGATGTTCTCCAAATGTTATAACAATTGATGTTCTCCAAATGTTATAACAATTGATGTTCTCCAAACGTTATAACCATTGATGTTCTCCACACATTATAACCATTCATGTTCTTAAACATGATGTTCTCCAAACATAGTGTTCTCCAAACTTGATGTTCTCTGAACATTATGCCCCATACTTTTCTCCAAACATGATGTCCTCCAAACATTATGCCTCAAGCTACAACATGATGTTCTCCAAACATGGTGTTCCCCAACCATGATGTTCTCCAAACTTGATGTTCTCCAAACTTGACGTTCTCTAAACATTATGCCCCATACTGTTCTCCAAGCATCATGCTCTCCAAACATGATGTTCCCCAAACATGGTGTTCCCCAACCATGATGTTCTCCAAACTTGATGTTCACCAAACATTATGCCCCACACTCTTCTCCAAACATGATGTTCTCCAAACATGATGTTCTCCAAACTTGATGTTCTCCAAACATGATGTTCTCCAAACTTGATGTTCTCTAAACATTATGCCCCATACTGTTCTCCAAGCATAATGCTCTCCAAACATGATGTTCTCCAAACTTGACGTTCTCTAAACATTATGCCCCATACTGTTCTCCAAGCATAATGCTCTCCAAACTTGATGTTCTCCAAACAGGATGTTCTCCAAACTTGACGTTCTCTAAACATTATGCCCCATACTGTTCTCCAAGCATCATGCTCTCCAAACATAATCTTCTCCAAACTTGATGTTCTCCAAACATTATGCCCCATACTGTTCTCCAAACATCATGCTCTCCAAACATGACATTCTCCAAACTTGATGTTCTCCAAACATTATGCCCCATACTGTTCTCCAAGCATCATGCTCTCCAAACATAATCTTCTCCAAACTTGATGTTCTCCAAACATTATGCCCCATACTGTTCTCCAAACATCATGCTCTCCAAACATGACATTCTCCAAACTTGACGTTCTCTAAACATTATGCCCCATACTGTTCTCCAAGCATCATGCTCTCCAAACATAATCTTCTCCAAACTTGACGTTCTCTAAACATTATGCCCCATACTGTTCTCCAAGCATCATGCTCTCCAAACATGATCTTCTCCAAACTTGATGTTCTCCAAACATTATGCCCCATACTGTTCTCCAAACATCATGCTCTCCAAACATGACATTCTCCAAACTTGATGTTCTCCAAACATTATGCCCCATACTGTTCTCCAAACATCATGCTCTCCAAACATAATCTTCTCCAAACTTGATGTTCTCCAAACATTATGCCCCATACTGTTCTCCAAACATCATGCTCTCCAAACATGACATTCTCCAAACTTGACGTTCTCTAAACATTATGCCCCATACTGTTCTCCAAGCATCATGCTCTCCAAACATAATCTTCTCCAAACTTGACGTTCTCTAAACATTATGCCCCATACTGTTCTCCAAGCATCATGCTCTCCAAACATGATCTTCTCCAAACTTGATGTTCTCCAAACATTATGCCCCATACTGTTCTCCAAACATCATGCTCTCCAAACATGACATTCTCCAAACTTGTTCTCAAAACATTACATCCCATGATGTTCTCCAAATATTAGGCTCCTTGATGTTCCCCAAACATGATGTTCCTCAAACACGATGTCCTCCAAACATATTCCCCAAAATCTTACCATTCACCAGCAGGCTCCGGTCGTCCAGCATGTACCTCCCTAAGGACGAACCCTTGCCGGTGAGGTTCTTAAAGACGTCATAGACCAGGCCTCTGTCGTAGGGTCTCTGGCCATTCTCCTTTGTGAACATACAGACAGAATTGACCCCTGTTTGGTTTCTCCAGCTGGTCGGCCTACAGAACAGAAATGATAACAACCATTGTGGGCAAGTCAACCACTCCAAGCAGGGGAAGGCTAGGCCAAAAAAAGCTCAATTTTTGGCTCATCAGGCCCTGATATTGCTCCTCACCCATGTTCTGGAGGATATGGACTCACCTGAAGCTTTCTACAAAGCAAGCCATGAAATTTGCACCCAGGTTGCTGCGTTGGTAGAGACGGTCGAGCTGGGGAAAAAAGGAAAGGAAGGAGGAATCCATATTTATTTATTTGTTGAAGAAGAAGAAACCTCGGACGAAACATGGAGGAGACTTGTATGGTCTTCACGTTGGGCCAACTTAATTCCACTTTGAGGACCATAACCACTAGGCATGTCCGATCGATGAAAAAAAGTTTCAATTCTCGTTTCTAAAGTAGGGGGCGCTGGCGCTTCGATATAGAAAGTATTTCCTATTTTTTCGCCCAAAAATTTCGGATATTTCAGAAAATTCGTAATGATTCTAAATGTTTCTAAAATGGCGGACGCGCATGCGCAATAGCTACACACCGGGCTTGTATGGCCATTTTCCATGTGGAAGAACGTTAGCCCCCACCTTTGCGTCCATCGTGGAAGTTTCTGATTGGACGGGGAGCGGCAGCCATGTTAGGCTGCGCTAAGCTCCCATTCAAGGTAGGTTGAAGAAAAAAAATTTTTTTTTAAATATTTTAAAAAATATATTAAAAAAAATTTTGGGGGGGAAAAATTAACGAAACATTAAGAGACAATTAGAGAATGGGCCAACAATGGTTCGAATTACATTGCTGGTTGCGCTGTGAGACAATGTCTCGGAATGCTTATCAAAAAGCGAGAACAATCCGAAATAATTCCGATATACGATTCAAAACGATTTTTTGGAAATGTCTAATAACCACCAAAGTAGTTGGGCTCTCAAAGGGATTCCTTCAGCCTATAGACTCCTCTAGAAACATTTCTGTGACTTCCTAAAAATTCTGGAAATTTGCCTGCAAGGTTCTCTGTCTTTGAGGGCCTTCAAGATTCTCCTTCTTTGGAGGCCTTCAAACAAAGGCTTGATGGACATCTTTCTGGGGTGCTTTACTTGGGTATTCTTGCATGGTAGAGATAGATGGTCCTTGGGGTTTCCTAGACTAGATTAGAAACCTTTGAGCTTCTAAACCTTCTGGACCAGGAAGGATCAAATCAACTATTAGACATGTCCAAAATATCGTTTTGAATCGTATATCGGAATTATTTCGGATTGTTCTCGCTTTTTGATACGCATTCCGGGACATTGTCTCACAGCGCAACCAGCAATGTAATTCGAACCATTGTTGGCCCATTCTCTAATTGTCTCTTAATGTTTCGTTAATTCCCGCCCCCCCCCCCATTTTTTAAAAAAATATATTTTAAAAAATATTTTTAAAAAAATATTTTTTAAAAAATATTTTTTAAAAATAATTTGTTTCTGCAACCTACCTTGAATGGGAGCTTAGCGCAGCCTAACATGGCTACCGCTCCCCGGCCAATCAGAAGCTTCCATGATGGACGCAAAGGTGGGGGCTAACGTCCTCTGCGTCCACATGGAAGATTGCCATACAAGCCCAGTGTGTAGCGATTGCGCATGCGCGTCTGCCATTTTAGAAACATTTAGAATCATTACGAATTTTCGGAAATATCCGAAATTTTTGGGTGAAAATATCGGAAATACTTTCTGTATCGAAACACCAGCGCCCCCTACTTTAGAAACGAGAACTGAAACATTTTTTTCATCGATCGGACATGCCTATCAACTATACATAGACACTTTACCCAAAATGTATCCCTTTTCCTTCTTGCTTTGAAGCCCAGGTTCTGCTCGAATCTTCACCCAACACTATAACAGTATAAGGACCAAGACTTGGGGTTGGTTTCCTAACCGTTAGACCAGCCAACCTCTTGGTTGGACACTCACCTCTTGTTCAACGCTCTCTTTGGCCTTCCGGTAGAAGCCCGAGTTCGGGTTCTTCATCTCCTCCTTGTACGGGAGGTTAATGATGGTGAAGTTGACAGTGAAGGTGTTCAAGTCGAGCGCCAGCAAGGAGATATCCGTCACGGCTTCTATTGCTGGGTCAATCGCTGAAGAAGTAAGGCAGAAGCTTAATAGACAACCATGAAAGCATTTTGTTTCCCGTAAATTTCTTTCACAACTTTCCCACATAATCTTTCTGAACAACATCATCTATTTTCCGCTCTGATTTGTAAACAAAGACGTTTGTTGACTCTCTATCGTCTGCAGATCTGTCTAAGGAGCTTTCTCTCGATTGATCGGGAGTAAAGGAATCTTTTTCCAAGCCTTGCTGTGCATAGATTTCATTCTAGGGATCTGCAGTCCGGGTAATTTCATGTTACCATAAACCGACCTACCTCTCACCGTCACGCTTCTGAGCTGGAACTGACTGCCAAGCCACTGGGACGTGGCGTTTTGAGTCTCTTGCCGGAAAGTTTCTTTCACGGTCTTCTCACTGGGGAGCATGTCGACGTCGAAATAACACTTGCAGTCCACCACGATCGAGCCGTACCTGAAAGGGATTGGTTTGGGATCAGAACTCAGTACTTATTGTTTGGGATCGAGGAGGAATTCACACCGATTGGGGTCCAACCCTGAACCCATTACACCTCGCTCCTTGCTGACCTCAATCCTGTAACAACGCAGAGTTTGAATCCATTGCCGATCCTGCTCCGGCCAAAGATCTGGTTCATCTGCAATGGTTAAATGGATCCAATTAGATCCCTAATATCCCGGAGAGCTTTGGATTATCACTCCCATTCATTCCAGGATCCACAAGACCAAATCTGGAAGGGACTCTCAGCTCCGGGAACACAAAACACAAAGAAAAATGGCCCTCACCTGGTCATTGATGCTGGCCTCCAGACGTTTGTATTCCGGGGACGATGGGTCCGTGTTGGTCAGGTTTTCATTGACGATGGTGAAGCTCAGTTCGTAACCCGCTCCTTCGGGAGCCAAGCTGGACGGTGGGTATCCTGGAACGAGTAAGAAACGTGGTGTTGTAAATTAATGGGTACCAGATTGGTTCCTCCTCCTTCGGCATCCTAATTTTCCCCGAGCAAAACTCAAGTCTGGTTGTTGTATGTCTTTCGGGCTGTGTGGCCATGTTCCAGAAGTATTCTCTCTTGATGTTTCGCCCACATCTATGGCAGGCATCCTCAGAGGTTGTAAGGTATGGATAAACTCAAGTCACGAGACCGGAGGGTTCATGGGAAACTTACATTCTCAAGAGAGGTCGCTAAGGGATCCTTCTGGACAAAAACGACCAATTCATGGGAGACATCATGCTTTCATGGGTGGCTATTAGGCATGTCCGATCAATGAAAAAAATGTTTCAATTCTCATGTCTAAAGTAGGGGGCGCTGGCGCTTCGATATAGAAAGTATTTCCGATTTTTTCACCCCAAAATTTCGGATATTTCCGAAAATTCGTAATGATTCTAAATGTTTCTAAAACGGCGGACGCGCATGCGCAATCGTTACACCCCGGGCTTGTATGGAAATCTTCCATGTGGATGCAGAGGACGTTAGCCCCCACCTTTGCATCCATCATGGAAGCTTCTGATTGCCCGGGGAGCGGCAGCCATGTTAGGCTGCGCTAAGCTCCCATTCAGGTTGCAGAAACAATTTAAAATAATATTTTTTAAAATATATTTTTTAAAAAATTTTTGGGGGAAAAAAATTAACGAAACATTAAGAGACAATTAGAGAATGGGCCAACAATGGATCGAATTACATTGCTGGTTGCGCTGTGAGACAATGTCTCGGAATGCTTATCAAAAAGCGAGAACAACCCGAAATAATTCCGATATACGATTCAAAACGATTTTTTGGACATGTCTAGTGGCTATTAAACAAGTTCAGTTCAGGCAACACTGCGTGAGAGTGAAAAGCTAAGCCTGCGTTCTCTTGATCCTGGTTCAAATCAACGGACTCCTAAAGTTACACAGAACGTGATCCGGAATCCCAGCCCGAGTATGTTCTCTTCTTTGTTTGTATTCCTCCCATTTCTGGTTAGACGAACAACTACCACGTCAAATGGATGCTTACCGTTCACCCGGAGGCTGTTCTTCTCCATGTCGATATGTCTAAATTTGGTACCGTCTTTGGTGAGGTTGAGGAGCTCGTCGTAAACCTTCACGCGGTCAAAGGGGACAGCGAGCCGGTTTTTCCAGTAGCCGCAAAGTTGGTCGACCATCACCGCCGCCCCTGTTTCCGGAGATCTGAGAAAACATAAATACTTCTTAGAGCACTGCAAAGCATCCCAGAGACATAAAAAGTGCATTATTCCCATATCTTTGGGTTGATAAATCCACGACGAGTTTTCATCTAGGCTTACCGAAAACTCTGCACTTTGCAACTGGTAAACGCCGGGCCGACGCTGGTCTTGTTGAGTAAGGATTCCATCTGGAGCAGGGAGCAAAATGAGAGCAAACATAAAGATCATCGTAATTTTAACCCTATCTCTTTTGTCTTTTCCCATCATCCCGTTCTTCCTCCTCCTCCTCCTTATAAACTTGGACCACCATTTTCATGGTGGTTGTTGCAGATCAGCCAGAGGTTGATGGTTTAATTTAGGATTCAGAGAGGATTGTGGGCTTTCCCGTGGCCCAAAGTGATGGCTTGGGTTGACTTTTGATTGAAGTTGCCATCAAACAATCCAAAATCAAGGCTTGACTTGAACCAGGAGCAAGAGAATGCAGGCCTAGCTTCTCACTCTAACACAGCGTTGCCTGAACTGATCTTACAGTAAACAACTTGTTTAATAGCCGCCCATGAAAGCATGACGTCTCCCATGAATTTTCTCCCCAATTTTCCTAATATCTTGTTTAATAGCCACCTATGAAAGCATGATGCCTTCCATGAATTTTCTCCTCAACTTTCCTAATATTTTGTTTAATAGCCACCCATGAAAGCATGACATCTCCCATGAATTTTCTCCCCAATTTTCCTAATATCTTGTTTAATAGCCACCTATGAAAGCATGATGCCTTCCATGAATTTTCTCCTCAACTTTCCTAATATTTTGTTTAATAGCCACCCATGAAAGCATGACATCTCCCATGAATTTTCTCCCCAATTTTCCTAATATCTTGTTTAATAGCCACCTGTGAAAGCATGATGTCTTCCATGAATTTTCTCCCCAACCTTCCTAATATTTTGTTTAATAGCTGCCCATGAAAGCATTATGTCTCCCATAAAATTTCTCCCCAACTTTTCTAATATCTCAACCCGGTGTAACTATTTTAGGCTCTGATTTGTAATCAGAGACTTTTGTTGATCTCCGTAGTTATCCGTAGCTACCCTCCTCATCACTCAGCTCTTCACTAGGATCCTTATCTACCATTGAATGGGAAATGGCGTCTCTCTCTGTGAGAAAACTACCTCGGAAAGTGCAGGGCCTCAAGGTCAGTTCGAGAAGTCAATGGTAGACAAGGAATCGAGTGAAGTGCTGAGTGGTGAGGAGGGTAGCTACGGATAACTACAGAGGTCAACAAAAGTCTCTGTTTACAGCCGAAAATAGAGTACGAAAATAGGCTGAGATATTAGGCAAGTTGGGGAGAAAATGTATGGAAGACAAGGATTCCAGTGAAGAGCTGAGTGATGAGGAGGGTAGCTATGGATAACTATGGAGAGCAACAAAAGTCTCTGTTTACAAATCAGAGCCGAAAATAGTTACGCCGGGCTGAGATATTAGGAAAGTTGAGGAGAAAATTCATGGGAGACGTCATGCTTTCATGGACGGCTATTAAACAAAATATTAGGAAAGTTGGGGAGAAAATTCATGGGAGACGTCATGCTTTCATGGGTGACTATTAAACAAAATATTAGGAAAATTGGGGAGAAAATTCATGGAAGACGTCATGCTTTCATGGGTGGCTATTAAACAAAATATTAGGAAAGTTGGGGAGAAAATTCATGGAAGACGTCATGCTTTCATGGGTGGCTATTAAACAAAATATTAGGAAAATTGGGGAGAAAATTCATGGGAGACATCATGCTTTCATGGGTGGCTATTAAACAAAATATTAGGAAAGTTGGGGAGAAAATTCATGGAAGACGTCATGCTTTCATGGGTGACTATTAAACAAAATATTAGGAAAGTTGGGGAGAAAATTCATGGAAGACGTCATGCTTTCATGGGTGACTATTAAACAAAATATTAGGAAAATTGGGGAGAAAATTCATGGGAGACGTCATGCTTTCATGGGTGGCTATTAAACAAAATATTAGGAAAGTTGGGGAGAAAATTCATGGAAGACGTCATGCTTTCATGGGTGGCTATTAAACAAAATATTAGGAAAGTTGGGGAGAAAATTCATGGAAGACGTCATGCTTTCATGGGTGACTATTAAACAAAATATTAGGAAAATTGGGGAGAAAATTCATGGAAGACGTCATGCTTTCATGGGTGGCTATTAAACAAAATATTAGGAAAATTGGGGAGAAAATTCATGGAAGACGTCATGCTTTCATGGGTGGCTATTAAACAAAATATTAGGAAAATTGGGGAGAAAATTCATGGAAGACGTCATGCTTTCATGGGTGGCTATTAAACAAAATATTAGGAAAGTTGGGGAGAAAATTCATGGGAGACGTCATGCTTTCATGGGTGGCTATTAAACAAAATATTAGGAAAGTTGGGGAGAAAATTCATGGAAGACGTCATGCTTTCATGGGTGACTATTAAACAAAATATTAGGAAAATTGGGGAGAAAATTCATGGAAGACGTCATGCTTTCATGGGTGGCTATTAAACAAAATATTAGGAAAGTTGGGGAGAAAATTCATGGAAGACGTCATGCTTTCATGGGTGGCTATTAAACAAAATATTAGGAAAGTTGGGGAGAAAATTCATGGAAGACGTCATGCTTTCATGGGTGACTATTAAACAAAATATTAGGAAAGTTGGGGAGAAAATTCATGGGAGACGTCATGCTTTCATGGGTGACTATTAAACAAAATATTAGGAAAGTTGGGGAGAAAATTCATGGGAGACGTCATGCTTTCATGGGTGACTATTAAACAAAATATTAGGAAAGTTGGGGAGAAAATTCATGGAAGACGTCATGCTTTCATGGGTGACTATTAAACAAAATATTAGGAAAGTTGGGGAGAAAATTCATGGGAGACGTCATGCTTTCATGGGTGGCTATTAAACAAAATATTAGGAAAGTTGGGGAGAAAATTCATGGAAGACGTCATGCTTTCATTGGCGGCTATTAAACAAGTTGTTTACTGTAAGATCAGTTCAGGCAACACTGTGTTAGATTGAGAAGCTAAGCCTGCGTTCTCTTGTTCTTGGTTCAAGTCAAGCCTTGATTTTGGATTGTTTGACGGCAACTTCAATCAAAAGTCAACCCAAACCAGTAACTGCGGCTTAAGAAAATCAGGATTTTTGCCCGAAAGCACGAGGTGATACTTACGATATGTTTGACGACTCGTTCTGTGTCGTTGAACTTGCGAGATCCAGGGATCCCCATGTCCGTGGTGTAAGGCAAGCTGGACAAGGTGTAGTTCACGGTGAAAGGCCTCAAAACAGGAGTCTCGGGGTCGGAAGTCATCGGGGGTTGACCTGGAGGGTGGGAAATCAACATTGGTTGTGAAACGAACCTAAGGTGACCATTAGACATGTCCAAAAAATCGTTTTGAATCGTATATTGGAATTATTTCAGATTGTTCTCGCTTTTTGATACGCATTCCGAGACATTGCTTCACAACGCAACCAGCAATGTAATTCGAACCATTGTTGGCCCATTCTCTAATTGTCTCTTAATGTTTCGTTAATTTTTTTCCCCAATTTTTTTAAAAAATATATTTTTTAAAATATTTAAAAAAAATTTGTTTCTTCAACGTACCTTGAATGGGAGCTTAGCGCAGCCTAACATGGCTGCCGCTCCCCGGCCAATCAGAAGCTTCCACGATGGACGCAAAGGTGGGGGCTAACGTCCTCTGCGTCCACATGGAAGATTGCCATACAAGCCCGGTGTGTAGCGATTGCGCATGCGCGTCCGCCATTTTAGAAACATTTAGAATCATTACGAATTTTCGGAAATATCCGAAATTTTGGGGTGAAAAAAATCGGAAATACTTTCTATATCGAAGCGTCAGCGCCCCCTACTTTAGAAACGAGAATTGAAACATTTTTTTATTGATCGGACATGCCTAGTAAATACATACCTGGAAGGTGCGTTCGCTCATTGTAACCATTGACATAGAGGCTGTGTTGGTCCAGTTTGTAGGGTCCCAGCCTGGTGAACTCCTTGGTCCTGTTGACCACGTCGTGGTAGACTTCCACTCGATCGAAGGCGGGGACGGTGTGACGGCAGACAGCGTTGACTCCAGTTTCGTCCCCATTTTTCATAGGTCTGGAAAGAAAATAGGTGTTGACAACAAGAAGAATTAATCAACAAAAAGCAATGAGATTGCCCATTGTACCTCGTGGCTCAGTGCCTCAGCCTGCATGCCTTTGCCTGCTTATTATTTATTAATTTATTTATTAGCGACATTTATATCCCGCCCTTCTCACCCCGAAGCAGACTCAGGGCGGCTTACAAGCTATATATCCATAATAATAATAATAATAATAATAATAATAATAATAATAATAATAATTCCGATATACGATTCAAAACGATTTATTGGACATGTCTAGCATTTGGGGATGGCGTACCTTAGAGTCGTCACATCACATCCCTTAAACGCTGGACCGATGTTGCTCTGGTTGAACATTCGGGCGAGCTGAAACAAAAAGAGATTGAGTTGAGTGTATAGAATGAACCCCACAAAGTACGACGCAAAATCCATCCCATCCAGCTCGGCTTACCAAAGTGGTGAGCGGCATTTCCGTGGCGTTGAAGGCCTTCGACTTCGGGATTCCCATTTCTGTCTTGTAGCGGAGGTTGGTGATGATGAAATCCATGGTGAAGTTCTCCACCATCGGAGTCCTGGGAGCTGCAGACCAGACAAAATTATTCGGATTCGATATCTACAAAATCTAGAGTCCTAGTTTCTTCAAGCAGACTGTGATTAATGTTAACGGTTTTTGTGTTATGTAGTGAAATGTTTAATTCATTCTTGCTATATAAGTATATGTAAGCATTCCAGCAGTCAAGTGGTTAATTGCAGAGAGCACTGATTTATGGCTAGAAGGGCAAAGCGCCAAGACTTCCGTTTGAGCTACATGGCAGGAAGATATTGTATATACTCGAGTATAAGCCGTTTAATTCATTGTTGCTATGTAAGTGTATGTATTCGCTCCGGTAAGCATTCCTGCAGTCAAGTGGTTAATTGCAGAGAGCTCTGGTTTATGGCTAGAAGGGCAAAGTGCCAAGACTTCCGTTTGAGCTACGTGGCAGGAAGATATTGTATATACTAGAGTATAAGCCGTTTAATTCGTTGTTGCTATGTAAGTGTATGCATTTGCTCCGGTAAGCATTCCAGCAGTCAAGTGGTTAATTGCAGAGAGCACTGATTTATGGCTAGAAGGGCAAAGCATCAAGACTTCCGTTTGAGCTACGTGACAGGAAGATATGTCATAGATTGTGGAATGTGGGATGTGCTTAAAGTTTACTGATAACAGACACAAAGGAACTCCATGATTTGTACTCGCCAAAGCAAGATGTGTTCGAGCAGCTCTGGCTGTTTACCTTGTAAATATCTGTAAATAAAGATTTATTGCTGCTGGGATCAGCAGATAAGATCGACTATTGTTAGTGCTGCTTGGTAATCACTAAGTGGTCTAACGGATGAGCAGGAGAGGTGAGACCTGACTCATATACCATTCAGTAAATATCTGTAAATAAAGATTTATTGCCGCTGGGATCAGCAGATAAGATCGACTATTGTTAGTGCTGCTTGGTAATCACTAAGTGGTCTAACAGATGAGCAGGAGAGGTGAGACCTGACTCATATACCATTCAGGTATATGACAAGGTTTCCTGACAGGGGTTATGGGCCTAGCACGCTTCCGAAGGAACACTTACTTGTACGAACGAGAGCTTCGTTATAACCTAAGGAACAAAAGAAGAAAACAACAGGTAAGGAGAGAGTCTTCCAAGAGAAGGATTCTGATGGAAATGTCAAGAGATTGGGTCTCCGAGTTTTACCATTGACGTAGAGGCTGTTTGGGTCCAGTTTGTAGGGCCCCATCTTGGTGAACCCACTGGTCTTGTTGACCAGTTCGTGGTGGACTTGGACTCGGTCGAAGGCGGGGGCAGCGGAGTCGTTTCGGTAAGTGCAGACGGCATCCATACCGGTTTCTTCGCCATGGTTGAGAGGTCTTCAAAGAGAAAAAAGAGCTTAGGCGGATCAGCTTCTCCAGCTTTGAGGAGGTCTACTTTCTCCAACTCTGGGAAGACCTACTTTCTCCTTTCTCCAGCTTTGAGAAAGCCTACTTTCTCCAGATTTGAGAAGGTCTACTTTCTCCAGCTCTGAGAAGACCTACTTTCTCCCTTCTCTAGCTTTGAGAATGTCTACTTTCTCCAGATTTCAGGTCTACTTTCTCCAGGTTTGAGAAGGTCTACCTTCTCCAGCTCTGAGAAGACCTACTTTCTCCCTCCCCCAGCTTTGAGAAGGTCTACCTTCTCCATGTCTGAGAAGACCTACTTTCTCTCTTCTCCAGCTTTGAGAAAGCCTACTTTCTCCAGATTTGAGAAGGTCTACTTTCTCCAGCTCTGAGAAGACCTACTTTCTCCCTTCTCTAGCTTTGAGAATGTCTACTTTCTCCAGATTTGAGAAGGTCTACTTTCTCCAGGTTTGAGAAGGTCTACCTTCTCCAGCTCTGAGAAGACCTACTTTCTCCCTCCTCCAGCTTTGAGAAGGTCTACCTTCTCCATGTCTGAGAAGACCTACTTTCTCCCTCCTCCAGCTTTGAGAAGGTCTACCTTCTCCATGTCTGAGAAGACCTACTTTCTCCCTCCTCCAGCTTTGAGAAGGTCTACCTTCTCCATGTCTGAGAAGACCTACTTTCTCTCTTCTCCAGCTTTGAGAAGGTCTACTTTCTCCAGCTCTGAGAAGACCAACTTTCTCCTTTCTCCAGCTTTTAGAAGGTCCACTTTCTCCATGTCTGAGAAGGCCTACTTTCTCCCTCCTCCAGCTTTGAGAAGGTCTACCTTCTCCATGTCTGAGAAGAACTAGTTTCTCCATTCTTTAGCTTTGAGAAGGTCTACTTTCCCCAGATCTGGGAAGACCAACTTTCTCCATTCTCCAGCTTTGAGAAGGTCTACTTTCTCAAGGTTTGAGGTCTACTTTTTCCACCTCTGAGAAGATCTTCTTTCTTCCTTCTCTAGCTTTGAGGAGGTCTGCTTTCTCCAGATCTGGGAAGACTTACTTTCTCCTTTCTCCAGCTCTTGAGGAGACCTAGTTTCTCCCTTCTCCAGCTTTGAGAAGGTCTACCTTCTCCGGTTTCGAGAAGGTCTACTTCCTTCAGCTCTGAGAAGACCTACTTTCTCCCTTCTCCCGTTTTGAGAAGGTCTACCTTCTCCAGATCTGCGAAGACCTACTTTCTCCTTTCTCCAGCTCAGTAACTCACCTGAAAGTTGTCACTTGACACCCCAAATATCTTGAGCCGATAACGTTGCTTTGGTTCAGCATCCTGCCAAGCTGAAGAAGAAAAGATTGATCGAGTGTACGGAACCAACAAGATACTCCACGTCAACTTCGTCCGGAATGAATCCAGGCTTACCAGAATCAGGAGCGGCCGTTCGGTCGCGTTGAAGGTCTTCGAATGGTAGATTCCCATCTCTGGCTTGAACCGGAGGTTGGTGACGGTTAAATTCGCCATGAAATGGGCCACCGTTGTGGTTGGCGTTGTCTTGGGCGAAACGGCTTGAAATGAAAGTGAAAACAACACAACTGATATTTCCGATATACTTGTCTTCATTTCCAACTTATTTGAGTGCTTAATGATACAATTTTCCGGGTCAATGTTTATTGACATGGTTTCTCTATGATTAATTAGAAGATTTGGAAGCTTATCTCTGAAAAACTGAATTTATTGTCAACAAACTGAAGCTACGGCTAATTGACTGCATTTACAACCTGAGGAGTCCTATAGAATTGCTCCAAGACTACAGAGACTTTGATTTGTTTTGACTCCAAGCCAGGTTTGAGCCAATTGATTTGTCCACTGATATATTTAGTTTCACAGCATATTACATACCATTTTGGAGAGACTGAATGTAAACATATTGTGTCGCTAACAAATTTTGGTTGATATGTTTGATATATGTTTTATACTGAAAACTGCTCTGTGTAGCATTTAAATCTGGATGATTGCAGACTATAAATCTTTATACTCTGTAAGTTACGACTGTGTGCCACTACACATCAGTTGTATTATTATTTGTATTATTGTTAATATTACTATGTATACGATGCTCTAATATACATATTGTGTTCCATGCTTTGAACCTTTATCGTGGCGCATATTTCTCAGATATTGTTTAGAATAGACAGCTGTGTTTAGTTATTATTAATTAGAAGATTTGTCAATTAAAGCTTGAGGCAAAAGTTAAGACACTCGAAGCAACACTTACTTGTTTGGAGGTAGCCTTCATTATAACCTAAGAAAAGAAGAGCAGAAGTATGGTTAGCTCGTGTTTAATTGCTGTTTTTCCTCCACCATGGACACCCAAGTGTGCCTGACTCTCTCCATTGGTGTGGAATTTGCATGACCCCACCCCCTGCCTCTCCCGTTACCCTCTCCTATTCCTTTATATTTGCACACAGCAACCAGAGGAATTGTTCAACAACCAAAGGCATCCAGCAGCAGAGAAATGATGTCAACTGTGAATGAGGACCTTGAGAACACACTCAAGAAGCATATATTTATTTACCATTGATGTAGAGGCTGTTCGGCTCCAAGCGATAGGGTCCCATCTTGGTGAAGCCATTGGTCCCATTGACTAGATCGTGGTACACCTTCACCCGGTCAAAGACAGAGTCGTTGCGGTAAGTGCAGACGGAGTCCACCTTGGTTTGATCCCCGTTTTTGACCGGTCTGGAAAGAAAAGAGAGTATTTGCTTGGAACCAAACACCTAATTTAAGCCCTACCAGGCTCCCATGAAATCGTTCCAAAGGCACCTGGATCTCAAAGCTTTAATCTTGGAAGGCGATTGAAAGACTTAGTCTGTCTACTAGGCATGTGTGATCAATGAAAAAAATGTTTCAATTCTCGTTTCTAAAGTAGGGGGCGCTGGCGCTTCGATATAGAAAGCATTTCCGATTTTTTCACCCCAAAATTTTGGATATTTCCGAAAATTCGTAATGATTCTAAATGTTTCTAAAATGGCGGACGCGCATGCGCAATCGCTACACACCGGGCTTGTATGGCAATCTTCCATGTGGACGCAGAGGACGTTAGCCCCCACCTTTGCGTCCATCGTGGAAGCTTCTGATTGGCCGGGGAGCGGCAGCCAAGTTAAGCTCCCATTCAAGGTAGGTTGCAGAGAGAAAAAATTTTTTTAAATATTTTTAAAAATATATTTTAAAAAATTTTTTGGGGGGGGGGGGAATTAACGAAACATTAAGAGACAATTAGAGAATGGGCCAACAATGGTTCGAATTCCATTGCTGGTTGCGCTGTGAGACAATGTCTCGGAATGCGTATCAAAAAGTGAGAATAATCCGAAATAATTCCGATATACGATTCAAAACGATTTTTTGGACATGTCTACTGTCTACTTTTCACGCCCTGCTTTCTGAGATCAAATCTAAAGTGTACTTCTTCAGGTTAGTGAGCTACTGTACAATATCAGAGGCTGTGATATAAAATCTCTGCTAATACTGTAACCAAGACTCTGCATTGTTTCAGGGATTGGAACGAACTGCTTTCCTTTGAGGTAGTTCATCCCATTCTTCAGCTTGAGAAGGACATAAGAGGATTGAATTCACATGCCTACTAGTGAATTCACACCCCGGGGATCCACTGTTCTAGATCATACACTTCTTACTCAAGATCATACACTTGCCAATGTTCTAGATCATACACTTGCCAAAGATTTACCTAAGCGCAGTCACTTCGCAGCCCATAAACACTGAACGGATGCTGCTCGTGTTGAAGGATCTGCCAAGCTGGAGAAGATAAGACGGCGTTGAGTAATATACCAAACGAACGGGAGACATGTAATACAATCCCCGACCAAAACAAAACGAGACTTACCAGAGTGAGGAGTGTCCGTTCTGTGGCATTGAAGGCCTTTGAATGGCGAACGGCCATCTCCGGCTTGTAACGGAGGTTGGTGATAGTGAAATTTGTTGTGAAATATCCTACTGTTGGCGTTTGCAGGGCTGTGGACCAGAACGGAAGACAGCATAGTTTACATTGGATAGATTTGTTTATATGATCCATTACTATTCGGGACTCATTCTTTCATATTATATTGATTCCCCTATATAGATGACTGGTTTGTAGTTAACCTTGTGCTTGCAACAACAATGTAAAAAAAACCACCATTGATTCCCCCACGGATCAAGTTATTTGGAGTGACTATATTCCCGTCATCATTTTGACACCTTGTACTGGTCGTTCTATTATTATTAGTAGTAGTACTAGTAGTAGTAGTAGTACCCTTTTACTCATTTTATTTCTTATCCACATCACAGTGGTTTAGTCTGCTGTGCTAAGCCTGGTTCCTACATGCATTACTTCGACAATGTCCAAATAATAATAGTAGTAGTAGTACCCTTTTACTCAAAGTAGTACATTTTATTTCTTATTCACATCACAGTGGTTTAGTCCGCTGTGCTAAGCCCGATTCCTACATGCATTACTTCGACAATGTCCAAATAATAATAGTAGTAGTAGTACCCTTTTACTCAAAGTAGTACATTTTATTTCTTATTCACATCACAGTGGTTTAATCTGCTGTGCTAAGCCTGGTTCCTACATGTATTACTTCGACAATGTCCAAATAATAATAGTAGTAGTAGTACCCTTTTACTCAAAGTAGTACATTTTATTTCTTATTCACATCACAGTGATTTAGTCCGCTGTGCTAAGCCCGGTTCCTACATGCATTACTTCGACAATGTCCAAATAGTAGTAGTAGTAGTAGTAGTACCCTTTTACTCAAAGTAGTACATTTTATTTCTTATTCACATCACAGTGATTTAGTCCGCTGTGCTAAGCCTGGTTCCTACATGCATTACTTCGACAATGTCCAAATAATAATAATAATAGTAGTAGTACCCTTTTACTCAAAGTAGTACATTTTATTTTTTATCCACATCACAGTGGTTTAGTCCGCTGTGCTAAGCCCGGTTCCTAAATGCATTACTTCGACAATGTCCAAATAGTAGTAGTAGTAGTAGTACCCTTTTACTCAAAGTAGTACATTTTATTTCTTATTCACATCACAGTGGTTTAGTCCGCTGTGCTAAGCCCGGTTCCTACATGCATTACTTCGACAATGTCCAAATAATAGTAGTAGTAGTAGTACCCTTTTACTCAAAGTAGTACATTTTATTTTTTATTCACATCACAGTGGTTTAGTCCACTGTGCTAAGCCCGGTTCCTACATGCATTACTTCGACAATGTCCAAATAGTAGTAGTCGTAGTAGTAGTACCCTTTTACTCAAAGTAGTACATTTTATTTCTTATTCACATCACAGTGGTTTAGTTTTCTGTGCTAAGCCCAGTTCCTACACGCATTACTTCTACAATGTCCAAATAATAGTAGTAGTAGTAGTAGTAGTAGTACCCTTTAACACAAAGTAGTACATTTTATTTCTTATTCACATCACAGTGGTTTAGTCCACTGTGCTAAGCCCGGTTCCTACATGCATTATTTCGACAATGTCCAAATAATCGTAGTAGTAGTAGTAGTACCCTTTTACTCAAAGTAGTACATTTTATTTCTTATCCACATCACAGTGGTTTAGTCTGCTGTGCTAAGCCCGATTCCTACATGCATAACTTCTACAATGTCCAAATAATAATAGTAGTAATAGTAGTAGTAGTACCCTTTAAGCATGTACTTACTTGATTCCAGAGGCGTTTCATGATAACCTAGGGAGAAGAACAAAGATATTACCACGATAATCAGAGATTAAACCTGTTTGCTGGGGATGATGGGTGTTGAAGTATCATCAAGTTGGAAGGCGGCCCACAGGCTATGGAATCTAACTCTGAAAAACTTTGGATTAAAGCCAGAGTTGAAGTAGTTGTTGAGCTACTATACAAGATCAGAGGCTGTGCTGTAAAATCTCTGCAACTGTAACCAAGACTCTGCATTGTTTCGGGGATGAATTTCCCCTCCTATGTTTGCGGGTCTTTGCAAATCCTTTATACATATAGATCCATGTACCTGTGTATCTGTAGCCATACATATACATTATTTTTATATATGAATTTACCCTCATATGTTTGCATGTCTCTGCAAATATCTATGTAAAGCGAGATGTCTGGATAGATATGAATATATTCTTACCTACCTATATATAGGGCTGGCAAATATTACAGGGGCAAATGAACACACAAATATCTATAGACATGTCTAGATAGATATGAATATATATATATATGGCTTGCAAATATTACAGTGGGAAATGAACACACAAATATATAGAGACATGTCTAGATGGATATGAATATATATATATATATATATATATATATATATATATATATATGGCTTGCAAATATTACAGGGGGAAATGAACACACAAATATATAGAGACATGTCTAGATAGATATGAATATATATATATATAGGGATTGCAAATATTACAGGGAGAAACGAACACACAAATATCTATAGACAGGTCTATATATATATATATATATGGCTTGCAAATATTACAGGGGCAAATGAACACACAAATATATAGAGACATGTCTAGATAGATATGAATATATATATATATATATATATATATATATATATATATATATGGGGCTTGCAAATATTACAGGGAGAAATGAATACACAAATATCTATAGATATGTCTAGATAGATATGAATATATATATATATATATATATATATATATATATATATAGGGCTTGCAAATATTACAGGGGGAAATGAACACACAAATATATAGAGACATGTCTAGATAGATATGAATATATATATATATATATATATATATATATATATATATATGGCTTGCAAATATTACAGGGGGGAAATGAACACACACACATATATAGACATGTTTAGATAGATATGATATTAATGGTTTTAACATTTGAGAACTGTCTGGTTACCGTTGACGTAGAGACTGTATTCTTCCAACTTGTAGGGGCCGATCTGGGTGAAGTTTCTGGTCTGGTTGACAATCTCGTGGTAGACTTTGACGCGGTCAAACGTAGGCCCGGTGGAATCGTTTCGGTACGAGCAAACGTAGTCTGTCCCTGTTGCGTCCCCGTCGTTCAGACGCCTGGGAAGACAGACAGAAAGAGCTTTGAAGCCAAACAACGAGTCGAGATAATAACACTAAGCTCATCTAGCCGGACTGTGGTGCAGCTGGTTAGTAGCCGGCCGCAATAAATCACCACTGACTGAGAGGCTGTTGGTTCAATGCCCGGGTTGGGGGTCAAGCTCCTGACCATTAATACCCTAAGCAGCTCGAAAACAGCTGTATCTGTAAGTAGAGAATTCTAGGTACCACTTAATGCGGGGAGGCTGATTTAATTTATCCCTTGGGGAGATAGGGCAGAATAGAAAGTTTTATTATATTATTATTATTTTATGGTATGACACAGCAAACAAGATAGATAATAAATTATTATTATTATTATTATTATTATTATTATTATTATTATTGTTTGGAAGGAATCCCATACCAGAGGGGCGGGCGGAGCCAAAATACAGTTGGGACCAAACAATTATTATTATTATATAGTTGTTATTATTATTACTATTATTATTATTATTATATAGTTGTTGTTATTGTTATTATTATTTGGGAGGAATCCCATACCATAGGGGTGGGCGGAGCCAAAATACAGTTTGGACCAAACAATTATTATTATTATATAGTTGTTGTTATTATTATTACTATTATTATTATTATTATTATTATTATTATTATTATTATTATTATATAGTTGTTGTTATTGTTATTATTTGGAAGGAATCCCATAACATAGGGGTGGGCGGAGCCAAAATACAGTTTGGACCAAACAATTATTATTATTATATAGTTGTTGTTATTATTATTACTATTATTATTATTATTATTATTATTATTATTATTATTATTATATAGTTGTTGTTATTGTTATTATTTGGAAGGAATCCCATACCATTGGGGTGGGCGGAGCCAAAATACAGTTTGGACCAAACAATTATTATTATTATATAGTTGTTGTTATTATTATTACTATTATTATTATTATTATTATTATTATTATATAGTTGTTGTTATTGTTATTATTTGGAAGGAATCCCATACCATAGGGGTGGGCGGAGCCAAAATACAGTTGGGACCAAACAATTATTATATAGTTATTATTATATAGTTGTTGTTATTATTATTATTATTATTATTATTATTATTATTATTATTATTATTATTATCTTAGCATTAAGAACTACTTACCTCAGAGTAGTTACCTTGCACCCCAAAAACACTGGTCCGATGCTGCTCCTGTTGAGGCATCTGTCAAGCTTAAGGAGAAAGTATAGTGTTGAGTAATGAGTATACAATAGAATAGTATATTCACTGTGGTAAACTACTATACAAGATCAGAAGCATAGCTAAGGGTTGGGAAAGTTACTCAAAAATCCGTTCTGTTTTCATTCCGAGTTCTTACAAAATATTTACCAGTGTCACGAGTGGCACTTCTGTGGCATTGAAGGTCTTGGAGTGAAGGATCCCCATATCCGGCTTGTACCGCAGGTTGGTGACGGTGAAATTCGTAGTAAAATTCACGACTGTCCAAGACGGGGTTGGCGGAACGGCTGGAATACAAAGAAAATACTATCACCGCACTGGTTTGGAGAAGTCACAACGGTTATCAGTAGTTTCCTAAACTTAAGAAAGCGATTGGTTACTCATATGACATTTCCTAAACTTAAGAAAGCTATTGGTTACTCATATTACGTTTCCTAAACTTAAGAAAGTTATCAGTTACTCATATTACATTTCCTAAACTTAAGAAAGCTATTGGTTACTCATAGGACATTTCCTAAACTTAAGAAAGCTATCGGTTACTCATAGGACATTTCCTAAACTTAAGAAAGCTATCGGTTACTCATAGGACATTTCCTAAACTTAAGAAAGCTATCGGTTACTCATAGGACATTTCCTAAACTTAAGAAAGCTATTGGTTACTCATATTACACTTCCTAAACTTAAGAGAGCTATTGGTTACTCATATAACGTTTCCTAAACTTAAGAAAGCTATTGGTTACTCATATTACACTTCCTAAACTTAAGAAAGCTATTGGTTACTCATATTACGTTTCCTAAACTTAAGAAAGCTATTGGTTACTCATATTACGTTTCCTAAACTTAAGAAAGCTATTGGTTACTCATATTACACTTCCTAAACTTAAGAAAGCTATTGGTTACTCATATTACGTTTCCTAAACTTAAGGAAGCTATTGGTTACTCATATTACATTTCCTAAACTTAAGGAAGCTATTGGTTACTCATATTACGTTTCCTAAACTTAAGAAAGCTATTCGTTACTCACAGGGCATTTCCTCAACTTAAGAAAGCTATTGGTTGCTCACAGGGCATTTCCTACGAGAAAGGAGTCCTAACCTAAACGTTAGGAAGAACTACGGGAAAGGAGTCCTACTCTACACATTAGGAAGAACTACGGGAAAGGAGACCTGACGTAAACATTAGGAAGAACTACGGGAAGCAAGACCTAACGTAAACATTAGGAGTCCTACTCTACACATTAGGAAGAACTATGGGAAAGGAGTCCTATTCTACGCATTAGGAAGAACTACGGGAAAGGAGTCCTACTCTACGCATTAGGAAGAACTACGGGGAGCGAGACCTGACGTAAACATTGGGAAGAACTACGGGAAGGGAAACCTGATGTAAACATTAGGAGTCCTACTCTACACATTAGGAAGAACTACGGGAAAGGAGTCCTACTCTATACATTAGGAAGAACTACAGGAAAAGAGTCCTACTCTATACATTAGGAAGAACTACGGGAAAGGAGTCCTACTCTATACATTAGGAAGAACTATGGGAAATGAGTCCTACTCTACACATTAGGAAGAACTACGGGAAATGAGTCCTACTCTACACATTAGGAAGAACTACGAGAAAGGAGTCCTACTCTACACATTAGGAAGAACTACGAGAAAGGAGTCCTACTCTACACATTAGGGGGTTGTTGGATTAACACTTGAGTAGTGTATTCCTACCTCCAACCCGAGATGATCCTCCAACTAGATAATCCTTGGGATCGAATCCAATCTGAGAAGTCTGTGCTACTTCTCAATGCTTACCTGCCAATTTTATTTTGAGTAACAAATAACTATTTGCAAATTACTTACTCGGTTCTGGAGGATCTTCGTGGTAACCTAAGAAGGGAGAAGAAAGAGCCGTCAATCGAGCAAATCGTCGACCAATTACAGCACTGGAAATACTCGAAAACCATCTGCCTACCGTCAACGTAGAGACTGTATTGTTTCAGTTTGTAGGGCCCCATCGTGGTGAAACCGTTGGTCCGGTTCACGATTTCGCGGAACGTTGTCACCCGGTCGAAAACGGGAGTCGCGGAGTCGTTTCGGTACGTGCAAACGGAGTCGATCCAGGTTGCGTCTCCGTTTTGCGCCGATCTGGTGGGCGGGAGGAGAGAGAAAATACAAAGTGAGTAGACGACTGAGTTGACAACTCACTGAGTAAAAGACGAAGATGCACGAGACACACCAGATAGTTGGAGACCACTTACTTCAGAGCGACAACTTTGCACCTCGAAAAGGCCGGGCCGATGCTGCTCTCGCGGAGTATTCGGCCCATCTGAGAAAAGAAAATGAGAACAATAAATGAGGACTCGTTCGGCGGTTGTCTGACGTGGTTATTCCGAATTTTGTGCCAGATCCCGAGTAGCTAACTCACCAACGTGGTGACCGCCCTCTCGGTTGCGTTGAACGTGCTTGAATTAGGAGTTCCCATCCCTTCCCGGTACCGGAGGTTGGTGATGGTGAAGTTGACGGTGAACTCTTCCAAGTCCGGAGTAGGCGTTGTGGCAGAAGTTGTTGTCTCTTTTCTGGTGGACGTTGTTGTGGCTGTGGTGGTAACATTGGGAGGCACAACGGGTGGAAGAACGAGCTTGGTGGATGAACCTATGGAAGAAAACATTAGATGGTGACACACTTATATTTTCTATATTCTCTCTTAAAGTCCAAGTAGAACGTACTTACTCAGTGTTGTTACAGGCAGCGTTGTTGTCCCTGGAGTTGTGACGTTCTTACCGTCCACCGGTCGATCTATCGGTCTCTCTGTAACGGCGTGGATTAGAGACTCGTTGACTGGAGAAAAGATTGGTGGTTGGGTTAATCAAAAAGTAAGGTAAGAGATACTCAATGTGTACGTACAACTAATTATTGTAGTACCTGTGGTAGATATGGAGGTGATCGTCTCAGTTGGAGTTGACACGACAGTGGTTGTAGTCACAGAAGGTGAAGATGTCAGAGTGGTCTCGGATGTTGTGGGTTCCAGAGAAGTCATCGTGGTTGTTTCAAGAGACGTTGTGGGTTCGAGTGAGGTCACCATGGTGGTCTCGGGAGGAGACGTTGTCGGTTCCAGGGAAGTCAGCATCGTGGTCTCGGGAGGAGAAGTTGTGGGTTCCTGGGAAGTAATCGTGGTCTCAGGAGGAGAAGTTGTGGGTTCCTGGGAAGTAATCGTGGTCTCGGGAGGAGAAGTTGTGGGTTCCTGGGAAGTAATCGTGGTCTCAGGAGGAGAAGTTGTGGGTTCCTGGGAAGTAATCGTGGTCTCAGGAGGAGAAGTTGTGGGTTCCTGGGAAGTAATCGTGGTCTCAGGAGGAGAAGTTGTGGGTTCCTGGGAAGTAATCGTGGTCTCAGGAGGAGAAGTTGTGGGTTCCTGGGAAGTAATCGTGGTCTCAGGAGGAGAAGTTATGGGTTCCTGGGAAGTAATCGTGGTCTCAGGAGGAGAAGTTGTGGGTCCCTGGGAAGTAATCGTGGTCTCAGGAGGAGAAGTTGTGGGTTCCTGGGAAGTAATCGTAGTCTCAGGAGGAGAAGTTGTGGGTTCCTGGGAAGTAATCGTGGTCTCAGGAGGAGAAGTTGTGGGTTCCTGGGAAGTAATCGTGGTCTCAGGAGGAGAAGTTATGGGTTCCTGGGAAGTAATCGTGGTCTCAGGAGGAGAAGTTGTGGGTTCCTGGGAAGTAATCGTGGTCTCAGGAGGAGAAGTTGTGGGTTCCTGGGAAGTAATCGTGGTCTCAGGAGGAGAAGTTGTGGGTTCCTGGGAAGTAATCGTGGTCTCAGGAGGAGAAGTTGTGGGTTCCTGGGAAGTAATCGTGGTCTCAGGAGGAGAAGTTGTGGGTTCCTGGGAAGTAATCGTAGTCTCAGGAGGAGAAGTTGTGGGTTCCTGGGAAGTAATCGTGGTCTCAGGAGGAGAAGTTGTGGGTTCCTGGGAAGTAATCGTGGTCTCAGGAGGAGAAGTTATGGGTTCCTGGGAAGTAATCGTGGTCTCAGGAGGAGAAGTTGTGGGTTCCTGGGAAGTAATCGTGGTCTCAGGAGGAGAAGTTGTGGGTTCCTGGGAAGTAATCGTGGTCTCAGGAGGAGAAGTTGTGGGTTCCTGGGAAGTAATCGTGGTCTCAGGAGGAGAAGTTGTGGGTTCCTGGGAAGTAATCGTGGTCTCAGGAGGAGAAGTTATGGGTTCCTGGGAAGTAATCGTGGTCTCAGAAGGAGAAGTTGTGGGTTCCTGGGAAGTAATCGTGGTCTCAGGAGGAGAAGTTGTGGGTTCCTGGGAAGTAATCGTGGTCTCAGGAGGAGAAGTTGTGGGTTCCTGGGAAGTAATCGTGGTCTCAGGAGGAGAAGTTGTGGGTTCCTGGGAAGTAATCGTGGTCTCAGGAGGAGAAGTTGTGGGTTCCTGGGAAGTAATCGTGGTCTCAGGAGGAGAAGTTGTGGGTTCCTGGGAAGTAATCGTGGTCTCAGGAGAAGTTGTGGGTTCCTGGGAAGTAATCGTGGTCTCAGGAGGAGAAGTTGTGGGTTCCTGGGAAGTAATCGTGGTCTCAGGAGAAGTTGTGGGTTCCTGGGAAGTAATCGTGGTCTCAGGAGGAGAAGTTGTGGGTTCCTGGGAAGTAATCGTGGTCTCAGGAGGAGAAGTTGTGGGTTCCTGGGAAGTAATCGTGGTCTCAGGAGGAGAAGTTGTGGGTTCCTGGGAAGTAATCGTGGTCTCAGGAGGAGAAGTTGTGGGTTCCTGGGAAGTAATCGTGGTCTCAGGAGGAGAAGTTGTGGGTTCCTGGGAAGTAATCGTGGTCTCAGGAGGAGAAGTTGTGGGTTCCTGGGAAGTAATCGTGGTCTCAGGAGAAGTTGTGGGTTCCTGGGAAGTAATCGTGGTCTCAGGAGGAGAAGTTGTGGGTTCCTGGGAAGTAATCGTGGTCTCAGGAGAAGTTGTGGGTTCCTGGGAAGTAATCGTGGTCTCAGGAGGAGAAGTTGTGGGTTCCTGGGAAGTAATCGTGGTCTCAGGAGGAGAAGTTATGGGTTCCTGGGAAGTAATCGTGGTCTCAGGAGGAGAAGTTGTGGGTTCCTGGGAAGTAATCGTAGTCTCAGGAGGAGAGGTTGTCGGTTCTAGTGATGTGACTATGGTGGTCTCAGGAGACGTTGTGGGTTCCAAAGAAGTGACCATGGTGGTCTCAGGAGGAGAAGTTATGGGTTCCTGGGAAGTAATCGTGGTCTCAGGAGGAAAGGATGTCGGTTCTAGTGATGTGACTGTGGTGGTCTCAGGAGATGTTGTGGGTTCTAGTGATGTGACCATTGTAGTCTCAGCAGGAGAAGTTGTGGGTTCCTGGGAAGTCAACATCGTGGTCTCGGGAGGAGAAGTTGTCGGTTCCAAGGAAGTCAACATCGTGGTCTCAAGAGGAGATGTTGTGGGTTCTAGTGACGTGACCATGGTGGTTTCAGGAGGAGATGTTGTCGGTTCCAAGGAAGTCAACATCGTGGTCTCAGGAGAAGTTGTTGGTTCTAGTGATGTGACTATGGTGGTCTCAGGAGAAGAAGTTGTCAGTTCCAGGGAAGTCAGCATCGTGGTCTCAGGAGGAGAGGTTGTCGGTTCTAGTGATGTGACTATGGTGGTCTCAGGAGAAGTTGTGGGTTCCTGGGAAGTAATCATAGTGGTCTCAGGAGAAGTTGTGGGTTCTAGTGATGTAACTATGGTGGTTTCAGGAGATGTTGTGGGTTCCTGGGAAGTAATCGTGGTCTCAGGAGGAGATGTTGTGGGTTCTAGTGACGTGATCATGGTGGTTTCAGGAGGAGATGTTGTTGGTTCCAAGGAAGTCAACATTGTGGTTTCGGGAGAAGTTGTTGGTTCTTGTGAGGTGACCATGGTGGTCTCAGGAGGAGAAGTTGTGGGTTCCAAAGAAGTAATCATGGTGGTCTCAGGAGGAGAAGTTGTCGGTTCCAGGGAAGTCAACATCGTGGTTTCAGGTGGAGAGGTTGTGGGTTCCAGAGAAGTGACCACGGTAGTTTCAGGAGGAGAAGTTGTGGGTTCCACGGAAGTCAACATTGTGGTCTCAGGAGGAGAAGTTGTGGGTTCCAGTGATGTGACAATGGGAGTTTCAGGAGGAGAAGTTGTGGGTTCCACGGAAGTCAACATTGTGGTCTCAGGAGGAGAAGTTGTGGGTTCCAGTGATGTGACAATGGGAGTTTCAGGAGGAGAAGTTGTGGGTTCCACGGAAGTCAACATTGTGGTCTCAGGAGGAGAAGTTGTGGGTTCCAGGGAAGTCAACATTGTGGTCTCAAGAGGAGAAGTTGTGGGTTCTAGTGATGTGACCATGGTGGTGGCAGGAGGAGAGGTTGTGGGTTCCAGGGAAGTCAACACAGTGGTTTCAGGAGACGTTGTGGGTTCAACTGATGTGACCATGGTGGTTTCAAGAGAAGTTGTGGGTTCTAGGGAAGTCAATATTGTGGTTTCAGGAGGCGAAGTTGTGGGTTCTAGTGAGGTGACCATGGTGGTCTCAGGAGGCGAAGTTGTGGGTTCTAGTGAGGTGACCATGGTGGTCTCAGGAGGCGAAGTTGTGGGTTCTAGTGAGGTGACTATGGTGGTTTCTGGGGGAGATGTTGTGGGTTCTAGTGACGTGATCATGGTGGTTTCAGGAAGGGAAGTTGTGGGTTCTAGTGATGTGACCATGGTGGTTTCAGGAGAAGTTGTGGGTTCCAAAGATGTGATCATGGTGGTCTCAGGAGGAGAAGTTGTTGGTTCTACTGATGTGACAATGGTGGTCTCAGGACGGGAGGTTGTGGGTTCTAGTGACGTGAACATAGTGGTCTCAGGAGGCGTTGTGGGTTCCAGGGAAGTGATCGTGGTTGTCTCGGAAGGAGAAGTTGTGGGTTCTAACGATGTGACTAAGATGGTGCTAGGAGAAGTTGTGGATTCTAGGGAAGTCAACATGGTGGTTTCAGGAGGAGATGTTGTGGGTTCTAGTGATGTCAACATAGTGGTTCCTGGAGGAGAAGTTGTGGGTTCCATTGAAGTTACCACAGTGGTTTCAGGAGGTGTTGTGGGTTCTAGTGAAGTCATGGTAGACAACGTAGATACAGTTACACCATCTGTTGGGGACACAGAGCTCCCTGTTGTCACAGATATAGCCTCTGTGGAGTACGTAGAACCAGTTGTAACATCTGGTGGAGACACTGAGCTCCCACTTGTGGATGACATTGCCTCTGTGGTCAAAGTAGAAGCCGTTGTGAGATCTGGTGGAGACACAGAGCTTCCTATTGTCACAGATATAGTCTCTGTGGAGATAGTAGAACCAGTTGTAAGATCTGGTGGAGACACTGAGCTCCCTGTTGTAACAGATATAGTTTCTGTGGAGTAAGTAGAACCAGTTGTAACATCTGGTGGAGACACAGAGGTCTCGGTTGTCACTGATACTGGCTCAGTGGACAAAGTAGAACCAGTTGTAAGATCTGGTGGAGATACCGAACTCCCTGTTGTCAAAGATATAGATTCTGTGGAGAAAGTAGAGCTAGTTGTAACATCTGGTGGAGACAGAGAGGTCTCGGTTGTGGTTGACATTGTCTCTATGGACAAAGTAGACCCAGGTGTAACATTTGATGGAGACTCGGAGCTCCCGGTTGTAGCTGATATTGCTTCCATGGACCAGGTAGAACCAGGTGTAAGATCAGGTGAAGATACGTATCTCCCAGTAGTAGCTGATATTGCCTCTGAAGACAAAGTAGAACCAGGTGTAAGATCAGGTGAAGATACGTATATCCCAGTAGTAGCTGATATTGCCTCTGTAGACAAAGTAGAACCAGTTGTAACATCTGGTGGAGACACAGAGGTCCCAGTTGTCACAGAAATAGCCTCTGTCGAGAAAGTGGAACCAGTTGTAACATCTGGTGCAGACACGGAGCTCCCAGTTGCAGGTGACATTGATTCTGTGGACAAAGTAGTACCTGTTGTAACGTCTGGTGGAGACACAGAGCTCCCTGTTTTCACAGAAATAGCCTCTGTCGAGAAAGTAGAACCAGTTGTAACTTCTTGTGAAGACACAGAGCTCCCGCTTGTGGCTGATATTGCCTCCGTGGACAAAGTAGAACCAGTTGTAACATCTGGTGGAGACACAGAGGTCCCAGTCGTCATGGATATTGCCTCTGTGGACAAAGTAGAACCAGTTGTAACTTCTGGTGAAGACATTGAGCTCCCGCTTGTGTCTGACATTGCTTCTGTGGACAAAGTAGAACCAGTTGTAACTTCTGGTGAAGACACGGAGCTCCCGCTTGTGGATGACATTGCCTCTGTAGACAAAGTAGAACCAGTTGTAACTTCTTGCGAAGACACAGAGCTCCCGCTTGTGGCTGATATTGCCTCTGTGGACAAAGTAGAACCAGTTGTAACATCTGGTGGAGACACAGAGGTCCCAGTCGTAATGGATATTGCCTCTGTGGACAAAGTAGAACCAGTTGTAACTTCTGGTGAAGACATTGAGCTCCCGCTTGTGGCTGACATTGCTTCTGTGGACAAAGTAGAACCAGTTGTAACTTCTGGTGAAGACACAGAGCTCCCGCTTGTGGATGACATTGCCTCTGTGGACAGAGTAGAACCAGTTGTAACATCTGGAGGAGACACAGAGGTCCCAGTTGTCATGGATATTGCCTCTGTGGACAAAGTAGTACCTGTTGTAACATCTGGTGGAGACACAGAGCTCCCGCTTGTAGCTGATATTGCCTCCGTGGACAAAGTAGAACCAGTTGTAACTTCTGGTGAAGATATGGAGCTCCCGCTTGTGGCTGATATTGCCTCCGTTGACAGAGTAAAACCAGTTGTAACATCTGGTGGAGACATGGAGCTCCCGCTTGTGGATGACATTGCCTCCGTGGACAGAGTAGAACCAGTTGTAACTTCTGGTGAAGATATGGAGCTCCCGCTTGTGGCTGATATTGCCTCTGTAGACAAAGTAGAACCAGTTGTAACTTCTGGTGAAGATATGGAGCTCCTGCTTGTGGATGACATTGCTTCTGTGGACAAAGTAGAAGCAGTTGTAACATCCGGCGGAGACACAGAGGTCCCAGTTGTCATGGATATCGCCTCTGTGGACAAAGTTGTAACATCTGGTGTAGACACATAGCTTATAGTTGTGGCTGATACTGCTTCTTTGGACAAAGTAGAACCGGTTACTGGAGACACAGAAGTCCCAGTTTGAGCTGTGGTCAGAGTAGAAAGAGTTGAAACATCTGGTGGTGATACAGAAAGCAAAGTGGTTGCTGATATTGCACCCGTAGTAGTAGTTGGAGACGCAGAGCTCTGTGTTGTCGCTGATCTTGCCTCCGTGGACGTAGAGTACGAGGGAGATGTTGCATTCTCTTTTTCGGACGACGTGGAGACTGTTGTCGGGACCGTCGTTGCCACGCTAGTTGCCACTGGGAAAAAGGGAAAGATCGGGTTACTATTAGGAGTAGCGTACAACCCAAAAACGACAACATTGAGGAAGAATAGAAAGTAAATAGAATAGAATTGGACATACACTAAGACCACCGAATCTGGTTCCCATCTTGGCATTTCGTGAAACCACGTCAAGTCCTTGAGCTTCCTCCTAGTACCCTACTAATCCCTTTTACTGTGTTAGACTCCACCCTTGTAACCGGAAGATACGGGGAGATTACTCCCAGGAGGAAATGTCACTTTCTTTGAGTCATAACACCACAACGTGGCAATGTCAGACAACACAGAACACCCTGTAAAGGAAACTTGTTGGTTGGGTGGCCATCTGTCGGGAGGGCTTAGATGGTGTAGTAGGATTAGTAGGATGAGATCTTGAGAAGGAAAAGTACTTCTCAACGGGACCACGTCAAGTCCGGTTCTCGTCACGAAACCCATCAACACAATCCCGATATTTTGCTATTTTTCTCTTTGCGAAAACATAAACAAGGATGCACAAAGAAAGAAGGCGCCAATGAAAACAACGTCAAGGAAGGAGCTGGCTCGTTCTTCCGCTTCTCGCTCGCTTCACGTCAATCAAACGCCGTTCTTCCCGAAACGTTTCCTGCTCGCCAGCTCGTTCTTTGCCAGAATGTCAATGTGGTTGGGCTGGGGACAACGAGTTTCAAATCCCTGCTTGGTGAGCTACTACACAGAGCTTTAAAATCTCTGCTACAACTGTAACCAAGACTCTGCATAGTTTCGGGTATTGGAACTAACTGCTTAAGGAAACAGTCCGTCCCATTGCTGGAGGAGGCAATGAGGGGAGGAATTCGGGTGTTGGGTGTGTTTTACTTCTCCCTTCTACCCTAGAGACAACATACACAGTTACTACCATCTGACTTACAAACGACTCGTAGTTACAAACAGTGGTGAGATAACAGGAAGTGAGAGGAATTCACCTCTAGGAAATATACTCCTAGAAGAGTTGTTATTAGGTATGTGCGAAAAAATTGGAAAGCGTCATAAGTTGGATCCGTTTCGTATGATTCGTACTTATGACGTGCTATCCGACACACACAGTTACTAACATCTCACTTACAAATGACTCATAGTTACAAACAGGGGTGAGACAGCAGGAAGTGAAAGAATCTACCTCTAGGAAATTCACTCCTAGAAGAGTTGTTATTAAGCATGTGCGAAAAAAACGGAAAGTGTTGTAACTTGGATCTGTTTTGTATAATTCGTACTTAGGACGCGATATCTGACACACACAGTTACTAACATCTGACTTACAAATGACTCATAGTTACAAACAGGGTTGAGATAACAGGAAGTGAGAGGAATCTACCTCTAGGAAGGAAAATTCACAACTGGAAGAGTTGTTATTAGGCATGTGTGAAAAAGTCAGAAAGCATTGTAACTCGGATGAGTTTTGTACAATTCGTACTTACGACACAATATCCGATGCACACAGTTACTAACATCTGACTTGCAAACCACTCGTAGTTACAAACAGTGGTGAGACAGCAGGAAGTGAGAGGAATCTAGGAAAATCACGACTGGAAGAGTTGTACAAATGACTCATAGTTACAAACAGGGGTGAGACAGCAGGAAGTGAGAGGAATCTTCCTCTAGGAAATTCACTCCCGGAAGAGTTGTTATTAGACATGTGCAAAAAAATCGGAAAGTGTCAAAAGACAGATGAGTTTCATACGGAAATTCACTCCCGGAAGAGTTGTTATTAGACATGTGCAAAAAAATTGGAAAGCATCATAAGTCGGATCAGTTTCGTACGGAAATTCACTCCCGGAAGAGTTGTTATTAGGCATGTGCAAAAAATCGGAAAGCGTCGTAAGTCGGATCAGTTTCGTACGGAAATTCACTCCTGGAAGAGTTGTTATTAGGCATGTGCAAAAAATCGGAAAGTGTCGTAAGTCGGATTAGTTTCATACGGAAATTCACTCCTGGAAGAGTTGTTAATTAGGCATGTGCAAAAAATCGGAAAGCGTCGTAAGTCGGATCAGTTTCGTACAGAAATTCACTCCCGGAAGAGTTGTTATTAGGCATGTGCAAAAAATCGGAAAGCGTAGTAAGTCGGATCAGTTTCGTACAGAAATTCACTCCCGGAAGAGTTGTTATTAGGCATGTGCAAAAAATCGGAAAGCGTAGTAAGTCGGATCAGTTTCATACAGAAATTCACTCCCGGAAGAGTTGTTATTAGGCATGTGCAAAAAAATCGGAAAGTGTCATAAGGCAGATGAGTTTCGTACAGAAATTCACTCCCGGAAGAGTTATTAGGCATGTGCAAAAAATCGGAAAGTGTCGTAAGTCGGATGAGTTTTGTATGATTCGTACTTATGATTGCGATATCCGACACATGCCAAAAATTAAAAAAAATCTCCTCTCCCCTCTGCAGGAGTCTTACAGCAACCCAGAACCTATCTTGTGTGTAACTTTGGGACTGTAAACACATGGATGGAACGAAATGTCCAACCGTCTGTCAACCTCTCGTCTGGATTAACTCGTTTTTATTTCTGCCGTCGAGCGATGTGCTGTTGCGATCAATAGGGATGACAGTCCGTGTCAGGGCGGATTAAGCTCTGACGGGCGCAGGAGCCCTTTTTGAACGAGATCCGCTTTGGTTTCGGCTCGGAAACCCGGAAAAAAAGGACGACGACATTTACAAGACAGGCGCCTGCTTATGTATAAACACGACAAGAGGGAAGTCATGTTGCGTCCAAATCGCCTATTCAAGGAGCTCAATCTCAACCTCGAAAGGCATCACTAAGTCCATTAATTGAAGTATTGTCATTAAAAATGACATCTAAAGGCCATGAAGGTGACGTCGGGGAGCCTCCCAGATGAGGTGGCAAACAGCCCTGCCCCACGGAAAAGTGTGGGAACGGAAACTAAATGGCCCTTTATTGCTCCTCCGTCCATTGTATATGGAGACACTCCCTTGTTTGAGATACGCATTGCCGGCCAGCTGGAAAATTATTCGGCAGAGATGCCTGTCATTGATCTATATATATAAAAGGGTAATGGAATCACGGCGCCGGACAAAACAACTAAACTAAATGCCCCACAACCTTGAAAATTGACAGCACAACCTCTCATCCACGCCTCTACGTTCATACAACAAAAAGAAAAGAAAAATTAAGTCCTAGCCACAGCAACACGTGGCCGGGCACATCTATATATATAAAAGGGTAATGGGATCACGGCACCGGACAAAACAACTAAACTAAACGCCCCACAACCTCGAAAATTGACAGCACAACCTCTCATCCACGCCTCTACGTTCATACAACAAAAAGAAAAGAAAAATTAAGTCCTAGCCACAGCAACACGTGGCCGGGCACATCTATATATAAAAGGGTAATGGGATCACGGCACCGGACAAAACAACTAAACTGAACGCCCCACAACCTCGAAAATTGACAGCACAACCTCTCATCCACGCCTCTACGTTCATACAACAAAAAGAAAAGAAAAATTAACTCCTAGCCACAGCAACACGTGGCCGGGCACATCTATATATATAAAAGGGTAATGGGATCACGGCACTGGACAAAACAACTAAACTAAACGCCCCACAACCTCGAAAATTGACAGCACAACCTCTCATCCACGCCTCTACGTTCATACAACAAAAAGAAAAGAAAAATTAACTCCTAGCCACAGCAACACGTGGCCGGGCACATCTATATATATAAAAGGGTAATGGGATCACGGCACCGGACAAAACAACTAAACTAAACGCCCCACAACCTCGAAAATTGACAGCACAACCTCTCATCCACGCCTCTACGTTCATACAACAAAAAGAAAAGAAAAATTAAGTCCTAGCCACAGCAACACGTGGCCGGGCACATCTATATATATAAAAGGGTAATGGGATCACGGCACCGGACAAAACAACTAAACTGAACGCCCCACAACCTCGAAAATTGACAGCACAACCTCTCATCCACGCCTCTACGTTCATACAACAAAAAGAAAAGAAAAATTAACTCCTAGCCACAGCAACACGTGGCCGGGCACATCTATATATATAAAAGGGTAATGGGATCACGGCACCGGACAAAACAACTAAATTAAACGCCCCACAACCTCGAAAATTGACAGCACAACCTCTCATCCACGCCTCTACGTTCATACAACAAAAAGAAAAGAAAAATTAAGTCCTAGCCACAGCAATGCGTGGCTGGGCAAATATATATATATATATATATATATATATATATATATATATATATATATATATATATGGGTAATGAAATCACAGCACCGGACAAAACAACTAAACTAAACGCCCCACAACCTCGAAAATTGACAGCACAACCTCTCATCCACGCCTCTACGTTCATACAACAAAAAGAAAAGAAAAGGTAAGTCGTAGCCACAGCAACGCGTGGCCGGGCAAATCTATATATATAAAAGGGTAATGGAATCACGGCACCGGACAAAACAACTAAACTAAATGCCCCACAACCTTGAAAATTGACAGCACAACCTCTCATCCACGCCTCTACGTTCATACAAAAAAAGAAAAGAAAAATTAAGTCCTAGCCACAGCAACTCATGGCACAGCTAGTATATTATAAAACTCGTAGAGTGGAGGAGACTGCAAAGAACATCCAGACTGACCTCCTTCTGCCAGAGACCCAATCTAATCCCTCCCAACAGATGGACATCCGGCTTCTGCTTGAAAACCTCCAGAGACGGAGATCCTGCCATGCTATTTTCTGCGAATTATTACAATTTTCAAGTCCCGTCATAACACAATTATGTTTTTTTGAGTAACATTTTCCACACTTGTCTTGGTGCCACCTTGCTCACTATTTTTTTTCCCCCATTTTGTTCCCAATATATCATTTATTTATAGGGAGCCGGGACCCATTGTATCTCACCTCATAATAATAATATTTATTTATTTAAATCTTGTGTCATAATAAAAGAATAATAATAATAATGATAATAATAATATATATATATAATATATATCCCTTGATGTGGTCATGTAAGTGTGATTTATTGTTATAATTGTATTATTTTACTTTGTTTAATAATGTGTATTATGTTGTTATGTAATGTTTGTGTTGCTTTTATGACTATAAACCGCCCTGAGTCCCATCCGGGAGATAGGGCGGTATATAAATAAAGTTTTATTATATATATATATATATATATATATATATACACACAGTAGAGTCTCACTTATCCAACGTAAATGGGCCGGCAGAATGTTGGATAAGCGAATATGTTGGATAATAAAGAGAGATTAAGTAAAAGCCTATTAAACATTAAATTAGGTTATGATTTTACAAATTAAGCACCAAAACATCATGTTATACAACAAATTTGACAGAAAAAGTAGTTCAGTACACAGTAATGCTATATAGTAATTACTGTATGTACGAATTTAGCACCAAAATATCATGATATATTGAAAACATTGACTACAAAAATGTGTTGGATAATCCAGAACGTTGGATAAGCGAGTGTTGGATAAGTGAGACTCTACTGTGTATATATATATAATATTAATAATTATATAATAATAATAACATAATAATAATAATAATAATAATAATAATATATGATTATATCATACATGCAATATAATAATACTATCTATATATATAAAAGGATAATGGCGTTGCTCCATCGAGCAAAACAACAAAACTAAAGGCCCCCCAACCTAGAAAACTGAAAACAAAGGAATTCCATCCAAGAAACAATCAGGGCCACCTAACACCTCCCAACAAAGGATTCCCCCCCTCTAAGACACGGAACCACCTAAAAAAAGCCACAGCAACGTGTGGCCGGGCACACCTAGTATTCTATATAATAATTATAATATATACAATATAATTTGGAGTTTGGATGGCCATCTGTCGGGAGGGATCGGATGGTATCTTTCAGCCTGGGAGAATAGGGTTGAACTCAATGGCCTTAAACTCTATGAATCATGGCGTTTCATTATCGGCAGAACAGGTTTCCTTCCATTCCGCCTTTTGTTCGGGTCCCACCCGCCTCGTTCTCTGCATTTTTTTATTTCCACTCGCTTTCGTTTACCAGTGGCCCAGGGCGTTGTTTTCTCACCTGCGACAAACAACAGGTGTCGCTGGGCACAAAGTCACACTCTCTCGGCCCCGGAGGGAGGAAAAACAAGACGGCCTGGTTTTGCAATATTCCCGAGAACGAGCAAAAGGAACCCAAGCATGCGAATGAGCGCTCGGAATGCGGCTAACGTTTGCAAGTGACTCCTTCCAACGGCAATTGGAGACACGATCGGAGAGTGGCCAAGCTAATAATATAATAATAATAACTTAATAATAATAATAATATAACTTTATTTTTGTACCCCGCCTCCATATCCCTGAATAATAATAATAATAATAATATTATAATTTTATTTTTGTACCCCACCTCTATCTCCCCGAATAATAATAATAATAATAATAATAGTAAAACAAGCAGTCAAAGAAGAAGAACATGCCCTGGCAGAGTATGTAAAGCAAAGTGAAGAACCTGCTTTGATTGAAGTCAAAAATCAGAAACTCCTCAAAGCACAGCAGACAAAGAATCAGTACAAGAAAACCGCACTACAAACTAGAGCAGAATCAGTACAAGAAAACCGCCCTACAAACTAGAGCAGAATCAGTACAAGAAAACCGCACTACAAACTAGAGCAGAATCAGTACAAGAAAACCGCACTACAAACTAGAGCTGACAGCTGGCACAACAAAACATTGCATGGAAAGTTCCTTGACAAGATTGAAGGAAAAGCTGATAAGGAGAAGACCTGGCTCTGGCTCACAAATGGGACCCTGAAGAAGGAGACAGAAGGCCTAATCCTTGCAGCCCAGGAGCAAGACATCAGGACAAATGCAATTCAGGCCAAGATCGAAAAATTAGCTGATGACCCAACACACAGTCCTAGACACTTGGGAAGTGTTCAACTTGTGGTTTTGTGATACGAAATCCAACATATCTATCTTGTTTGCTGTGTCATACAATAAAATAATAATAATAAATATTGAGCCGGGGAGCGGGTACATCAATAGGTACTTCTCCTAGTCCCCAGCTTCGGCCAACCTAGCGGTTCGAAAAAATATAAATGTGAGTAGATCAATAGGTACCGCTCCTAGCCACAGCTTCGGCCTACCTAGCAGTTCGAAAACATGCAAATGTGAGTAGATCAAGAGGTACTGCTCCTATTGGTGGGAAGGATGGCAGGAGCTGGGGCTAACAGAGGGAGCTCACCCCCACTCCCCGGATTCGAACCACAAGTTCAGCAGCTCAGCAGTTCAACTCACTATACCACCAGGGGCTCCATGAGCATCGCTACATAGCCAGAAAGACAAACGAAGCCGTACTTCATTAGTATTAAATGTGCAAGAGTCCAGGGATCAAGCCAAGCTTTGTGAAGTCGACCTCAAGGATGCAAAATATATGTCATATCCATTTCCGAAACTAAGCATTTCACCGATGTGTTGTCGAAAGCTCTCACGGCCGGAATCCCTGGGTTTGTTGTGAGTTTTCTGGACTGTACGGCGATGTCCCAGTAGCATTTTCTCCTGACGTTCCACCCCCTGCCATCGATGTGGGCGAAATGTTAGGAGGGAATGCTTCTGGAGCATGGTCGTACAGCCCTGAAAACTCACAACAACCCATCAAACCGATGGTTTTGCAGTCTTCGGGCGAATTCCGATCGGGCATCCGAATTCCGAGACTTACGAGCGCGATAATATCCCACTTACCCAAAATGCAACAGGCAAACGCAAAGAGGCCCATGTCGTTCCGACTTCGGGGATTCGAGCTCACCCTCGGATACGATATTTCCCGTCTCGATCGAGCAATCTGACTATGGACTGATCTACGCTTATCGCTCCATCTCGGTTGTCTCCAATCAAAACATCTTGCCATTGACCTGCCTCGTTCGCTCGCTCAATTGATCAACCTCTCCCGATCGATCAACGGTCAAGCTCTCCAAGATATTTGTCAGCAGAGAAGAAGATGCAGCTCCGTCTTATTGCCGTCGCCCGTCCGCGTCGCCGCTCAGGTGCAACCCGACACGGACACACCTTTTTTGGGTGATACGATCCCTTCCCCGCCCTTGAGTAGAACATATTTTTTCCAAAAAATAATTAAAAATGTCATTTCTCAAAGGTCAGAATCCCATCTTGTTCGCATGAGCGGAGACTTGACAATCGTTATGCCCTCGGGGTGCTTCCTCGATCAACAGCGTCCCAGAAATATTCGTTTCCGATAACGGACCCGCTTTCATAACTAATGCCATGATATAACGGTTTCGGGGTCGGACTTATGGGGTTCGGGGTGAAGTCCGAACCAAAATTTGCTCAAAATGGTCTCATGGTGGTTCCTACTGGTCTCTAACTGGGAATCGTGACCCCAGGGTGGGTCGCGAGTCAAGTTTCAGATGTCTCGCCAAAGACCATCAGAAAACTCATATTTCTCAGCCAATATTAAGGACAACATTGTTTTTTGTGTTTGTCATTATTTCCAAAAAAGAGGTTGATTTATTTTTATTTTATTTTTCATCCTCTTTTCTTACTCTAAAAGTGGAAATGCAAAGGCGAAGATACATTTTATATGTATTTATTAGACATGTCCAAAAAATCGTTTTGAATCGTATATCGGAATTATTTCGGATTGTTCTCGCTTTTTGATACACATTCCGAGACATTGTCTCACAGTGCAACCAGCAATGTAATTCGAACCATTGTTGACCCATTCTCTAATTGTCTCTTAATGTTTCGTTAATTCCCCCCCCCCAAATTTTTTAAAATATATATTTTAAAATATTTTTAAAATTTTTTGTTTCTGCAACCTACCTTGAATGGGAGCTTAGCGCAGCCTAACATGGCTGCCGCTCCCCGGTCAATCAGAAGCTTCCACGATGGACGCAAAGGTGGGGGCTAACGTCCTCTGCATCCACATGGAAGATTGCCATACAAGCCCGGTGTGTAGCGATTGCGCATGCTCGTCCGCCATTTTAGAAAAAATTTAGAATCATTACGAATTTTCGGAAATATCCGAAATTTTTGGGTGAAAAAATCGGAAATACTTTCTATATCGAAGCGCCAGCACCCCCTACTTTAGAAACGAGAATTGAAACATTTTTTTCATCGATCGGACATGCCTAGTATTTATAGTTTGTTTTTATTTGTTGTTTTTTTCCGTTTAAATTTTTAATATTTTCCCCCCTTTTTATCCCCTTCTTTGTGTCTTTTTTCCACTCTTACGCTTCTTCTTTTTCTCCTTTCTTTTCAAAATAGATTCTATATTTTTTCCCCTTCGCTTTCTATCAACAAAAATTGTTCTCGCTCTTTCGTTGTATTTAATTCTTATATATACCAATAAAAATGTAAATAACAAAAAAGAAAACACCTATTTCGGATGGTCTCAGGAACCCAAATCCCTCTGGTATTTTCTGCTAGTTGTGCGGGAAATTTGGTCCAATTCTATCGTTGGTGTGGTTCTTTGATTGTAGGTGAACTATAAATCCCAGCAACTACAACTCCCAAATGTCAAGGTCTATTATCCCCAAACTCCATCAGGGTTCACATTGGGGTATATTGAATATTCGTGTTGAGTTTGGTCCGGATCAATTATTGTTTGAGTCCGCAGGATGTAGGTGAACTACAACTCCCAAATTGAAGCCAATGTTGTGAAGTATAATGATATAAAAAGGAGGAAGAAAAGTGACCATAATTCGCTGGTTTCATAACGTCTTTCTTCCACCACGTTTCACACAAAGGTCACACCTAACGACAACGGTTGGCACGATGCGCACAAGGAAGTGCTCCGTTGCGTAAGTTACTAATGGATCCGGCGGAGAAGGATGCTCCCAGGTTTACATGGCATTAGAAGGGGATTAATACAGATCTACACAAGGGAGCATCTAAGGTTGTCGCAGTGATGCGTGCCGGGTAGGCTGAGCATCACCCAAGGGAATCATACAAACACCCAGAGAAAATAGTCAAAGCATCGTATAAAGCAAGAGTCAAAGCATCGTATAAATCGAGAGCCAAAGCATCATATAAATCGAGAGTCAAAGCATCATATAAATCGAGAGTCAAAGTATCGTATAAATCGAGAGCCAAAGCATCATATAAATCGAGAGTCAAAGTATCATATAAATCGAGAGTCAAAGCATCGTATAAATCGAGAGTCAAAGCATTGTAGAAATCAAGTCACAGCATCGTATAAATCGAGTGTCAAATCATCGTATAAATCGAGAATCAAAGTATCATATAAATTGAGAGTCAAAGTATCATATAAATCGAGAGTCAAAGCATCATATAAATCGAGAGTCAAAGCATCATATAAATCGAGAGTCAAAGCATCGTATAAATCGAGAGTCAGAGCATCATATAAATCCAGAGGAAAGAGGCAAAACATCATACGATCCAGAGAGAATAGTCAAAGCATCATACAAATCCGGAGGAAACAAGCAAACAAATCTAGAGGAAAGAAGCAAAGCATCATACAAATCCAGAGGAGAGTCAAAGTATCATGGGAATCCAGAGGAATGAGTCAAAGCATTATACAAATCCAGAGAGAATAGTCAAAGCATCATATAAATCGTGAGAAAAGAGGTAAAACGTCATACAAATCCAAAGGAATGAGTTAAAGCATCATATAAATCCAGAGGAAAGAGGCAAAGTGTTATACAAATCCAGAGGAGAGAGTCAAAGCATCATACAAATCCAGAGAGAATAGTCAAAGTGTCATATAAATGGAGAGAAAAGAGATAAAGGGTCATACAAATCCAGAGGAGAGAGTCAAAGCATCATACAAATCCAGAGAGAATAGTCAAAGCATCATATAAATCGAGAGAAAAGAGATAAAGGGTCATACAAATCCAGAGAGAATAGTCAAAGCATCATATAAATCGAGAGAAAAGAGATAAAGGGTCATACAAATCCAGAGGAAAGAGTCAAAGCATCATACAAATCCAGAGAAAATAGTCAAAGCATCATACAAATCCAGAGGAAAGAGTCAAAGCATCATATAAATCCAGAGGAAAGAGTCAAAGCATCATACAAATCCAGAGAGAATAGTCAAAGTGTCATATAAATGGAGAGAAAAGAGATAAAGGGTCATACAAATCCAGAGAGAATAGTCAAAGCATCATACAAATCCAGAGAGAATAGTCAAAGCATCATATACATCGAGAGAAAAGAGATAAAGCGTCATACAAATCCAGAGAGAATAGTCAAAGCATCATATAAATCGAGAGAAAAGAGATAAAGGGTCATACAAATCCAGAGAGAATAGTCAAAGCATCATACAAATCCAGAGGAAAGAGTCAAAGCATCATATAAATCCAGAGGAAAGAGTCAAAGCATCATACAAATCCAGAGGAAAGAGATAAAGGGTCATACAAATCCAGAGGAAAGAGTCAAAGCATCATATAAATCCAGAGGAAAGAGTCAAAGCATCATACAAATCCAGAGAGAATAGTCAAAGCATCATACAAATCCAGAGAGAATAGTCAAAGCATCATATAAATCGAGAGAAAAGAGATAAAGGGTCATACAAATCCAGAGAGAATAGTCAAAGCATCATACAAATCCAGAGAGAATAGTCAAAGCATCATATACATCGAGAGAAAAGAGATAAAGCGTCATACAAATCCAGAGAGAATAGTCAAAGCATCATATAAATCGAGAGAAAAGAGATAAAGGGTCATACAAATCCAGAGAGAATAGTCAAAGCATCATACAAATCCAGAGAGAATAGTCAAAGCATCATACAAATCCAGAGGAAAGAGTCAAAGTATCATACAAATCCAGAGGAAAGAGATAAAGGGTCATACAAATCCAGAGGAAAGAGGTAAAGAATCATACAAATCCAGAGACAATAGTCAAAGCGTCATATAAATTGAGAGAAAAGAGATAAACTGTCATACAAATCCAGAGAGAATAGTCAAAGCATCATACAAATCCAGAGGAAAGAGGCAAAGTGTTATACAAATACAGAGAAGAAAGTCAAAGCATCATACAAATCAAGAGAAAAGTGTCAAAGCATCATACAAATCCAGAGGTAAATGAAACTGCGGATACGGGGTCCACAGATAGAGGGCTCTACCGTATTACGAAAGCACGGTGTAGTGCTTAGAGTGTCGGGCTCAAAAGGCGTGATCGTGGTCAAAGGCACACAAAATCAAATTAACGTGGCTGCCAATCTCCAGTCCTTGATTTCCCTTTTCGGCAGAAAATTGTTTCGCATCTGCTTTGATTATATGCTGCCCCCTAGTGGAGCCACGTGGGAAATGCAACCTGGAGTCAACCATGATTTGATATTCAACAGCATTACGACTTACCACGACTGCTGGTGGTTGGCGCGGACGTAGTCACGGTGGTCCTGGCTTTCCCGTTTTCGCCTCCTTGTTGCCCCGCAGTGACCGGATGAATGACTTCAACTAAAACGGAAGGAGAACGAAAGGACTACGATTAAAAACCACGACCAAGAATGAGTAACACTACTCCAAGTTGTTGGGAATCCGATTGCCAAAATTACCTGAGGTAGTGGGTACCACTGATGTAGTAAACGTTGTTGGGTTTTCTGTAGAAGATTTGGATGTCTCTGAGGAACGTGGAACCTCAATAGTAGTCCCTGTGGTTGGAAGAGAAGTGGAGGTCTCGGGAGTGGATGTGAGTTGTTTGCTAGATGTAGTATAGGACAATGTGGTTGTCTCTGGAGCAGTGGTAGATTCAGACAAGGTGGTTGTCTCTGGAGCAGTGGTAGATTCAGACAAGGTGGTTGTCTCTGGAGCAGTAGTAGATTCAGACAAGGTGGTTGTCTCTGGAGCAGTGGTAGATTCAGACAAGGTGGTGGTCTCTGGAGCAGTGGTAGATTCAGACAAGGTGGTTGTCTCTGGAGCAGTGGTAGATTCAGACAAGGTGGTTGTCTCTGGAGCAGTGGTAGATTCAGACAAGGTGGTTGTCTCTGGAGCAGTGGTAGATTCAGACAAGGTGGTGGTCTCTGGAGTAGTGGTAGATTCAGACAAGGTGGTTGTCTCTGGAGCAGTGGTAGATTCAGACAAGGTGGTTGTCTCTGGAGCAGTGGTAGATTCAGACAAGGTGGTTGTCTCTGGAGAAGTGGTAGATTCAGACAAGGTGGTTGTCTCTGGAGCAGTGGTAGATTCAGACAAGGTGGTGGTCTCTGGAGCAGTGGTAGATTCAGACAAGGTGGTTGTCTCTGGAGCAGTGGTAGATTCAGACAAGGTGGTTGTCTCTGGAGCAGTGGTAGATTCAGACAAGGTGGTGGTCTCTGGAGTAGTGGTAGATTCAGACAAGGTGGTTGTCTCTGGAGCAGTAGTAGATTCAGACAAGGTGGTGGTCTCTGGAGCAGTGGTAGATTCAGACAAGGTGGTTGTCTCTGGAGCAGTGGTAGATTCAGACAAGGTGGTTGTATCTGGAGCAGTGGTAGATTCAGACAAGGTGGTTGTATCTGGAGCAGTGGTAGATTCAGACAAGGTGGTTGTCTCTGGAGCAGTGGTAGATTCAGACAAGGTGGTTGTCTCTGGAGCAGTGGTAGATTCAGACAAGGTGGTTGTCTCTGGAGCAGTGGTAGATTCAGACAAGGTGGTTGTCTCTGGAGCAGTGGTAGATTCAAACAAGGTGGTTGTATCTGGAGCAGTGGTAGATTCAGACAAGGTGGTGGTCTCTGGTGCAGTGGTAGATTCAGACAAGGTGGTTGTCTCTGGAGCAGTGGTAGATTCAGACAAGGTGGTTGTCTCTGGAGCAGTGGTAGATTCAGACAAGGTGGTGGTCTCTGGTGCAGTGGTAGATTCAGACAAGGTGGTTGTCTCTGGAGCAGTGGTAGATTCAGATAAGGTGGTGGTCTCTGGTGCAGTGGTAGATTCAGACAAGGTGGTTGTCTCTGGAGCAGTGGTAGATTCAGACAAGGTGGTTGTCTCTGGAGCAGTGGTAGATTCAAACAAGGTGGTTGTATCTGGAGCAGTGGTAGATTCAGACAAGGTGGTTGTCTCTGGAGCAGTGGTAGATTCAGACAAGGTGGTTGTCTCTGGAGCAGTGGTAGATTCAGACAAGGTGGTGGTCTCTGGAGCAGTGGTAGATTCAGACAAGGTGGTTGTCTCTGGAGAAGTGGTAGATTCAGACAAGGTGGTTGTCTCTGGAGCAGTGGTAGATTCAGACAAGGTGGTGGTCTCTGGAGCAGTGGTAGATTCAGACAAGGTGGTTGTATCTGGAGAAGTGGTAGATTCAGACAAGGTGGTTGTCTCTGGTGCAGTGGTAGATTCAGACAAGGTGGTTGTCTCTGGAGCAGTGGTAGATTCAGACAAGGTGGTTGTCTCTGGAGCAGTAGTAGATTCAGACAAGGTGGTTGTCTCTGGAGCAGTGGTAGATTCAGATAAGGTGGTGGTCTCTGGTGCAGTGGTAGATTCAGACAAGGTGGTTGTCTCTGGAGCAGTGGTAGATTCAGACAAGGTGGTTGTCTCTGGAGCAGTGGTAGATTCAGACAAGGTGGTTGTCTCTGGAGCAGTGGTAGATTCAGACAAGGTGGTTGTCTCTGGAGCAGTGGTAGATTCAGACAAGGTGGTGGTCTCTGGAGCAGTGGTAGATTCAGACAAGGTGGTGGTCTCTGGAGCAGTGGTAGATTCAGACAAGGTGGTTGTCTCTGGAGAAGTGGTAGATTCAGACAAGGTGGTTGTCTCTGGAGCAGTGGTAGATTCAGACAAGGTGGTTGTCTCTGGAGCAGTGGTAGATTCAGACAAGGTGGTTGTCTCTGGAGAAGTGGTAGATTCAGACAAGGTGGTTGTCTCTGGAGCAGTGGTAGATTCAGACAAGGTGGTGGTCTCTGGAGCAGTGGTAGATTCAGACAAGGTGGTGGTCTCTGGAGCAGTGGTAGATTCAGACAAGGTGGTTGTCTCTGGAGCAGTGGTAGATTCAGACAAGGTGGTGGTCTCTGGAGCAGTGGTAGATTCAGACAAGGTGGTTGTCTCTGGAGAAGTGGTAGATTCAGACAAGGTGGTTGTCTCTGGAGCAGTGGTAGATTCAGACAAGGTGGTGGTCTCTGGAGCAGTGGTAGATTCAGACAAGGTGGTTGTATCTGGAGAAGTGGTAGATTCAGACAAGGTGGTTGTCTCTGGTGCAGTGGTAGATTCAGACAAGGTGGTTGTCTCTGGAGCAGTGGTAGATTCAGACAAGGTGGTTGTCTCTGGAGCAGTAGTAGATTCAGACAAGGTGGTTGTCTCTGGAGCAGTGGTAGATTCAGATAAGGTGGTGGTCTCTGGTGCAGTGGTAGATTCAGACAAGGTGGTTGTCTCTGGAGCAGTGGTAGATTCAGACAAGGTGGTTGTCTCTGGAGCAGTGGTAGATTCAGACAAGGTGGTTGTCTCTGGAGCAGTGGTAGATTCAGACAAGGTGGTTGTCTCTGGAGCAGTGGTAGATTCAGACAAGGTGGTGGTCTCTGGAGCAGTGGTAGATTCAGACAAGGTGGTGGTCTCTGGAGCAGTGGTAGATTCAGACAAGGTGGTTGTCTCTGGAGAAGTGGTAGATTCAGACAAGGTGGTTGTCTCTGGAGCAGTGGTAGATTCAGACAAGGTGGTGGTCTCTGGAGCAGTGGTAGATTCAGACAAGGTGGTGGTCTCTGGAGCAGTGGTAGATTCAGACAAGGTGGTTGTCTCTGGAGCAGTGGTAGATTCAGACAAGGTGGTGGTCTCTGGAGCAGTGGTAGATTCAGACAAGGTGGTTGTCTCTGGAGCAGTGGTAGATTCAGATAAGGTGGTGGTCTCTGGTGCAGTGGTAGATTCAGACAAGGTGGTTGTCTCTGGAGCAGTGGTAGATTCAGACAAGGTGGTTGTCTCTGGAGCAGTGGTAGATTCAGACAAGGTGGTTGTCTCTGGAGCAGTGGTAGATTCAGACAAGGTGGTTGTCTCTGGAGCAGTGGTAGATTCAGACAAGGTGGTGGTCTCTGGAGCAGTGGTAGATTCAGACAAGGTGGTGGTCTCTGGAGCAGTGGTAGATTCAGACAAGGTGGTTGTCTCTGGAGAAGTGGTAGATTCAGACAAGGTGGTTGTCTCTGGAGCAGTGGTAGATTCAGACAAGGTGGTTGTCTCTGGAGCAGTGGTAGATTCAGACAAGGTGGTTGTCTCTGGAGAAGTGGTAGATTCAGACAAGGTGGTTGTCTCTGGAGCAGTGGTAGATTCAGACAAGGTGGTGGTCTCTGGAGCAGTGGTAGATTCAGACAAGGTGGTGGTCTCTGGAGCAGTGGTAGATTCAGACAAGGTGGTTGTCTCTGGAGCAGTGGTAGATTCAGACAAGGTGGTGGTCTCTGGAGCAGTGGTAGATTCAGACAAGGTGGTTGTCTCTGGAGAAGTGGTAGATTCAGACAAGGTGGTTGTCTCTGGAGCAGTGGTAGATTCAGACAAGGTGGTGGTCTCTGGAGCAGTGGTAGATTCAGACAAGGTGGTTGTATCTGGAGAAGTGGTAGATTCAGACAAGGTGGTTGTCTCTGGTGCAGTGGTAGATTCAGACAAGGTGGTTGTCTCTGGAGCAGTGGTAGATTCAGACAAGGTGGTTGTCTCTGGAGCAGTAGTAGATTCAGACAAGGTGGTTGTCTCTGGAGCAGTGGTAGATTCAGATAAGGTGGTGGTCTCTGGTGCAGTGGTAGATTCAGACAAGGTGGTTGTCTCTGGAGCAGTGGTAGATTCAGACAAGGTGGTTGTCTCTGGAGCAGTGGTAGATTCAGACAAGGTGGTTGTCTCTGGAGCAGTGGTAGATTCAGACAAGGTGGTTGTCTCTGGAGCAGTGGTAGATTCAGACAAGGTGGTGGTCTCTGGAGCAGTGGTAGATTCAGACAAGGTGGTGGTCTCTGGAGCAGTGGTAGATTCAGACAAGGTGGTTGTCTCTGGAGAAGTGGTAGATTCAGACAAGGTGGTTGTCTCTGGAGCAGTGGTAGATTCAGACAAGGTGGTGGTCTCTGGAGCAGTGGTAGATTCAGACAAGGTGGTTGTCTCTGGAGAAGTGGTAGATTCAGACAAGGTGGTTGTCTCTGGAGCAGTGGTAGATTCAGACAAGGTGGTGGTCTCTGGAGCAGTGGTAGATTCAGACAAGGTGGTTGTCTCTGGTGCAGTGGTAGATTCAGACAAGGTGGTGGTCTCTGGTGCAGTGGTAGATTCAGACAAGGTGGTTGTCTCTGGAGCAGTAGTAGATTCAGACAAGGTGGTTGTCTCTGGAGCAGTGGTAGATTCAGATAAGGTGGTGGTCTCTGGTGCAGTGGTAGATTCAGACAAGGTGGTTGTCTCTGGTGCAGTGGTAGATTCAGATAAGGTGGTGGTCTCTGGTGCAGTGGTAGATTCAGACAAGGTGGTTGTCTCTGGAGCAGTGGTAGATTCAGACAAGGTGGTTGTCTCTGGAGCAGTGGTAGATTCAGACAAGGTGGTGGTCTCTGGTGCAGTGGTAGATTCAGACAAGGTGGTTGTCTCTGGAGCAGTGGTAGATTCAGATAAGGTGGTGGTCTCTGGTGCAGTGGTAGATTCAGACAAGGTGGTTGTCTCTGGAGCAGTGGTAGATTCAGACAAGGTGGTTGTCTCTGGAGCAGTGGTAGATTCAGACAAGGTGGTGGTCTCTGGAGCAGTGGTAGATTCAGACAAGGTGGTGGTCTCTGGAGCAGTGGTAGATTCAGACAAGGTGGTTGTCTCTGGAGCAGTAGTAGATTCAGACAAGGTGGTTGTCTCTGGAGCAGTGGTAGATTCAGACAAGGTGGTTGTCTCTGGAGCAGTGGTAGATTCAGACAAGGTGGTTGTCTCTGGAGCAGTGGTAGATTCAGACAAGGTGGTTGTCTCTGGAGCAGTGGTAGATTCAGACAAGGTGGTGGTCTCTGGTGCAGTGGTAGATTCAGACAAGGTGGTTGTCTCTGGAGCAGTGGTAGATTCAGATAAGGTGGTGGTCTCTGGTGCAGTGGTAGATTCAGACAAGGTGGTTGTCTCTGGAGCAGTGGTAGATTCAGACAAGGTGGTTGTCTCTGGAGCAGTGGTAGATTCAGACAAGGTGGTTGTCTCTGGAGCAGTGGTAGATTCAGACAAGGTGGTGGTCTCTGGTGCAGTGGTAGATTCAGACAAGGTGGTGGTCTCTGGTGCAGTGGTAGATTCAGACAAGGTGGTTTTCTCTGGTGCAGTGGTAGATTCAGACAAGGTGGTTGTCTCTGGTGCAGTGGTAGATTCAGACAAGGTGGTTGTCTCTGGAGCAGTGGTAGATTCAGACAAGGTGGTTGTCTCTGGTGCAGTGGTAGATTCAGACAAGGTGGTTGTCTCTAGAGCAGTGGTAGATTCAGACAAGGTGGTGGTCTCTGGAGCAGTGGTAGATTCAGACAAGGTGGTTGTCTCTAGAGCAGTGGTAGATTCAGACAAGGTGGTGGTCTCTGGAGCAGTAGTAGATTCAGACAAGGTGGTTGTATCTGGAGCAGTGGTAGATTCAGATAAGGTGGTTGTCTCTAGAGCAGTGGTAGATTCAGACAAGGTGGTTGTCTCTGGTGCAGTGGTAGATTCAGACAAGGTGGTTGTCTCTAGAGCAGTGGTAGATTCAGACAAGGTGGTGGTCTCTGGAGCAGTGGTAGATTCAGACAAGGTGGTTGTCTCTAGAGCAGTGGTAGATTCAGACAAGGTGGTGGTCTCTGGAGCAGTGGTAGATTCAGACAAGGTGGTTGTCTCTAGAGCAGTGGTAGATTCAGACAAGGTGGTGGTCTCTGGAGCAGTGGTAGATTCAGACAAGGTGGTTGTCTCTAGAGCAGTGGTAGATTCAGACAAGGTGGTGGTCTCTGGAGCAGTGGTAGATTCAGACAAGGTGGTTGTCTCTAGAGCAGTGGTAGATTCAGACAAGGTGGTGGTCTCTGGAGCAGTAGTAGATTCAGACAAGGTGGTTGTATCTGGAGCAGTGGTAGATTCAGATAAGGTGGTTGTCTCTAGAGCAGTGGTAGATTCAGACAACGTGGTGGTCTCTGGAGCAGTGGTAGATTCAGACAAGGTGGTGGTCTCTGGACCAGTAGTAGATTCAGACAAGGTGGTTGTCTCTGGAGCAGTAGTAGATTCAGACAAGGTGGTTGTCTCTAGAGCAGTGGTAGATTCAGACAAGGTGGTGGTCTCTGGAGCAGTGGTAGATTCAGGCAAGGTGGTGGTCTCTGGACCAGTAGTAGATTCAGACAAGGTGGTTGTCTCTGGAGCAGTAGTAGATTCAGATAAGGTGGTTGTCTCTAGAGCAGTGGTAGATTCAGACAACGTGGTGGTCTCTGGAGCAGTGGTAGATTCAGACAAGGTGGTGGTCTCTGGAGCAGTGGTAGATTCAGACAAGGTGGTTGTCTCTGGAGCAGTGGTAGATTCAGACAAGGTGGTGGTCTCTGGAGCAGTGGTAGAATCAGACAAGGTGGTGGTCTCTGGAGCAGTGGTAGATTCAGACAAGGTGGTGGTCTCTGGAGCAGTGGTAGATTCAGACAAGGTGGTTGTCTCTGGAGCAGTGGTAGATTCAGACAAGGTGGTTGTCTCTGGAGCAGTGGTAGATTCAGACAAGGTGGTTGTCTCTGGAGCAGTGGTAGATTCAGACAAGGTGGTGGTCTCTGGAGCAGTGGTAGATTCAGACAAGGTGGTTGTCTCTGGAGCAGTGGTAGATTCAGACAAGGTGGTTGTCTCTAGAGCAGTGGTAGATTCAGACAAGGTGGTGGTCTCTGGTGCAGTGGTAGATTCAGACAAGGTGGTTGTCTCTGGAGCAGTGGTAGATTCAGACAAGGTGGTTGTCTCTAGAGCAGTGGTAGATTCAGACAAGGTGGTGGTCTCTGGAGCAGTGGTAGATTCAGACAAGGTGGTTGTCTCTGGAGCAGTGGTAGATTCAGACAAGGTGGTGGTCTCTGGAGCAGTGGTAGATTCAGACAAGGTGGTGGTCTCTGGAGCAGTAGTAGATTCAGACAAGGTGGTTGTATCTGGAGCAGTGGTAGATTCAGATAAGGTGGTTGTCTCTAGAGCAGTGGTAGATTCAGACAACGTGGTGGTCTCTGGAGCAGTGGTAGATTCAGACAAGGTGGTGGTCTCTGGACCAGTAGTAGATTCAGACAAGGTGGTTGTCTCTGGAGCAGTAGTAGATTCAGACAAGGTGGTTGTCTCTGAAGCAGTGGTAGATTCAGATAAGGTGGTTGTCTCTAGAGCAGTGGTAGATTCAGACAACGTGGTGGTCTCTGGAGCAGTGGTAGATTCAGACAAGGTGGTGGTCTCTGGAGCAGTGGTAGATTCAGGCAAGGTGGTGGTCTCTGGAGCAGTGGTAGATTCAGACAAGGTGGTGGTCTCTGGAGCAGTGGTAGATTCAGACAAGGTGGTGGTCTCTGGAGCAGTGGTAGAATCAGACAAGGTGGTGGTCTCTGGAGCAGTGGTAGATTCAGACAAGGTGGTGGTCTCTGGAGCAGTGGTAGATTCAGACAAGGTGGTGGTCTCTGGAGCAGTGGTAGAATCAGACAAGGTGGTGGTCTCTGGAGCAGTGGTAGATTCAGACAAGGTGGTTGTCTCTGGAGCAGTGGTAGAATCAGACAAGGTGGTGGTCTCTGAAGCAGTGGTAGAATCAGACAAGGTGGTGGTCTCTGGAGCAGTGGTAGATTCAGACAAGGTGGTGGTCTCTGGAGCAGTGGTAGATTCAGGCAAGGTGGTGGTCTCTGGAGCAGTGGTAGATTCAGGCAAGGTGGTGGTCTCTGGAGCAGTGGTAGATTCAGACAAGGTGATGGTCTCTGGAGCAGTGGTAGATTCAGGCAAGGTGGTTGTATCTAGAGCCGTGGTAGATTCAGACAAGGTGGTGGTCTCTGGAGAAGTGGTAGATTCAGGCAAGGTGGTGGTCTCTGGAGCAGTGGTAGATTCAGACAAGGTGGTTGTCTCTGGAGCAGTGGTAGATTCAGACAACGTGGTGGTCTCTGGAGCAGTGGTAGATTCAGACAAGGTGGTTGTATCTAGAGCCGTGGTAGATTCAGACAAGGTGGTGGTCTCTGGAGAAGTGGTAGATTCAGGCAAGGTGGTGGTCTCTGGAGCAGTGGTAGATTCAGACAAGGTGGTTGTCTCTGGAGCAGTGGTAGATTCAGACAACGTGGTGGTCTCTGGAGCAGTGGTAGATTCAGACAAGGTGGTGGTCTCTGGAGCAGTGGTAGATTCAGACAAGGTGGTGGTCTCTGGAGCAGTGGTAGATTCAGACAAGGTGGTTGTCTCTGGACCAGTGGTAGATTCAGACAAGGTGGTTGTATCTGGAGAAGTGGTAGATTCAGACAAGGTGGTTGTCTCTGGAGAAGTGGTAGATTCAGACAAGGTGGTTGTCTCTGGAGCAGTGGTAGATTCAGACAAGGTGGTTGTATCTGGAGAAGTGGTAGATTCAGACAAGGTGGTGGTCTCTGGAGAAGTGGTAGATTCAGACAAGGTGGTTGTATCTGGAGAAGTGGTAAATTCAGACAAGGTGGTTGTATCTGGAGAAGTGGTAGATTCAGACAAGGTGGTTGTCTCTGGAGCAGTGGTAGATTCAGACAAGGTGGTTGTATCTGGAGCAGTGGTAGATTCAGACAAGGTGGTTGTCTCTGGAGCAGTGGTAGATTCAGACAAGGTGGTTGTCTCTGGAGCAGTGGTAGATTCAGACAAGGTGGTGGTCTCTGGAGTAGTGGTAGATTCAGACAAGGTGGTGGTCTCTGGAGTAGTGGTAGATTCAGACAAGGTGGTGGTCTCTGGTGCAGTGGTAGATTCAGACAAGGTGGTGGTCTCTGGAGTAGTGGTAGATTCAGACAAGGTGGTTGTCTCTGGAGCAGTGGTAGATTCAGACAAGGTGGTGGTCTCTGGAGTAGTGGTAGATTCAGACAAGGTGGTGGTCTCTGGAGTAGTGGTAGATTCAGACAAGGTGGTGGTCTCTGGTGCAGTGGTAGATTCAGACAAGGTGGTGGTCTCTGGAGTAGTGGTAGATTCAGACAAGGTGGTTGTCTCTGGAGCAGTGGTAGATTCAGACAAGGTGGTGGTCTCTGGTGCAGTGGTAGATTCAGACAAGGTGGTGGTCTCTGGTGCAGTGGTAGATTCAGACAAGGTGGTTTTCTCTGGAGCAGTGGTAGATTCAGACAAGGTGGTTGTCTCTGGAGCAGTGGTAGATTCAGACAAGGTGGTGGTCTCTGGAGCAGTGGTAGATTCAGACAAGGTGGTTGTCTCTGGTGCAGTGGTAGATTCAGACAAGGTGGTGGTCTCTGGAGCAGTGGTAGATTCAGACAAGGTGGTGGTCTCTGGAGCAGTGGTAGATTCAGACAAGGTGGTTATCTCTGGTGCAGTGGTAGATTCAGACAAGGTGGTGGTCTCTGGAGCAGTGGTAGATTCAGACAAGGTGGTTGTCTCTGGTGCAGTGGTAGATTCAGACAAGGTGGTGGTCTCTGGTGCAGTGGTAGATTCAGACAAGGTGGTGGTCTCTGGTGCAGTGGTAGATTCAGACAAGGTGGTTATCTCTGGTGCAGTGGTAGATTCAGACAAGGTGGTTGTCTCTGGAGCAGTGGTAGATTCAGACAAGGTGGTTATCTCTGGTGCAGTGGTAGATTCAGACAAGGTGGTTATCTCTGGTGCAGTGGTAGATTCAGACAAGGTGGTTATCTCTGGTGCAGTGGTAGATTCAGACAAGGTGGTTGTCTCTGGAGCAGTGGTAGATTCAGACAAGGTGGTTGTCTCTGGAGCAGTGGTAGATTCAGACAAGGTGGTTGTCTCTGGAGCAGTGGTAGATTCAGACAAGGTGGTGGTTTCTGGACCAGTGGTAGAATCAGACAAGGTGGTGGTTTCTGGAGCAGTGGTAGATTCAGACAAGGTGGTGGTCTCTGGAGCAGTGGTAGATTCAGACAAGGTGGTGGTCTCTGGAGCAGTGGTAGATTCAGACAAGGTGGTTGTCTCTGGACCAGTGGTAGAATCAGACAAGGTGGTGGTTTCTGGAGCAGTGGTAGATTCAGACAAGGTGGTGGTCTCTGGAGCAGTGGTAGATTCAGACAAGGTGGTGGTCTCTGGAGCAGTGGTAGATTCAGACAAGGTGGTGGTCTCTGGAGCAGTGGTAGATTCAGACAAGGTGGTGGTCTCTGGAGCAGTGGTAGATTCAGACAAGGTGGTTGTCTCTGGAGCAGTGGTAGATTCAGACAAGGTGGTGGTCTCTGGAGCAGTGGTAGATTCGGACAAGGTGGTTGTCTCTGGAGCAGTGGTAGATTCAGACAAGGTGGTGGTTTCTGGACCAGTGGTAGAATCAGACAAGGTGGTGGTTTCTGGAGCAGTGGTAGATTCAGACAAGGTGGTGGTCTCTGGAGCAGTGGTAGATTCAGACAAGGTGGTGGTCTCTGGAGCAGTGGTAGATTCAGACAAGGTGGTTGTCTCTGGACCAGTGGTAGAATCAGACAAGGTGGTGGTTTCTGGAGCAGTGGTAGATTCAGACAAGGTGGTGGTCTCTGGAGCAGTGGTAGATTCAGACAAGGTGGTGGTCTCTGGAGCAGTGGTAGATTCAGACAAGGTGGTTGTCTCTGGACCAGTGGTAGAATCAGACAAGGTGGTGGTCTCTGGACCAGTGGTAGATTCAGACAAGGTGGTTGTCTCTGGAGCAGTGGTAGATTCAGACAAGGTGGTGGTCTCTGGAGCAGTGGTAGATTCAGACAAGGTGGTGGTCTCTGGAGCAGTGGTAGAATCAGACAAGGTGGTTGTCTCTGGAGCAGTGGTAGATTCAGACAAGGTGGTGGTCTCTGGACCATTGGTAGATTCAGACAAGGTGGTGGTCTCTGGAGCAGTGGTAGATTCAGACAAGGTGGTGGTCTCTGGACCATTGGTAGATTCAGACAAGGTGGTTGTATCTGGAGCAGTGGTAGAATCAGACAAGGTGGTTGTCTCTGGAGCAGTGGTAGATTCTTCGGAAGATGTAGTTGGGGTCAAGGTGGTGGTCTCTGGAGTAGTTTGGGAAGAGGCGGTTGTCTCTGGAGTAGACGTGGATTTCCCAGTAGACGTATCCTTTGACAACGTGGTTGTCTTTGAAGCAGATGTGGATTCTTTGGTAGATGGAGTAAGCGTCAAGGTGGTTGTCTCTGAACTTGTTCTCGCACTAGTTGTTGGAAAAGTGGTTTCCGCCTCAGTCGACACATCCTTGACCGTAGTAACACTTTCCTGGCTTGATTCTGTGCTTTGTGAATTCACTTGAAAGACAAAGAGAGATGTCACCATCTACTACAACTACTACTACTACTACTAATAATAATAAATAGTAATAATAATAATATATACAAATAATAACAGTGAAAATATGAATTTGTGTATCCACAGACACCACAGTGCCCACCACGCAACTGGGACAATTTGCCGTTTTTCCTCCACCACGGACACCCTAATGTTCCTGACTCTCTCCGTTGGTGTGGAATTTGCATGTCCTCGCCCACTGCCTCTCCCTTAACCCTTTCCTATTTCTTTTTTCCCTCCACCACAAACACCCCAGTGTTCCTGACTCTCTCCATTGGTGTGCAATTTGCATGACCCCGCCCACTGCCTCTCCCTTAACCCTTTCCAATTTCTTTTTTCCCTCCACCACAGACACCTCAGTGTTCCTGACTCTCTCCATTGGTGTAGAATTTGCATGATCCCGCCCACTGCCTCTCCCTTAACCCTTTTCCTATTTCTTTTTTCCTCCACCACAGACACCCTAGTGTTCCTGACTCTCTCCATGGGTGTGGAATTCGCATCACCCCACCCACTGACTCTCCCTTAACCCTTTTCCTATTTCTTTTTTCCTCCACCACAGACACCCTAGTGTTCCTGACTCTCTCCATGGGTGTGGAATTCGCATCACCCCACCCACTGACTCTCCCTCAACCCTTTTCCTATTTCTTTTTTTTGCCTCCACCACAGACACCCCAGTGTTCCTGACTTGAATTTCGCTTCCCCGCCGAACTCTTTCTGAACTTCTGGATGCCTTTCCCGTTGTTGCTGCCAAAAGAGGCTTGTCGGGCGACTTTCTCGCCGCCCGCACTGTTTGCGCTGATCTCTCGCCCCGTCGCTTAAATCAACAAGCTCGTCTTGATTTTGCGAGAAAGGAAACCGAACCGTCGCGCGGACAGGAATAATGGTGACAAAAGACACGCTCGGCGAGCCGGAAAACAGAAAGCAACCGCATCGGACAACGGTCCGAATTTTATCCCGAACGGTGCTCGAAATAATCAAAATATTGTGAGTTTTGAGGCCAGAAAGATTTCTCATGTCAAGCTGTCAACCATAATCGGATTCTCAAACACACGACTAGCAGAGTTGGCACAAGATCACACGTCGAAACGGGTTTTCGTATGACATACGGTGTCCTCCTTGGGCAGGGAGTTTCACAGTTACAATAAACAACAAAGTGCATTTACGGGCAAACGAATCCCGAATTTCCGGCAATTTCGCCTAGTGCTCTTAATCGGTAATTTACGGCCAACCGAATCCCGAATTTCCGACAATTTCATCTAAGGCTCTTAATCTGTCATTATACCAACAATATATTACGGACAACCGAATCCCGAATTTCCGGCAATTTCGCCTAATGTTCTTAATCGGTCAATATAGCCAACGATATATTGCAAGCAACCAAATCCCGAATTTCTGGCAATTTCGTCTACAAACAATATATTAGAGCCAAACAAATCCCGAATTTCTGGCAATTTCACTAGTGCTCTTAATTGGTCACTATAGCCAACGAAATATTACGAGCAACCGAATGCCAAATGTCTGGCAATTTTGTCTACAAACAATATATTACAGCCAAACAAATCCCGAATTTCTGGCAATTTTGTCTAAAAACAATATATCACAGCCAAACAAATCCCGAATTTCTGGCAATTTCACTAGTGCTCTTAATTGGTCACTATAGCCAACAAAATATTACGAGCAACCAAATCCGGAATTTTTGGCAATTTTGTCTACAAACAATATATTACAGCCAACCGAATCCCGAATTTTCGGCAATTTCATCTAAGGCTCTTAATCGGTCATTATAACAAACAATATATTACGAGCAACCGAATCCTGAATTTTTGGTAATTTTGTTTACAAACAATATATTACGAGCAACCGAATCCCAAATTTTCGGCAATTTCATCTAAGGCTCTTAATCGGTCATTATAACCAACAATATATTACGAGCAACTGAATACCGAATTTTTGGCAATTTCGTCTACAAACAATATATTACGAGCAACCGAATCCCGAATTTTTGGCAATTTTGTCTACAAACAATATAATACAGCCAAACAAATCCCGAATTTCTGGCAATTTTGTCTACAAACAATATATTAGAGCCAAACAGATCCCGAATTTTTGGCAATTTTGTCTACAAACAATATATTAGAGCCAAACAAATCCCGAATTTCTGGCAATTTTGTTTACAAACAATATATTAGAGCCAAACAAATCCCGAATTTCTGGCAATTTTGTTTACAAACAATATATTAGAGCCAAACAAATCCCGAATTTCTGGCAATTTTGTCTACAAACAATATATTAGAGCCAAACAGATCCCGAATTTTTGGCAATTTTGTCTACAAACAATATATTAGAGCCAAACAAATCCCAAATTTCTGGCAATTTTGTTTACAAACAATATATTAGAGCCAAACAAATCCCGAATTTCTGGCAATTTTGTTTACAAACAATATATTAGAGCCAAACAAATCCCGAATTTCTGGCAATTTTGTCTACAAACAATATATTAGAGCCAAACAGATCCCGAATTTTTGGCAATTTTGTCTACAAACAATATATTAGAGCCAAACAAATCCCGAATTTCTGGCAATTTTGTTTACAAACAATATATTAGAGCCAAACAAATCCCGAATTTCTGGCAATTTTGTTTACAAACAATATATTAGAGCCAAACAAATCCCGAATTTCTGGCAATTTTGTCTACAAACAATATATTAGAGCCAAACAGATCCCGAATTTTTGGCAATTTTGTCTACAAACAATATATTAGAGCCAAACAAATCCCAAATTTCTGGCAATTTTATATACAAACAATATATTAGAGCCAAACAGATCCCAATTTTTGGCAATTTTGTCTACAAACAATATATTAGAGCCAAACAGATCCCGAATTTTTGGCAATTTTGTCTACAAACAATATATTAGAGCCAAACAGATCCCGAATTTCTGGCAATTTTGTCTACAAACAATATATTAGAGCCAAACAAATCCCGAATTTTTGGCAATTTTGTCTACAAACAATATATTAGAGCCAAACAGATCCCGAATTTTTGGCAATTTTGTCTACAAACAATATATTAGAGCCAAACAGATCCCGAATTTCTGGCAATTTTGTCTACAAACAATATATTAGAGCCAAACAGATCCCGAATTTTTGGCAATTTTGTCTACAAACAATATATTAGAGCCAAACAAATCCCGAATTTCTGGCAATTTTGTCTACAAACAATATATTAGAGCCAAACAAATCCCGAATTTCTGGCAATTTTGTCTACAAACAATATATTAGAGCCAAACAAATCCCGAATTTCTGGCAATTTTGTCTACAAACAATATATTAGAGCCAAACAAATCCCGAATTTCTGGCAATTTTGTCTACAAACAATATATTAGAGCCAAACAAATCCCAAATTTTCAGCAATTTCATCTAAGGCTCTTAATCGGTCATTATAACCATCAATATATTACGAGCAACTGAATCCCGAATTTCTGGCAATTTCGCTAGTGCTCTTAATTGGTCACTATAGCCAACGAAATATTACGAGCAACCGAATCCTGAATTTCTGGCAATTTTGTCTACAAACAATATATTACGACCAACCAAATCCCGAATTTCGTCAATTTCACCTCGGGCTCGTAATTGGTTATTCTAGCCAACCCAATAGTAGGATAAATACTAACTCGTAGGTCGGAAGAATCCCTACCTGGAGCCCATAAGTGGCAATATAGGATCAGGACGAGGAACACGTTCCGGAGTCCGCGGTGGCGCTTCCGGACCATCTTGAATCCCGCATGGAGTCCTTCGCGGCTCGTTCTGTTCCTGTCGGAAGCCCTCGTTCTGCCGTCTCCGGTGCCAAGTGGCAAAGGCCGGGGACGTTTGAAGCCATGAGCTTAAGAAGCCGACACACCCAGAGCGAGAAGCATCAATCAATCGCCCGACCCAACCCTCACCTGGAAAGCGGGGAGAGAGAGAGAGAGAGAAAAGGGCACGATTTCATAACACGACAAAGAAAAGAAGAGAAGGAAAGGGAGCTCGAGCGTGGCTCCGACGGCGCCTGGTTAATGGAGGAAGAGGAGGATGAAGACGCCAAAAAATCCAGCGATGCATCACAGTCGTGAAGTGCAAATCTATCTGCGAGGATATCCTAGGATTTATAGTTTCACAAGGTCTCCGGAATTCTTTAGTACATAGGATCCCATAGCTTTGAGCCTTGGCGATTCGAGCAGCGTTGAAGAAATGCATCCATTCCGCAGTGTAGACACATCTGAAAGTCAACCAAACTCAACATATTCATTCTGTAGTGTAGGCGCAAAGTCAACCAAACTCATATTGTAGTGTAGTGTAGACGCAACCCAAAGTCAACCAAACTCATATTGTAGTGTAGTGTAGACGCAACCCAAAATCAACCAAACTCATATTGTAGTGTAGTGTAGACGCAACCCAAAGTCAACCAAACTCATATTGTAGTGTAGTGTAGACGCAACCCAAAGTCAACCAAACTCATATTGTAGTGTAGTGTAGACGCAACCCAAAGTCAACCAAACTCATATTGTAGTGTAGTGTAGACGCAACCAAAAGTAAACCAAACTCAACGTATTCATTCTGTAGTGTAGACGCAAAGTCAACCAAACTCATATTGTAGTGTAGTGTAGACGCAATCCAAAGTCAACCAAACTCAACATATTCATTCTGTAGTTTAGACGCAAAGTCAATGAAACTCATATTGTAGTGTAGTGTAGACGCAACCCAAAGTCAACCAAACTCATATTGTAGTGTAGTGTAGACGCAACCAAAAGTAAACCAAACTCAACGTATTCATTCTGTAGTGTAGACGCAAAGTCAACCAAACTCATATTGTAGTGTAGTGTAGACGCAATCCAAAGTCAACCAAACTCAACACATTCATTCTGTAGTTTAGACGCAAAGTCAACCAAACTCATATTGTAGTGTAGTGTAGACGCAACCCAAAGTCAACCAAACTCAACGTATTCATTCTGTAGTGTAGACGCAAAGTCAACCAAACTCATATTGTAGTGTAGTGTAGACGCAACCCAAAGTCAACCAAACTCAACATATTCATTCTGTAGTGTAGATGCAAAGTCAACCAAACTCATATTGTAGTGTAGTGTAGATGCAACCCAAAGTCAACCAAACTCAACATATTCATTCTGTAGTGTAGACGCAAAGTCAACCAAACTCATATTGTAGCGTAGTGTAGACGCAACCCAAAGTCAACCAAACTCAACATATTCATTCTGTAGTTTAGACGCAAAGTCAACCAAACTCATATTGTAGTGTAGTGTAGACGCAACCCAAAGTCAACCAAACTCAACATATTCATTCCGCAGTGTAGACGTGGCCCAAAGTCAACGCATTCGTTCCATAGTGTAGACGCAATCCAAACTCAACACATTCATTCCGCAGTGTAGACACAATCTAAACACAACACATTCGTTCCATAGTGTAGATGCACCCCAAAGTCAACCAACGTCAACACATTCATTCCGCAGTATAGACACACACTAAAGTCAATGCATTCGTTCCGCAGCCTAGACGCAGCTCAAAGTCAACACACTCATTCCACAGTGTAGACGCATCCCAAACTCAACACATTCGTTCCATAGTGTAGACGCAACCCAAAGTCAACCAAACTCAACGTATTCATTCCGCAGTGTAGACGCAAAGTCAACCAAACTCATATTGTAGTGTAGTGTAGACGCAACCAAAAATAAACCAAACTCAACGTATTCATTCCGTAGAGTAGACGCAACCCAAAGTCAACCAAACTCAACACATTCATTCCGCAGTGTAGACGCAACCCAAAGTCAACCAAACTCAACATATTCATTCCGGAGTGTAGACGCAACCCAAAGTCAACCAAACTCAACATATTCATTCCGCAGTGTAGACGCAAAGTCAACCAAACTCATATTGTAGTGTAGTGTAGATGCAACCAAAAATAAACCAAACTCAACATACTCATTCCGCAGTGTAGACGCAACCCAAAGTCAACCAAACTCAACATATTCATTCCGCAGTGTAGACGCAACCCATAGCCAACCAAAGTCAACACACACATCCAGCAGTGTAGATGTACCCCAAAGTCAACACATTCGTTCCGTAATGTAGACGCAACCCAAAGTCAACCAAACTCAACGTATTCATTCCGTAGTGTAGACGTGGCCCAAAGTCAACACATTCATTCCACAATGTAGATGTGATCCAAAGTCAACACATTCATTACGCAGTGTAGACGCAACCCAAAGTCAACAAATTTGTTTCACAGTGTAGACACATCCCAAAGTCAATGCATTCATTCCGCAATGTAGATGCACCCCAAAGTCAACCAAACTCAACATATTCATTCCGTAGTGTAGATGCAACCCAAATTCAACTAATATCAATCCATTCGTTCAGTGGTGTAGACGCACACCAAAGTCAACCAAACTCAACATATTTATTCTGCAGTGTAGACGCAACCCAAAGTCAACACATTCATTCCGCAGTGTAGACACATCTCAAAGTCAACGCATTTGTTCCACAGTGTAGACGCACAACAAAGTCAACCAAAGTCAACCAAACTCAACACATTCCGTAGTGTAGACACATCTCAAAGTGAATACATTCGTTCCGCAGTGTAGACGCACAACAAAGTCAACCAAACTCAACCAAACTCAACATATTCGTTCCGCAGTGTAGACACATCTCAAAGTCAACACAATCATTCCGCAGTGTAGACACAACCCAAAGTCAACACATTCATTCCACGGTGTAGACGCATCCCAAAGTCAACCAAACTCAACCAAACTCAACACATTCGTTCCGCAGTGTAGACGCAACCCAAAGTCAACACATTCATTCCACAGTGTAGACACAATCCAAAGTCAACCAAACTCAACACATTCCGTAGTGTAGACTGAGATTCCGCAGTGTAGACGCACAACAAAGTCAACCAAACTCAACCAAACTCAACACATTCATTCCACAGTAGACACATCTCAAAGTGAACACAATCATTCCGCAGTGTAGACACAACCCAAAGTCAACACAATCATTCCGCAGTGTAGACACATCTCAAAGTCAACACAATCATTCCGCAGTGTAGACACAACCCAAAGTCAACACATTCATTCCACGGTGTAGACACATCCCAAAGTCAACCAAACTCAACCAAACTCAACACATTCGTTCCGCAGTGTAGACGCAACCCAAAGTCAACACATTCATTCCACAGTGTAGACACAATCCAAAGTCAACCAAACTCAACATATTCATTCCGTAGTGTAGACGCGGCCCAAAGTCTACGTGTTCATTCCACAGTGTAGACGCTCCACAATGTCAACCAACAGCAACACATACATCCCGCGGTGTAGACAAATCTCAAAGTTAACGCAATCATTCCGCAGTGTAGACGCACAACAAAGTCAACCAAAGTCAACCAAACTCAACACATTCATTCCATGGTGTAGACACATCTCAAAGTCAATGCAATCGTTCCGCAGTGTGGACGCACAACAAAGTCAACCAAACTCAACCAAACTCAACACATTCATTCCATGGTGTAGACACATCTCAAAGTCAATGCAATCATTCCGCAGTGTAGACGCACAACAAAGTCAACCAAAGTCAACCAAACTCAACACATTCATTCCATGGTGTAGACACATCTCAAAGTCAATGCAATCGTTCCGCAGTGTAGACGCACAACAAAGTCAACCAAACTCAACCAAACTCAACACATTCATTCCGCAGTGTAGACACATCTCAAAGTCAACGCATTCATTCCTCAGTGTAGACACAACCCAAGGTCAACTAATATCAATCCATTCGTTCCGCGGTGTAGGCGCACTCCAAAGTCAAACAAACTCAACACATTCACTCCGCAGTGTAGACGCACACTAAAGTTAATGCATCCGTTCCGCAGTCTAGACACACCCCATAGCCAACCAAACTCAACACATTCATTCCGTAGTATAGACGTGGTCCACAGTCAACACATTCATTCCATGGTGTAGACACATCGCAAAGTCAATGCATTCGTTCCGCAGTGTAGACGCACAACAAAGTCAACCAAAGTGAATGCACTCATTCCGCACCCCAAAGTCAACACATTCATTCTGTAGTGTAGATGAACCCCGAAGTCAACCAAACTCAACATATTCATTCCGTAGTGTAGACGTACCCCAAAGTCAACGCATTCGTTCCGCAGTGTAGACACAATTCAAAGTCAACCAAACTCAACCAAACTCAACACATTCATTCCACGGTATAGACACATCTCGAAGTCAACGCAATCGTTCCGCAGTGTAGACGCACAACAAGGTGAACCAAAGTCAACCAAACTCAACACGTTCATTCCATTGTGTAGACACATCTCAAAGTCAATGCAATCGTTCCACAGTGTAGACGCACAACAAAATCAACAAAACTCAACCAAACTCAACACATTCATTCCACGGTGTAGACACAAACCAAACTCAACCAAACTCAACCAAACTCAACACATTCATTCCACGGTATAGACACATCTCGAAGTCAACGCATTCGTTCCACAGTGTAGACGCACAACAAAGTCAACCAAACTCAACCAAACTCAACACATTCATTCCATGGTGTAGACGCAACTCAAAGTCAACCAAACTCAACCAAACTCAACACATTCATTCCGCAGTGTAGACACATCTCAAAGTCAACGCATTCGTTCCACAGTGTAGACGCACAACAAAGTCAACCAAACTCAACCAAACTCAACGCAATCATTCCATGGTGTAGACACATCCCAAAGTCAACCAACGTCAACCAAACTCAACACATTCATTCCGTAGTGTAGACACAACCCAAAGTCAACCAAAGTCAACCAAACTCAACGCAATCATTCCATGGTGTAGACACAACCCAAAGTCAACCAAACTCAACCAAACTCAACACATTCATTCCGCAGTGTAGACACATCTCAAAGTCAACACATTTGTTCCGCAGTGTAGACGCACAACAAAGTCAACCAAAGCAGATTGGTGTTAGACTGTCTGGCCTTTGGGGTCTCCGGGAAAGTTGTCACCAGAGACTTCCGACAACATAAACCATGACACCGATTGTAGACGTCGGCGGTGTTATTACCCTCGTGTTTCCGCGTTCTGTTTCTGAGACGATAAGGACTCCGGCGGCATTTTCTTTTCGCCTCGCTTATAAAACAACAACAATGAAACAATCGGGTCCATGTTGCCCAACAGAGAAAGGCACGCCGGAGAAGGGACATTTGCAACAAGAGAACAAAAAATTCCCTTTGACTGACAACCGACTGGAGGGGGGTTTGGAAGGGACGGACTCCCCGGAGTGGGTGTTGTAGTTCACCCCACTCAACCCCACTCACGATGCGTCCAATATCACAAACTAAGTACTGATGGAGATTCTCGGGGTGAACCTGGCTCGATGGGAGTTGTAGTTGCATTTTCAGACCCAAGCGAGTTTATCATAAATCAGTTTTCGAATGGATTGTATTGTCACACACACAGAGGTTTCGAGTCCGACCGAAGCCGAGTGGATTCCTTCGGGGTTGCGGGGAAAAAACTGGAAATACAAGACCGGCGGGAATGCGACGAGGCTGGGAAATCGCCGCTCGGCTTCTATATATCACGGGCAGCAGCCGGTAAATAGTGCAAGCAGAGCCGAGCTGTGATTGGCCGGACCGCTTTCTCCATCGGAAATGAGGGTTCGGTTCTGATCGGCTGTGATTGATTAATATGTCAGAAAGGGAACCTGGCCAGGGGTTGGATGAACTGTACGAACATCAGAGAAGGGACTTGGGTCATGATTGGCTAGACTACCATTATACCTGAGAGAGGGATCCAGTTCTGATTGGCTGGGCTGCCATTGATTGTCTGAATTGCTCTTAAGTTGAAGACACAACGTGGGCTGTGATTGGCTAGAATGCTCTTATGTCCGAGACTGGGGTCCGGTTCTGATCGGCTGGGCTGCCATTGATTTTCTGCATTGCCCTTAAGTCAAGAACAGAACCTGGACTGTGATTGGCTAGGTTGCCCTTACATCCAAGATTGGGGTCCGGTTCTGATTGGCTGGTCTGTCATTGATTGTTTGCATTGCTCTTAAGTTGAAGACACAACCTGGACTGTGATTGGCAAGACTGCCCTTATGTCCGAGATCGGAGTCCAGTTCTGATTGGCTGGGCTGCCATTGATTTTCAGCATTGCCCTTAAGTCAAGAATGGAACCTGGGCTGTGACTGGCTAGACTGCCGTTACATCCAAGATTGAGGTCCAGTTCTGATTGGCTGATCTGCCATTGATTGTCTATCTTATCACTTAAGTCAAGGTCCATCATTTGTGTGGGTCTCAGTAGTCTGTTGAAGTGAGAGCTGAATCAGGTGAAGGTACTACAAATCCCATCATTCGTGGTCCATCCTCCTCCTATTGGCACCAGGAGGTGAAGTGGGTAACGGCACATCTGTGTGCCAAATATGGTTCGGGTCAGTTGTTGATGGGGGTCGCAGTAGCCTGTGGGAGATGAAGTGATTGAAAGTACTCCATATCCCATCATCCATGGTTCTCCCTCCCCCAAACCCATTATTAAATCATGGGTGTATTGGTATGCCACGTTGTGTCCAAATTTCAAGTTGATCCAACGACAACTTTTCGAGTTGTGCATGTACAAACATACATGATCCTTTGGACTCTTACGATTCTCACCAGGACGCGGCACCCGCCGATCGTCAGATGTATTCGGAGGTGGAACGGACTCTTTCGGATATTCGTGGCAGCTCTTACTTCGAAGGTATCAAAACGGGTTCATTGGGACTGGATCCATGTCCTGTAAACTTTGATCTTCCAGACGAATCGGATTCTTGATTGTACGCCAAGCGAGTTGAGGTCCGATCCAGCATTTGGGGATCCGTGAACTCATCTTCTGACCGGTACGCATCACCTGCCGATCGTCAGATATATTCGGCGGTGGAACGGACTCCTTCTGATATTTGTTGCATCTCTGACTTTGAACGTACCGAAATGGGTTCGTTGGGACTGGATCCGTGTCCTGCAAACCCGTCTGGAGATCCTCGGACTCACTTTTGGACTCGTACGATTCTCACCAGGACGTGTCACCCGCTAATCGTCAGAGATACTCGGCGGTGGAACGAACTCCTTCGCAAGCTGGCGGCATCTCTGAGTTAGTTGGGACTGGATCCGTGTCCCGTAAACTTTGATTTTCCAGACGAATCGGATTCTCTATTGTACGCCAAGCGAGTTGAGGTTCGATCCAGCGTTTAGCAATCCCTGGACTCGCCTTCGGACTCGTACGATTCTCACCCGCTAATTGTCAGAGATACTCAGCGGTGGAACAGACTTCTATGGAAGCTGGCAGACTGGATCCGTGTCCCGTAAACTTTGATTTTCCAGACGAATCGGATTCTCGATTGTACGCCAAGCAAGTTGAGGTCCGATCCAGCATTTGGGTATCCTCAGACTCGCCTTTGGACTCGTACGATTCTTACCAAGACGCATCACCCGCCGATCGTCAGATATATTTGGCAGTGGAACGGACTCTTTCAGAAGTTCGTGGCATCTCTGACTTTGAAGGTATCAGAATGGGTTCATTGGGACTGGAACCGTGTCCCGCAAAATTTGATCTTCCAGACAAATCAGATTCTCGAATGTATCCAAGCGAGTTGAAGTCAAATCCAACGTTCGGGGATTCTCGGACTCGAATTCGGACTCGTACGATTCTCACCGAGATGCATCACCTGCCGATCGTCAGATATATTTGGCAGTGGAACGGATTTCGTGGCATCTCTGACTTTGAAGGTATCAGAATGGGTTCATTGGGACTGGAACCATGTCCCGCAAACTTTGATCTTCCAGATGAATCAGATTCTTGATTGTACGCCAAGCGAGTTGAGGTCCGATCCAGCTTTCAGGGATTCTCGGACTCGAATTCGGACTCTTATGATTCTCACCAAGATGCATCACCCACCAATCGTCAGATATATTTGGCAGTGGAACGGACTCTTTCAGAAGTTCGTGGCATCTCTGACTTTGAAGGTATCAAAATAGGTTCATTGGGACTGGAACCATGTCCCGCAAACTTTGATCTTCCAGACGAATCAGATTCTCGATTGTACGCCAAGTGAGTTGAGGTCAAATCCAACGTTTGGGGATTCTCGGACTCGAATTCGGACTCATACGATTCTCACCTAGACACATCACCTGCCGATTGTCAGATATATTTGGCAGTGGAACGGACTCTTTCAGAAGTTCGTGGCATCTCTGACTTCGGGGATTTTCGGACTCGAATTCGGACTCGTACGATTCTCACTGGGACGTGTCACCCGCTGCGGCCACCCACGTCTGACTCTATTCCTCAACACCTTGACGTTTCCGTCGCCGGCTGCCAAACCGCCGCCGCCGCTATTGTTACACCCCGGGAAGGAATAAATATCCATTGTTCGCTCCCAATTTGGGACGAGGAAGGAAAAAAAGGGTTCGGGAAACAGCCAGCGGTGATGAGAGCCAAATTCTTGCATTTTCCCTCCCGGGAGACAAAAAGAAACGGCTCGATGGCTAATTTTTTTTGTCGAACGCATGCCAAGAAGTCATTAAATCCCATTTTTATTGGACTCGAGGATCCCGTGAGTTTTTAGGAGCGAGGCCGTCCCCGAGCCTTAGCAATGCGGCTCTACTGGCTCTCCAAGCGAGTGCCGTGACCTTGCTGTGCCCATGTCACTCAAATATAGGGATATATCTGCCACGACATCAGGCTTTCGAAAAGTGACATTTTTCATGGCGTGGCGTTCCCTTGGAGCCGATATTGGCTGGCCATCCGTCGGGAGGGATCGGATTGTGCTTTCCTTGTGCACAATGGAAGAGGAAACAACACTTCCAAACCAGGAACGGAACGTTTTGTGTGATTTATGACCCTGCGGCTCGGCAAAGGGAGATTGTATAGAAAGATAAGAGTCGGAAGCGAAACTCTAGTCCAAGGCACAATCCGAACCCTCCCGACAGATGGCCACCCTGGACATCTGTCGGGGGGGCTTTGGTGGTGTCTTCCCACCTGGCAGCATGGGCTCGAACTTGGGGTCCTTTCCCCTATTTATCTATCTATTCCATCTATCTATCTATCTATCTATCTATCTATCTATCTATTCTATCTATCTATCTTAATTATATATATATATAAGGCTCGATGGCTATCTGTCGGGAGGGCTTTAGTGGTGTCTTTGCACCCAGCAGCATGGGCTCGAACCTGGGGTCCTTTCCCCTATCTATCTCTATCTGTCTGTCTATCTAGTCTATGTATTCGATATACTCTATCGATTTTATCTATCTGTCTATCTTAATTATATATATATACATATAAGGCTCGATGGCCATCTGTCGGGAGGGCTTTAGTGGTGTCTTCTCACCCAGCAGCATGGGCTCGAACTTGGGGTCCTTTCCCCTATCTATCTATCTGGTTGTCTATGTATTCGATGTATTCAATGTACTCTATTTTATCTCTCTATCTATCTTAATTATATGTATATACATATAAGGCTCGATGGCCATCTGTCGGGAGGGCTTTAGTGGTGTCTTTGCACCTGGCAGCATGGGCTCGAACTTGGGGTCCTTTCCCTTATCTATCTATCTGTCTATCTTTTCTATGTATTCTATGTATTCGATGTACTCTATCTATGTTATCTATCTATCTTAATTATATACATATAAGGCTCGATGGCCATCTGTCGGGAGGGTTTTAGTGGTGTCTTTTCACCTGGCAGCATGGGCTCGAATTTGGGGTCCTTTCCCCTATCTATCTATCTGTCTGTCTATCTATTCTATGTATTCTATGTACTCTATCTATTTTATCAATCTATTTATCTTAATTATATATATATATATACATATAAGGCTCAATGGCCATCTGTCGGGAGGGCTTTAGTGGTGTCTTCTCACCCAGCAGCATGGGCTTGAATATGGGGTCTTTTTCCTTATCTATCTGTCTGTCAATCTATCTATTCTATCAATTCTATGTATTCTATGTATTCGATATACTCTATCTATGTTATCTATCTATCTTAATTATATATATATATATATATATATATATATATATATATATATATACATATAAGGCTCGCTGGCCATCTGTCGGGAGGGCTTTAGTGGTGTCTTCTCACCCAGCAGCATGGGCTTGAATTTGGGGTCTTTTTCCCTATCTATCTATCTGTCAATCTATTCTATGTATTCGATATACTCTATCTATGTTATCTATCTATCTTAATTATATACATATAAGGCTCGCTGGCCATCTGTCGGGAGGGCTTTAGTGGTGTCTTCTTACCCAGCAGCATGGGCTCGAATTTGGGGTCTTTTTCCTGATCTATCTGTCTGTCAATCTATCTATTCTATCAACTCTATGTATTCTATGTATTCGATATACTCTATCTATGTTATCTATCTATCTTAATTATATATATATATATACATATAGGGCTCGCTGGCCATCTGTCGGGAGGGCTTTGGTGGCGTCTTCGCACCCACCCTTCCAACCCTATGACCCCATGAATCACCGCCAGCGACAACGCCGACCTGCTTTTGTCCCTTTGGGTGTGATTGACATCTCCGCATGTGATTGACATTGGTGCATTGTCCGGCGTTCTGCTTTGCTCTTTTCTCGGCCAAAACAATGCTTTTTTTCGCCCCGGCTGCGGTGAACACCCATTCCTGTGCCGGACGGACGGGGTGGCATCGCCAGGGAGGGACTGTCGGCCACGTCACGACCACGTTTCCCGGCCCAGGTTGTTTTTGCAAAGGCCTCCTAATCCCAAAGAGAAACAACTCCCCTTTAGTTTTGCTTTTCTAATAGATCTATACAAGTAGGACGTCAACAAGGGTGGGGTCCCGAGCAGAGTTCCAACAGCTGCGCGTTTATTGTTGTCTTCGGTTGCCTTTCGGAGGGATCTATACGGCCTTATCCTGAGGAAAATTCCAAGCGGAGGCCAACTGTATTTTGGCTCCGCCCACCCCTATGGTATGGGATTCCTTCCTAATAATAATAATAATAACAACAACTATATAATAATAATAATAATAATAATAATAATAATAATAGTTTGGTCCCAACTGTATTTTGGCTCCGCCCACCCCTATGGTATGGGATTCCTTCCTAATAATAATAATAATAATAACAACAACTATATAATAATAATAATAATAATAATAGTTTGGTCCCAACTGTATTTCGGCTCCGCCCACCCCTATGGTATGGGATTCCTTCCTAATAATAATAATAATAATAATAATAATAATAATAATAATAATAACAACAACTATATAATAATAATAATAATAATAATAATAATAGTTTGGTCCCAACTGTATTTTGGCTCCGCCCACCCCTATGGTATGGGATTCCTTCCTAATAATAATAATAATAACAACAACAACTATATAATAATAATAATAATAATAATAATAATAATAATAATAGTTTGGTCCCAACTGTATTTTGGCTCCGCCCACCCCTATGGTATGGGATTCCTTCCTAATAATAATAATAATAACAACAACTATATAATAATAATAATAATAATTTGGTCCCAACTGTATTTTGGCTCCGCCCACCCCTATGGTATGGGATTCCTTCCTAATAATAATAATAATAATAATAATAATAATAATAATAATAATATCAACTATATCATAATAATAACTATATAATAATAATAATAATAGTTTGGTCCCAACTGTATTTTGGCTCCGCCCACCCCTATGGTATGGGATTCCTTCCTAATAACAATTATAATATTAATAATATCAAGTATATAATAATAATAACTATATAATAATAATTATAATAATCATTGTTTGTTCCCAACTGTATTTTGGCTCCGCCCACCCCTCTGGTATAGGATTCCTTCCAAATAATAATAATAATATCAACTATATAACAATAATAACTATATAATAATAATAATAATAATAATAATAATAATAATAATAGTTTGGTCCCAACTGTATTTTGGCTCCACCCACCCCTCTAGTAAGGGATTCCTTTCCAAATAATAATAATAATAATAATAACTATATAATAATAATAATAACAATAATTATAATAATAACTATATAATGGTCCCAACTGTCTTTTGGCTCCGCCCACCCCTCTGGTATGGGATTCCTTCCAAATAATAATAACAACTATATAATAATAATAATAATTGTTTGGTCCCAACTGTATTTTGGCTCCACCCACCCCTCTGGTATGGGATTCCTTTCCAAATAATAATAATAATAATAATAACTATATAATAATAATAATAACAATAATAATAATAATAACTATATAATGGTCCCAACTGTCTTTTGGCTCCGCCCACCCCTCTGGTATGGGATTCCTTCCAAATAATAATAATAACAACTATATAATAATAATAATAATTGTTTGGTCCCAACTGTATTTTGGCTCCGCCCACCCCTCTGATATGGGATTCCTTCCAAATAATAATAATAATAATAATAATAATAATAATAATAATAATAATAATAATTGTTTGGTACCAACTGTATTTTGGCTCTGCCCACCCCCCTGGTCTGGGCTTCCTTCCAAATAATAATACAGTAATAATAATAATAATAATAATAATAATGGTTTGGTCCCAGCGTATTGGGTTTGAGTCTGATGAGTCTGGTCTGGGATCCCTTCCAAATAATAATCATAATAACTATTACTATTAATAACTATATAATAATAATAATAATAATAATAATAATAATAATAATAGTTTGGTCCCAGCTTATTGGGTTTGAGTCCTACGAGTCAGGTCTGGGATTCCTTCCAAATAATAATAATAATAATAATAATAATAATATATTATAATAATAATATTTAAAAAAATAAAAATGCCTCCAATGGCCCTTCTGTGGTCGAAGGTCGCCCTCTAGTGGCAAAGCAATGAATCCACTGGATTGTTGTGAATTTTCCGGGCTCCAGAAGCACTCTCTCCTGACATTTCACCCACATCCGTGGCAGGAATCCTCAGAGGCGAATCCACTTGTTGAGAATATTTCGGGCAGATTTATTATTGGGTCCCTGCGAGTTTTCCGGGCTGTCTAGGCCATGCCCTAGAAGCACTCTCTCCTGACATTTCGCCCACATCTATGACAGGCATCCTCAGAGATGAACTACAACTCCCATCATGCCAGGTTGACCCCCCCAGAAACTCTCATCCCGTCTAACCCGCTGACTTTGAAATTGACGGGCATTTTTTGGAAGGCGTGAAGTCAGACGAGATGCCCTCGGTGTCATCACGGGTGGGGTATTTCTAAGCGTGTGGGTGAACACGCCAAGGCATTTCAGAGGTCCCGAAATAGGTTGTTGACATGACGGAGCGTGAGTCATTTCAATCTGCTTGTAAAAATAAACTATTTTCGGGCAGTCCAGGAATTTTCGGGCCAGGGTAGAAAGGTAGGTAATGATAGTGTGAATCATCCAAATCTGGTTGAGAGCGTTCCGGAGAAACTCAATTTTTTGCTTCTCGTAAACTTGGCTCTGTTAAAATTCACGAGTAAACTCGTAGTATGAAATTGTAGAGTTTGAGTTAAGACTAGAATGTGAAACGATGTTTGAAGGAGTCGGACGGAGAACTGCTGTTGTCCGGCATGTTGTGTATATAAGATGTACATATCCTGCCATAAAGTTCAAGCCGCTGTTTACAGCTGAAAACCGAGAAGTCTGAACTTCTCAAGTTCACGAGTAAACTGTTGATGTAGTATGAAATTTTAGAGTTTGAGTTAAGACTAGAATGTGAAATGACATTTAAAGGAGTTGGACGGAGAACTGCTGTATATAAGATGTACATATCTTGCAATAAAGTTCAAGCCGCTGGTTACAGCTAAAAACGAGAAGTCTGAATTTTGTTCCTGAGCCAATGACAGATTTGTTGGGAGAGGGATTGAGACTGACGGAGGTCATTCGTCTCAATTAACCTCACGTATACGTAGTTTCCGACGGACCCCTCAACCTCTGAGGATCCCTGGGGGTGAAACGTCAGGAGAGAGTGCTTCCGGGGCACGGCCAGATAGCCCCAGAGAACTCCCAGCAACCCGATAATAAATCTGCCCGAAATAGCGGGAGAAATTGTTAGGATCCCTGACATAGATGTGGGCGAAATGTCAGGAGAGAGTGCTTCCGGAGCAGGGCCAGATAGCCCCAGAGAACTCCCAGCAACCCGATAATAAATCTGCCCGAAATATCAGGAGAAACTGTTAGGATCCCTGCCATAGATGTTGGCGAAACGTCAGGAGAGAGTGCTTCAGGAGCACGGCCAGATAGCCCAGACGACTCCCAGCAACCCGATAATAAATCTGCCCGAAATATCGGGATAAATTGTTAGGATCCCTGACGTAGGTGTGGGCAAAACGTCAGGAGAGAGTGCTTCTGGAGCATGGCCAGATAACCCAGAGGACTCCCAGCAACCCAGTAATAAATCTGCCCGAAATATCGGGAGAAATTGTTAGGATCCCTGCCGTAGATGTGGACAAAACGTCAGGAGAGAGTGCTCTCAGAGCACGGCCAGATAACCCAGAGGACTCCAAGCAACCTAATAATAAACCTGCCTGAAATATCGGGAGAAATTGTTAGGATGCCTGGCGTAGATGTGGGCGAAACGTCAGGAGAGAGTGCTTCCAGAGGTTTTGGCCTGAAGGATTCTGGGGGTGGTTTGAACCCCCTCAACCACCCCTTTGGATACGGACTTGTGTGTATTTATACTCCATATATACATACCTCTGACAGTTACCGGAACGAACGAGACAACGATGAGTCAGGAGAGATGGCTTGTCGCGGATATCGAGTCACCTCAGCTTCTATATCCGAAGCCTGGCTATATATAAACCTGGGTGTCTGTCGCACGGCGAGTGAGTAAACACGGAGATGCCTTTCAAGCTGAATGACGTCCCCGAAATACTCCATTTCCTCATGTGTTTTCCCCAGAATTAACAAGACAACGACGAGTCGGTCACAGAGTTAGGAGAGATGACTTATCGTGGATATCGGGTCACCTCAGCTTCTATATCCAAAGCATGGCTAGATATAAATCTGATGAAACGTGCTGAGTATCTGTCGCACGGTGCCGATTTAGGCGCGTACGTAAACACGGAGATGCCTTTCGGGCTGAATGATGTTCCCGAAATACGGCATTTCCTCATGTGTTTTCCCCAGAATTAACAAGACAACGACAAGTCGGTCACAGAATTAGGAGAAATGACTTATCGCGGATATCGGGTCACCTCAGCTTCTATATCCGAAGCATGGCTATATATAAATCTGACGGAATGTGCTGAGTGTCTGTCGCACATTTAACAAGACAACGAGTCGGTCACGGAGTTGGGAGAGATGATTTCCCGCAGATATCAGGTCACCTCAGCTTCTATATCCGAAGCATGGCTATATATAAATCTGATGAAACGTGTTGGGTGTCTGTTTCACGGTTCCGATTTAGGCGAATACGTAAACACGGAGATGCCTTTCGGGCTGAATAACGTTCCCGGTTCCGATTTAGGCGAATACGTAAACACGGAGATGCCTTTCGGGCTGAATGACGTTCCCGAAATACTCAATTTCCTCGCGGGCTTTGGTATAAAAAGCCAAGCGGCTCCAAGAGAGAGGCAGAACATTACGAAGAATCTGAATCTTCCGCAACAACGATGCTGTGCCGACTCCACCTCTCCGGTCCCTCTCGGAGTCCTCTCCGGAGTCTCCGGACTCCTCTCCGGAGTCAGATCTTATGGCCGAGAGCCGGCTCACTCTTTGAAAACATGGAACGAGAGATGGACGCGATGTGGGACCTCTTGACCGGCAACTGGAGACCCACGGCTACAACGACGACGAGCACGAGTATCCGACGAGAAACAAAGCACAGTTCGGACGCCACGGCCCCGTTCGCCGTGACCCAAGACATGACCGGGTTCGACCCGGAGGAGTTGGTGGTCAAGCTCTGTGGGGAGAAGATCGTCCTCACCGGGAAGAAGGCCACCCGCACGCCGGACGGGCCGTTCCGCTACGAGGTCTTCCGGAGGGAGTGGGACGTGCCGGAGAGCGTCGACCGCGAGCGCTTGAGCTGCTCCATCTCCAGCGAAGGGAAGCTGCGCATTGAAGGCCCTGCATCAGAACCGGCGCCACGGACCGTCCCGATCGAAGTCCGGCGGGCGGAAAACCCCGCCGGACCGGAACCGGAACCCGAAGCCGGGGAAAACAGCCGGGCACAAGGTTAGGAGAGAACGGACTTGGAGACAACTGAGTATTTACAACTGGAGTAAATAGATAAGAAAGAACTTCGACTCGGTCGTATCCCGTTTCTCGCTCTCAACGAACTTCAGATATTCATCGGATATTCCCGAACTCGATCCCGATCTTGACCTGAGTTTGGGAGAGACAACTGAGTACACCGAGTGGCTGGACTAAATAGATAAGAAAGAACTTCGACTCGGTCGTATCCCGCTTCTTGCTCTCAATGAACTTCGGATATTCATCGGATATTCCCGAACTCGATCCTGATCTTGATCCAAGTTTGGATTTAACTATCCACATGACACATGGTGGTATTGATACGGATTGTAGTACGACACAAGCACGTGTAATGCCAACTATTGATGAATTGGTTATTGATGAATAAATGCTTTGAACTTCAGGTCGCTTTTGGGTCTTGTTTTGGGTTGTTTTGGGTTCTTGTTTTGGGATGTTTTGGGTCTTGTTTTTAGGGCTTGTTTTGGGTTGTTTTGGGTCTTGTTTTGGGAGGTTTTTAGGGCTTGTTTTGGGTCTTGTTTTTATGTCTTGTTTTGGGTTGTTTTGGGTTGTTTTGGGGTCTCATTTTGGGTCTTGTTTTAGGGTGTTTTGGGGTCTTGTTTTAGGTCTTGTTTTGACATCTTGTTTTGGGTTGTTTTGGGTCTTGTTTTGGGTTGTTTTGGGTCTTGTTTTTAGGTCTTGTTTTGGGTTGTTTTGGGTCTTGTTTTGGGGTCTTGTTTTGGGTTGTTTTGGGTCTTGTTTTGGGGTCTTGTTTTGGGTTGTTTTGGGTCTTGTTTTGGGTCTTGTTTTTAGGTCTTGTTTTTAGGTCTTGTTTTGGGTTGTTTGGGGTCTTGTTTTGGGTTGTTTTGGGTCTTGTTTTGGGTTGTTTTGGGTCTTGTTTTGGGGTCTTGTTTTTAGGGCTTGTTTTGGGTTGTTTTGGGTCTTGTTTTTATGTCTTGCTTTGGGTCTTATTTTGGCTTGTTTTCGGGTCTTGTTTTGGGTCTTGTTTTGGGTTGTTTGGGGTCTTGTTTTGGCTTGTTTTGGGTTGGAACTAGGTCTTTTTCGCTGGGCTTAACTACACAATATAAAGTAAAGAAATGAAGCATAGACTCTACAGTAATGAGGCAATAGTAGTGGGCACAGACTATTGAGGAATGTCTTGTCGAAAGCTTTCATGGCCCGGGAGCGGGGTGAGCTCCCGTCTGTCAGCTCCAGCTTCCCATGCGGGAACTTTTTTTACTTTACTTTCTATTTCATTCTCATCACACCAGAACATCTAGGATGAAATTGTCCTTCACTTGGGTGGTGGCGACGATGCCGTTTGTAGAGGACATTGGCAAGGATCTCTTACATTGCTCGCTACAACACTGGGGTGTCTGTGGTGGAGGACAAACAGAACATGTAGGGTGACATTATCCGCGTATGAAAGCCTTGACTTGGGTGGTGGGGACGATGGTGTTCGTGGAGGACGTTGGCAAGGCATTCGGACATTATAACACTGGGGTGTCCGTGGTGGAGGAAACACAGAAAATCTAGGAGGAAATTGTCCTCACTTGGGTGGTGGGCAGGATAGTGTTTGTGGAGGACATTGGCAGGGCTCTTGGACATGTTTACATCGCTCCCACTAACATTGGGGTGTCCGTGGTGGAGGAAAAACAGAACATCTAGGGTGACATTACCCTCGTATGAAAGCCTTGACTTGGGTGGTGGGGACGATGGTGTTTGCGGAGGACGCTGGCAAGGCTCTTGGATATTATAACACTGGGGTGTCCGTGGTGGAGGACAAACAGAACATCTAGGGTGAAATTGTCCCTGTCTGGATGGGTGGTGGACAGTGTGGTGTTTGTGGACAACATTGGCAGGGCTCTTGGACATGTTTACATCACTCGCTATAACACTGGGGTGTCTGTGGTGGAGGCAGAACAGAACATCTAGGGTGAAATTATCCCTGTCTGGATGGGTGGTGGACAGTGTGGTGTTTGTGGACGACATTGGCAGGGCTCTTGGACATGTTTACATTGCTCGCTATAACATTACCCTCGTATGAAAGCCTTGACTTGGGTGGTGGGGACGATGGTGTTCGTGGAGGACGCTGGCAAGGCTCTTGGACATTATAACACTGGGGTGTCCGTGGTGGAGGCAGAACAGAAAATCTAGGGTGAAATTATCCCTGTCTGGATGGGTGGTGGACAGTGTGGTGTTTGTGGATGACATTGGCAGGGCTCTTGGACATGTTTACATCGCTCGCTATAACACTGGGGTGTCCGTGGTGGAGGCAGAACAGAAAATCTAGGGTGACATTATCCTTGACTTGGACGTGGCTTTATTCCAAGGGTTCCCCGATCCCTGTAGGTCAACTCCTATGGGGTTTATAGACTCGTACGAGTGACCTGGGGAGCGATATCGAGGCCGAGCGGGACGATATTTCGGCACTACGTCCCTCGCTTTGGCTCCCATATTGTCGTTCCTTCCTCAGAGAGAGTCGGAAGGAGGGAAAGCAGAAAGGTGAGAGGAAGAGGTGTGAAACGTCCACGGTTCCGGGTCTCCGCCGCTTCGACGTGGGGTGGGCGGGTCGGGAAACAACACTGTGCCGGTGTCCCCGCCCCCCGCCTCCGAATCCCGCCCCGCGGTCCGAAATCGCGTACCGGTTGTCCCAAGCCGAGCGGAACGGGGTGGGAAGCGGGGAGAGGAAGAGGAAGGAGGGCCACCCCGCCGCCTCCTAGTTCCTGGCGGCGATGACGACGGAGAGGGCCACTCCACCCAGGGCCACGGCGGTGGCCCCGAACAGCCACTTCCAGGGGATCGACTGGGAAAAAACGAGACAAGGAGAAAACATAAAATCATACAATATCGTGGGTTGTTGTGATTTTTTTTGGGCCGTACGGCCACGTCCCAGCGGCATTCTCTCCTGATGTTTCACCTGCATGTCTGGACCCATCACCTACCCAGGGCGCCTTGTCGTTGCTCTTCGCGGGGAGGTGTCCGGACCCCGTGTTGCCCAGCATCTTGCGGTACATCTCCGTCTCCACGCTCTTCTGGTCGGCGTGCTTCTTGGCCAGCTTCGAGAGCTCCGCGTGGATGGTCTAATAATAATAATAATAATAATAATAATAAAAGATCTTAGCCGGCATTTGGAAACAATAGACATTGACAAAATCACGATCTGCCAACTGCAAAAGGCCACCCTACTGGGATCTGCAGCATCATCCGAAAATACATCACACAGTCCTAGACACTTGGGAAGAGTTCGATGTGTGTCATAATAAAATAATAATAATAATAATAATAATAAAAGCCGGCATTTGGAAACAATAGACATTGACAAAATCACGATCTGCCAACTGCAAAAGGCCACCCGACTGGGATCTGCAGCATCATCCGAAAATACATCACACAGTCCTAGACACTTGGGAAGAGTTCGACGTGTGTCATAATAAAATAATAATAATAATAATAATAATAAAAGCCGGCATTTGGAAACAATAGACATTGACAAAATCACGATCTGCCAACTGCAAAAGGCCACCCGACTGGGATCTGCAGCATCATCCGAAAATACATCACACAGTCCTAGACACTTGGGAAGAGTTCGACGTGTGTCATAATAAAATAATAATAATAATAATAATAATAAAAGCCGCATTTGGAAACAATAGACATTGACAAAATCACGATCTGCCAACTGCAAAAGGCCACCCGACTGGGATCTGCAGCATCATCCGAAAATACATCACACAGTCCTAGACACTTGGGAAGAGTTCGACTTGTGTCATAATAAAATAATAATAATAATAATAATAATAATAATAATAATAATAATAATAAAATCTGCATTATTCCCCTCGAGCTGCGATGTGAGGTTTAGAATAAAATAATAATAATAATAATAATACCATTATATTATTTCAATAAGATATTATAATTAATATAATTATATCATTATGTTATTTCAATAACATCATTCTATTATTGTATTTTATTATACTATTATAATTACTATTTTAATAACATTATCATTATTATATTATAATAATGTATTATATTATAATAATATATAATATAAAATATATAATACAATATAACAATATAATAATATAATATATATTTATATATATAATATATAATAATATAACATAATAATATATAATAATAATAATATATAATATATAATAATAATATAATAATATAATAATAGTATAATATATATTTCAATAACATCATTCTATTATTGTATTATATTATACTATTATAATTACTATTTTAATAACATTATCATTATTATATTATAATAATGTATTATATTATAATAATATATAATATAAAATATATAATACAATATAACAATATAATAATATAATATATATTAATATATATAATATATAATAATATAACATAAAAAATATATATAATAATATATAATAATAATAATAATAATAATAATAATAAATATATAATAATAATATAATAATATAATAATAGTATAATATATATTTCAATAACATCATTCTATTATTGTATTATATTATACTATTATAATTACTATTTTAATAACATTATCATTATTATATTATAATAATATATTATATTATAATAATATATAATATAAAAATATATAATACAATATAACAATATAATAATATAATATATATTAATATATATAATATATAATAATATAACATAAAATATATATAATAATATATAATAATAGTATAATATAATACAATAATAGAATGATGTTATTGAAATAATATGATATAACATTATCATTGCTATACTATAATGATATAATATTATTATATCATAATAATTTATAATATATAATATAACAATATATAACATATAATATTTATATATAAAATATTATTTATATATATATAAAAGCATATTATATTGTTATAATTATTCATTATTATTAATAATAACAATACTTTAATAATATGATAATTATATTATTATTTCATTATATAATAATAATAATAAATCTGCGGGATGACGTTTAGAATAAAATAATAATATTTTAATAATATGATAATTATATTGTTATTATTATTATTATTATTATTATTAGAAAGCTCTTCCTCAGGTTGAGTTGGATCAAAGCTCAAAGGGAGAATGGAGGGAGAGGAAATAATAATAATACTAATTTAATAATATTTTCATTATATGAATATTATTTTATATAATTATAACTATTTATTATCGTTATTACTACTATTAGAAACTCTTCCTCAGGTTGAGTTGGATCAAAGCTCATAGGGAGAATGGTGGGAGAGGAAATAATAATAATAATTTAATAATATTATCGTTATATTATTATTATATTAATAATTATAATTAGATTATTATTATTATTATTATTATTATTATTATTATTATTATTATTATGAAGCTCTTCCTCAGGTTGAGTTGGATCAAAGCTCAAAGGGAGAATGGTGGGAGAGGAAATAATAATAATAATTTAATAATATTATCGTTATATTATTATTATATTATTAATTATAATTAGATTATTATTATTATTATTATTATTATTATTATTAGGAAGCTCTTCCTCAGGTTGAGTTGGATCAAAGCTCAGAGGGAGAATGGAGGGAGAGGAAATAATAATAATAATTTAATAATATTATCGTTATATTATTAATTATAATTAGATTATTATTATTATTATTATTATTATTATTATTATTATTATTATTATTATTATTAGGAAGCTCTTCCTCAGGTTGAGTTGGATCAAAGCTCAAAGGGAGAATGGTGGGAGAGGAAATAATAATAATAATTTAATAATATTATCGTTATATTATTAATTATAATTAGATTATTATTATTATTATTATTATTATTATTATTATTATTATTAGGAAGCTCTTCCTCAGGTTGAGTTGGATCAAAGCTCAAAGGGAGAATGGAGGGAGAGGAAATAATAATAATAATACTAACAATAATTTAATAATATTTTCATTATATGATTATTATTGTATAACATAATGTTTTGGTGCTTAATTTGTAAAATCATAACCTAATTTGATGCTTAATAGGCTTTTCCTTAATCTCTCCTTATTATCCAACATATTCGCTTATCCAACGTTCTGCCGGCCCGTTTACGTTGGATAAGTGAGACTCTACTGTATTATTAAATTATTATTATTATTTATTTCCTCTCCCTCCATTCTCCCCTTGAGCTCTGATCCACCTCAACCTGAGCTTCCTAAGGACTCGTTCGAACGGCTTCTGAGTCTCGGGCGAGATGGCCGTCTGCCGGGAGGGCTCGGGTGGTGTACCTTGTTGGCCGGCTCCAGCTTGAGCGCCGCTTTGAGGATGGGGATGGCTTGGCTGTACTCGCCTTGCTGGGCCAGGACCTGCAACGACGAGAAAAGAAGAAGAGGCAGGGAAATATTTCATGGTGCCGGGACCCGGCAACCCACTTCCGATCTCGACCACGTACCTACTAGGCATGTCCCACCTTTGCGTCCATCGTGGAAGCTTCTGATTGGCTGGGGAGCGGCAGCCATGTTAGGCTGCGCTAAGCTCCCATTCAAGGTAGGTTGCAGATACAAAAAATTTTTTTTTAAAATATTTTTTAAAATATATTTTAAAAATTTTATGGGGGGAAAAAAATTAACGAAACATTAAGAGACAATTAAGAGAATGGGCCAACAGTGGTTCGAATGACATTGCTGGTTGCGCTGTGAGACAATGTCTCGGAATGCGTCTCAAAAAGCGAGAACAATCCGAAATAATTCCGATATACGATTCAAAACGATTTTTTGGACATGTCTAATGCGTCTCAAAAAGCGAGAACAATACGAAATAATTCCGATATACGATTCAAAACGATTTTTTGGACATGTCTAATGCGTCTCAAAAAGCGAGAACAATCCGAGATAATTCCGATATACGATTCAAAACGATTTTCTGGACATGTCTAATGCGTATCAAAAAGCGAGAACAATCCAAAATAATTCCGATATACGATTCAAAACGATTTTTTGGACATGTCTAATGCGTATCAAAAAGCGAGAACAATACGAAATAATTCCGATATACGATTCAAAACGATTTTTGGACATGTCTAATGCGTCTCAAAAAGCGAGAACAATCCGAAATAATTCCGATATACGATTCAAAACGATTTTTTGGACATGTCTAATGCGTATCAAAAAGCGAGAACAATACGAAATAATTCCGATATACGATTCAAAACGATTTTTTGGACATGTCTAATGCGTCTCAAAAAGCGAGAACAATCCGAGATAATTCCGATATACGATTCAAAACGATTTTCTGGACATGTCTAATGCGTATCAAAAAGCGAGAACAATCCAAAATAATTCCGATATACGATTCAAAACGATTTTTTGGACATGTCTAATGCGTATCAAAAAGCGAGAACAATACGAAATAATTCCGATATACGATTCAAAACGATTTTTTGGACATGTCTAATGCGTATCAAAAAGCGAGAACAATCCGAAATAATTCCGATATACGATTCAAAACGATTTTTTGGACATGTCTAATGCGTATCAAAAAGCGAGAACAATCCGAAATAATTCCGATATACGATTCAAAACGATTTTTTGGACATGTCTAATGCGTATCAAAAAGCGAGAACAATACGAAATAATTCCGATATACGATTCAAAACGATTTTTTGGACATGTCTAATGCGTCTCAAAAAGCGAGAACAATCCGAGATAATTCCGATATACGATTCAAAACGATTTTCTGGACATGTCTAATGCGTATCAAAAAGCGAGAACAATCCGAAATAATTCCGATATACGATTCAAAACGATTTTTTGGACATGTCTAATGCGTATCAAAAAGCGAGAACAATACGAAATAATTCCGATATACGATTCAAAACGATTTTTGGACATGTCTAATGCGTATCAAAAAGCGAGAACAATCCGAAATAATTCCGATATACGATTCAAAACGATTTTTTGGACATGTCTAATGCGTATCAAAAAGCGAGAACAATCCGAAATAATTCTGATATACGATTCAAAACGATTTTTTGGACATGTCTAATGCGTATCAAAAAGCGAGAACAATCCGAAATAATTCTGATATACGATTCAAAACGATTTTTTGGACATGTCTAATGCGTATCAAAAAGCGAGAACAATCCGAAATAATTCCGATATACGATTCAAAACGATTTTCTGGACATGTCTAATGCGTATCAAAAAGCGAGAACAATACGAAATAATTCCGATATACGATTCAAAACGATTTTCTGGACATGTCTAATGCGTATCAAAAAGCGAGAACAATACGAAATAATTCCGATATACGATTCAAAACGATTTTCTGGACATGTCTAATGCGTATCAAAAAGCAAGAACAATACTAAATAATTCCGATATACGATTCAAAACGATTTTTTGGACATGTCTAGTACCTACCTTTCCCTTGCGGAAGAGAGCCTTGACGTTGTCCGGCTGCTGCTCCAGGACGCGGTTGCAGGAGCGAAGGGCCGCCTCGTAGTGGTCCAGCTTGAGTTGAGACGCGGCCAAGTTGTTGAGACATTTCACCTTCACCTCCGCCAGCGCAGACTCCTCCTCCGGACTGAAATCCACTGCAAATAAGGAAGGAAAAAGAGCCGAATTACAGCCTCACGTGGACTAGAACTCCCATGAGGCTGATGGTGAGAGACCAAGAAGGGGTCGAGCTTCACCACCACCGTCCGTCAAAAGACTGACAGTTCAAACCTATATATATGTGTGTGTATAATAATATCATTATATTATTATTTTTAATAATATCATCATTATATTATTATTATTATTATTATTATTGTACTATTATTAATATTATCATATTATGTTATTATTAATAAGAGTATCATTATATTATATTATTATTATTATACTATTATATTATACTATTATTAATATTTTACTATTATTGTATTATGTTATATTATTAATAATGATATTATCATTATACTATTATCATTCTACTATTATATTATACTATTACATTATACCATTATTAATATTTTAATATTATCACATTATATTATTACTAATATTATCATTATATTATCATTCTACTATTATATGATACTATTATTATTTAAATATCATATTATATTATTATTAATAATAATATTATCATATTATTATACTATTACATTATATTATTATTAATATTATCATATTATTATTATTTTACTATTATCACATTATATTACTATTAATATTATCATTCTATTATTTTCATTATACTATTATACTATTATTATTTTAATATTATCACATTGTATTATTAATATTATCATTATATTATTATTATACTATTACATTATACTATTATTAATATTTTAATATTATCACATTATATTATTATTAATATCATTATATTATTATACTATTACATTATACTATTACTAATATTTTAATATTATCATTATATTATTATTATTATACTATAATACTATTATTAATATTTTAATATTATCACATTATATTATTATTAATATCATTATATTATTATACTATTATATTATACTACTATTAATATTTTAATATTATCACATTATATTATTATTAATATTATCATTATATTATTATTATACTATTACATTATACTATTACTAATATTTTAATATTATCATTATATTATTATTATTATACTATTATACTATTATTAATATTTTAATATTATCACATTATATTATTATTAATATTATCATTATATTATTATTATACTATTACATTATACTATTACTAATATTTTAATATTATCATTATATTATTATTATTATACTATTATACTATTATTAATATTTTAATATTATCACATTATATTATTATTAATATTATCATTATATTATTATTATACTATTACATTATACTATTACTAATATTTTAATATTATCATTATATTATTATTATTATACTATTATACTATTATTAATATTTTAATATTTACGTATATATATATATATATATATATATATGTGTATACCTTTTGAGCTGGAGCCCACGATCTTGAGGGCGATGTCGTAGGAGTTGATGGCCAGGACGTAGTCGGCCCGCTGGTAGTGGACGTTGCCCCGCTCCCGCTTCCGGTTGGCCCTCTCCGCCTTCTCCGTCCCGCTCAGCAGCTCCACGTCCGGGGCCTCCTGGGCCTCCAGCAACTCCACCTCCAGGGCCAGGTTTGCCTCGGGGGGCACCACCGGGATCCTGTCCGGAGAGACCGAGAACGTGAGGGCTCGCTCCGAGCGAGGTGCCGGGTCCCGCTCCGGGGCGCGTTGCGCATGTTGTACCTCCCCTGCGGGCCGTAGCAGTACTTGGCGTCCGAGAGAATCAGCGCCGTCTCTCCCATCTCCATCAGCTGGACGCAGAGGTCGAGGGCCTGCGAGGAAGGAAGATAGAGAATTCCTATACGCCGACGATAGCGTACTCTGAGCACGTTCCAAAGAAGATTCCAAAAAATCAGTAGATGATCAGAACGTTCTGAAACTTGGCAGGATTACAGTCGTCAACGTTGCCTACAAGTGTGCCAAGTTTCATCCCGATAGCCGTGAAGATGACAGACAAACGAGCCTCGAGTTGGTCCAACTGTTTTCCTTGTCAGCCAATCACTCAGCTTTCTGGCGGGATGCCTGTGACTGGCTGAGAAGGGGAAAAAATTCCTAAAAATCAGTGGATGATCAAAAGGTTCTGAAACTTGGCAGGATTACAGTCGTCAACGTTGCCTACAAGTGTGCCAAGTTTCATCCCGATAGCTGTCAAAACGATGGACAAACGAGCCTTGAATTTTTCCCACTGATTTCCTCGTCAGCCAATCACCCAGCTTTCTGGCGGGATGCTTGTGACTGGCTGAGAAGGGGAAAAAAATCCTAAAAATCAGTGGATGATCAAAAGGTTCTGAAACTTGGCAGGATTACAGTCGTCAACGTTGCCTACAAGTGTGCCAAGTTTCATCCCGATAGCTGTCAAAACGATGGACAAACGAGCCTTGAATTTTTCCCACTGATTTTCTCGTCAGCCAATCACCCAGCTTTCTGGTGGGATGCCTGTGACTGGCTGAGAAGAGGAAAAAATTCCTAAAAATCAGTGGATGATCAAAAGGTTCTGAAACTTGGCAGGATTACAGTCGTCAACGTTGCCTACAAGTGTGCCAAGTTTCATCCCGATAGCCGTGAAGATGACAGACAAACGAGCCTCGAGTTGGTCCAACTGTTTTCCTTGTCAGCCAATCACTCAGCTTTCTGGCGGGATGCTTGTGACTGGCTGAGAAGGGGAAAAAATTCCTAAAAATCAGTGGATGATCAAAAGGTTCTGAAACTTGGCAGGATTACAGTCGTCAACGTTGCCTACAAGTGTGCCAAGTTTCATCCCGATAGCTGTCAAAACGATGGACAAACGAGCCTTGAATTTTTCCCACTGATTTCCTCGTCAGCCAAACACCCAGCTTTCTGGCGGGATGCTTGTGACTGGCTGAGAAGGGGAAAAAATTCCTAAAAATCAGTGGATGATCAAAAGGTTCTGAAACTTGGCAGGATTACAGTCGTCAACGTTGCCTACAAGTGTGCCAAGTTTCATCCCGATAGCTGTGAAAATGACAGACAAACGAGCCTCGAATTTGTCCAACTGTTTTCCTTGTCAGCCAATCACTCAGCTTTCTGACCGGATGCCTGTGACTGGCTGAGAAGGGGAAAAAATTCCTAAAAATCAGTGGATGATCAAAAGGTTCTGAAACTTGGCAGGATTACAGTCGTCAACGTTGCCTACAAGTGTGCCAAGTTTCATCCCGATAGCTGTCAAAACGATGGACAAATGAGCCTTGAATTTTTCCCACTGATTTCCTCGTCAGCCAATCACCCAGCTTTCTGGCGGGATGCTTGTGACTGGCTGAGAAGGGGAAAAAAATCCTAAAAATCAGTGGATGATCAAAAGGTTCTGAAACTTGGCAGGATTACAGTCGTCAACGTTGCCTACAAGTGTGCCAAGTTTCATCCCGATAACTGTGAAAATGACGGACAAACGAGCCTCGAATTCGTCCCCGATAATGAAATAATTACAATGCTTCGGAGATTCGGATTACGAACCGAAACGGGACGCCTCCAAATCTTTTCGAAACAAAGCGGGGGGCATCTGGATCTCCAAAACGAATTACTGATCAGATTTGGCCGCTTTGCATAAACAAGACCCCAAACAACCCCAAACAAGACCCAAAACAACTCAAAAGGAGACCCAACAAGACCCAAAACAACCCAAAACAAGACCCAAAACAACCCAAAACAAGACCCAAAACAAGACCCAAAACAACCCAAAACGAGACCCAAAACAACCCAAAACGAGACCCAAAACAACTCAAAACAAGACCCAAACCAACCCAAAACGAGACCCAAAACAACCCAAAACGAGACCCTAAACAACTGAAAACGAGACACAAAACAACCCAAAACGAGACCCAAAACAACCCAAAACAAGACCCTAAACAACTCAAAATGAGACCCAAATAATGTTGTAGATCAGCCACCAGAGGCTGATAGTTTAACTGATGATTTAGAGAGGATTGTGAGCTTTCCTGTAGTTGATTCGGAGAGGATTGTGAGTTTTTCCTGAGGCACAACCATAAATGATGGTTCTCTCTGTGAGAAAACCGACTCGGGAGTCATAAACCAGGGGAGTCAGAAGTAGCAACAGTGGACAAGGAACCGAGTGAGGTGCTGAGTGATGAGGAGGGTTCCCGCGGGAACCCACCTGTAGCTTCGGAGATCAACAAAAGTCTTTGTTTACAAACCAGAGCCGGAAAAGTTGTAAAGGGAATTCACGGGAAACGGAACGATTTCATGGTAGTCTATTAAACAAGTTGTTTACTTTACAAGTAGCAACAGCAGATGAGGAGCCTAGTGAGGAGCTGAGTGATGAGGAGGGTTCCCTGGGGAACCCACCTGTAGCTTCGGAGATCAACAAAAGTCTTTGTTTACAAACCAGAGCCGAAAACGTTGTGAAGGGAATTCACGGGAGACAGAACGATTTCATGGCAATCTATTAAATAAGTTGTTCCTGACCTGCATGACGTCACAGTCTCCGAGCGTGAAGGTGAGTTGGGGCTCCTCTTCCACCTCCGTCCCGTCCTCCAAGGAGGCCTTGAGCCGCACCGTCACCTCCTGGCCCTTGACCGGCTGGCTCTCCCGGCCACGACCCGCCACCAAGACCTTCTTCTTTAACAAGCCACTTCCTAGACGGAGAACAGAATAAACAGAGGGAAAAATATTATTAGTCCTAATAATAATATTATTAGTCCTAATAATAATAATATATCATAAAAATATAAATATATATAAAAATAATTATATATTATAAAAATGTCCAGAAGCGTGCAGAAGAATGAGGAAGTACTCCATCAAGGGCTCGGTTGATATATTATTATTATCAACCGAGCCCTTGATGGAGTACTTCCTTGTTCTTCTGCACGCTTCTGGACATTTTTTATAGTGTCGTAAATTAGTTATTAGCAGAGTTGCGCAGCACAAGCGTGCTGGGCCCATAACCCCTGTTAATGTGGATGATGGATGTGAGGTAGATTTATTGAGACACTTACAGACTTCCGTCTCAATAAATTAGCCTCCCCGCATACTTAACAATGGCTGGGCACTCAATTCAACGGGTGAAACGTCAGGAGAGAATGCTGCTTCTCGAGCATGGCCATACAGCCCGAAAAACTCATGGCAACATAACGGGACATCTGAAAAGGGCAATATTTTGGAAAATCCCACCAAATCAGATCCGAACCTAATACGTCGAGCCACTCCGGGGCCTCCTCGTCGGCGCCGCCGTCCTCCTCCGCAGGGGTGTCGTTGTTCTCCTTGGCGGGGACGTCTTCCAGAGGCGGGAGGCCACTCAGATCCTCGTCCTCATCGTGGTCCAGGACCTCGAAGTCCTCTCCGCTGTCCATCAGGGACGGGGTGGCCTTTTCCAGCTCCGGGGAGGCCAGGTCCATGAGACTGGCGCCGGCCCAGTCGGGAGAGATGTCGTCGGCCCCGCCGTCCCCGTCGGAAGACATGGCACCGGCCGAGCTGTGAGTGATACATGTATATATTAGACATGTCCAAAAAATCGTTTTGAATCGTATATCGGAATTATTTCGGATTGTTCTCGCTTTTTGAGACGCATTCCGAGACATTGTCTCACAGCGCAACCAGCAATGTATTTCAAACCATTATTGGCCCATTTTCTAATTGTCTCTTAATGTTTCGTTAATTTTTCCTCCCCCCCAAATTTTAAAAAATATATTTTAAAAAATATTTTTAAAATCATTTTGTTTCTGCAACCTACCTTGAATGGGAGCTTATTTGCAAATTTGATGAGGATAGCTCAAGAAATGAGGGCGGGAGAGCCCTGTAAAAGTCCCCCCCCCCTTGGGTTCCTTTTTTTTGGGGGGGGGGATTGCGCATGCGCGTCCCCCATTTTAGAAACATTTAGAATCATTACGAATTTTCGGAAATATCCGAAATTTTTGGGTGAAAAAATCGGAAATACTTTCTATATCAAAGCGCCAGCGCCCCCTACTTCAGAAACGAGAATTGAAACATTTTTTCCTAATCTATATATATAAAAGAGTGATGGAATCCTGGCGACCGCCAAAACAACAAAACTAAACACCCCACAACCTCGAAAATTGACAACATGACCCCTCATCCACGCCTCTAGGTTGATACAAGAAAAAGAAAAGAAAAATAAAGTCCAAATTAGAGGGAGATGAATAATTGTTTTTATCCAATTGCTGCCAGTTAGAAGGCTAAGCTTGGTCTCCTAACAACCCACTCAGCTCAGGGGACAGGCAGAGTTAGGCCTCACTTAGGCCTCTTCCACACTGCCTATAAAATACAGATTATCAGATTTTAACTCGATTAGATGGCAGTGTAGACTCAAGGCCCTTCCACACAGCTATATAACCCATATAATCTTATATTATCTGCTTTAACTGGATTATCTGGACTCCACACCTTTACCCTTGACCTTTAACTACCACCAATTCCTCAATACTTTATTTGCCATACCACCAGACTTCGCCACAGCAACGCGTGGCTGGGCACAGCTAGTGTATATATATGTAATGAAAATCTAATATATGTAATGGGTGTTTTTCCCATGGGGTAAACAACAAAACCACTGGACCAAACGACACCAAATTTGGCCACAAAAGACATCGACATCCCATCTACGTCTTTCAATAAAAAAACCTAGAAAAATAAAGTCCAAATTTCAATAATGTCCGTTTTTACCATGGAGTAAACAATAAAACCAGTGGACCAAACCACACCAAACTTGGCCACAAAAAACATCGACATCCCATCTACCTCTTTCAATCAAAAAACCTAGAAAAATAAAGTCCAAATTTCAATAATGTCCGTTTTTACCATGGAGTAAACAACAAAACCACTGGACCAAATCACACCAAATTCGGCCACAAGAAACATCGACATCCCATCTACGTCTTTCAATCAAAAAACCCTAGAAAAATAAAGTCCAAATTTCAATAATGTGCGTTTTTACCATGGAGTAAACAACAAAACCACTGGACCCAATCACACCAAATTCGGCCACAAAAGACATAGTCATCCCATCTACGTCTTTCAATCAATGATGTGCGTTTTTACCATGGAGTAAACAACAAAACCACTGGACCAAACGACACCAAATTCGGCCACAAAAGACATAGTCATCCCTTCTATGTCTTTCAATCAAAAAACCTAGAAAAATAAAGTCCAAATTTCAATAATGTGTGTTTTTACCTTGGAGTAAACAACAAAACTACTGGACCAAACGACACCAAATTTGGCCACAAAAGACATAGTCGTCCCATCTATGTTTTTCAATTAAAATATATATATATTTAATGGTATGTTGATGAGCCTCCTCCGCCAAAGCACAAAACAGCTCTGGCCGCAAGGAAGACAACTAACTAACCCACCGGCGAAACAGGTTTGGTCGGGGTGGTTATGGGGCCGGGCGAGATGCAAAGCGGTGATAATTTTACAATTATTTTATGTGCTATTTTATGTGGTTAGCTTGGAAAAGAAGCCAGGAGAGCGAGACTTTAATAAAGCCGAATAAAGTGGGTTTCCGAACGGCCAACACTCGAGCAGTAAATATAATATTATTCTATTTTATTTATTTATTGTGTCAGAAACGATATAATATAATAATAATATAATATATTACACTGGTTTATTTATTTATTTATTGTGTCAGAAGCGATATTATAATATAACAATAATATAATACATTACACTAATTTATTTATTTCTTTATTGTGTCAGAAGCAATAATATAATACCAATATAATATATTACACTAATTTATTTATTTCTTTATTGTGTCAGAAGCAATAATATAATACTAATATAATATATTATACTAATTTATTTATCGTGTCAGAAGCAATAATATAATATAATAATAATATGATATATTACACTAATTTCTTTATTTATTTATTGTGTCAGAAGCGATATTATAATATAATAATAATATAATATATTACACTAATTTATTTATTTCTTTATTGTGTCAGAAGCAATAATATAATACTAATATAATATATTATACTAATTTATTTATCGTGTCAGAAGCAATAATATAATATAATAATAATATAATATAATACACTAATATCTTTATTTATTTATTGTGTCAGAAGCGATATTATAATATAATAGTAATATAATATATTACACTAATTTCTTTATTTATTTATTGTGTCAGAAGCGATAATATAATACTAATATAATATATCATACTAATTTATTTATCGTGTCAGAAGCAATAATATAATATAATAATAATATAATATATTACACTAATTTTTTTATTTATTGTGTCAGAAGCGATATTATAATATAATAATAATATAATATATTACATTTATTTATTTATTCATTGTGTCAGAAGCAATAATATAATATTATACCAATTTATTTATTTATTGTGTCAGAAGCCATATTATAACAATAATATATTACACTAATTTCTTTATTTATTGTGTCAGAAGCGATAATATAATAATAATATATTACACTAATTTATTTATTGTGTCAGAAGCAATATAATAATAATATAATAAATTACACTAATTTATTTATTTCTTTATTGAGTCAGAAGCGATATTATAATATAATAATAATATAATATATTACACTAATTTCTTTCTTTCTTTATTGTGTCAGAAGCAATAATATAATATAATAATATAATATATTACACTAATTTCTTTCTTTATTGTGTCAGAAGCGATATTATAATATTATAATAATATATTACACTAATTTCTTTCTTTATTGTGTCAGAAGTGATAATATAATATAATAATAATATAATATATTATACTTTATTTATTTATTGTGTCAGAAGCAATATTATAATATAATAATAATAATATAATATATTACACTAATTTATTTATTGTGTCAGAAGTGATAATATAATATAACAATAATACAATATATTACACTAATTTCTTTCTTTCTTTATTGTGTCAGAAGCAATAATATAATACTAATATAATATATTATACTAATTTATTTATCGTATCGGAAGCGATAATATAATATAATATAATAATATTATAATATACTAATTTGGTTATTTATTGTATCGGACGTGATAATATAATAAATATAATAAATATAATAATATAATATTATAGTATACTAATTTGTTTATTTATCGGGTCGGAAGCGATAATATAATATAATAATAATAATAATAATAATATACTAATATATTCATTTATTGTGTCCGAAGCAATAATATAATAATAATAATAATAATAATAATAATATACTAATATATTCATTTATTGTGTCCGAAGCGATAATATAATAATAATAATAATAATAATAATATACTAATATATTCATTTATTGTGTCCGAAGCAATAATATAATAATAATAATATACTAATATATTCATTTATTGTGTCCGAAGCGATAATATAATATAATATAATAATAATAATAATAATAATATACTAATATATTCATTTATTGTGTCCGAAGCAATAATATAATATAATAATAATAATATACTAATATATTCATTTATTGTGTCCGAAGCAATAATATAATAATAATAATAATATACTAATATATTCATTTATTGTGTCCGAAGTGATAATATAATATAATAATAATAATAATAATAATAATATACTAATATATTCATTTATTGTGTCCGAAGCGATAATATAATATAATATAATAATAATATTATACTAATATATTCATTTATTGTGTCCGAAGCGATAATATAATATAATATAATAACAATATTATACTAATATATTCATTTATTGTGTCCGAAGCGATAATATAATATAATATAATGTTATACTTATTTATTTAACGTGTCAGAAGTGATAATGCAATATGTAATAATATTATAACATAGTAACAATATAATAACATTATTATTATTGTAATATTGTTTCTGACATTATAAATAAATAAATTAGCACAATATTATATGCTAAAAGCAAGGCAGCCAGTTATTTTTCCCACCCACAGATATATATATATATATAAATGAACCCCACTTGCCTAGTTTCCAACCTCTGAGGAGGCCTGCCACAGATGCAGGCGAAAGGTCAGGGGAGAGTGATGCTGGGGCATGGCCAAGCAGCCCGGAAAAAAAAAAAAACTTACAGCAACCCAGACAACACAGAGCAGGGACTCACTTTTACCGCCCACCCCAGGCACCCCAGTTGCAAGGCCTTCGCCCCAAATCCGCCCCGCTTTGCTTACAAAACACTCACCTGGGCCCAGGAATGGCTCACTTCCGGGGTTCCGCCCCCTTTTTTAGATCACCTGACGGCCGGGGAGGCGGCTGATAGGCTGGGAGAGCCGCCACTCCAGCCTGACCTCCGCACGCCCCCATTGCGCAACCGTCTTAAAGGGACAGGCGCTGTATTTACCACCCGCTTCCTGCTCGTGCCTTGGAAGACTACACTTCCCGTCACCCTTTGCGTCCTTTCAGGGGGCGGGGCTTAGTTCTCTTCCCTCTCCACCAATCATAACAAGGCAGAGGCGGAGCCAGTGACTTTCACATAACACAGCGAGGGGGCGGGGCTTAGTTCTCTTCCCTCTCCACCAATCAAAACGAGATGGAGGCGGAGCCAGTGACTTTCACATAACACAGCGAGGGGGCGGGGCTTAGTTCTCTTCCCTCTCCACCAATCAAAACGAGATGGAGGCGGAGCCAGTGACTTTCACATAACACAGCGAGGGGGCGGAGCTTAGTTCTCTTCCCTCTCCACCAATCAAAACGAGATGGAGGCGGAGCCAGTGACTTTCACATAACACAGCGAGGGGGCGGAGCTTAGTTCTCTTCCCTCTCCACCAATCAAAACGAGATGGAGGCGGAGCCAGTGACTTTCACATAACACAGCGAGGGGGCGGGGCTTAGTTCTCTTCCCTCTCCACCAATCAAAACGAGATGGAGGCGGAGCCAGTGACTTTCACATAACACAGCGAGGGGGCGGAGCTTAGTTCTCTTCCCTCTCCACCAATCAAAACGAGATGGAGGCGGAGCCAGTGACTTTCACATAACACAGCGAGGGGGCGGGGCTTAGTTCTCTTCCCTCTCCACCAATCAAAACGAGATGGAGGCGGAGCCAGTGACTTTCACATAACACAGCGAGGGGGCGGGGCTTAGTTCTCTTCCCTTTCCACCAATCAAAACGAGATGGAGGCGGAGCCAGTGACTTTCACATAACACAGCGAGGGGGCGGGGCTTAGTTCTCTTCCCTTTCCACCAATCAAAACGAGATGGAGGCGGAGCCAGTGACTTTCACATAACACAGCGAGGGGGCGGGGCTTAGTTCTCTTCCCTCTCCACCAATCAAAACGAGATGGAGGCGGAGCCAGTGACTTTCACATAACACAGCGAGGGGGCGGGGCTTAGTTCTCTTCCCTCTCCACCAATCAAAACAAGGCAGAGGCGGAGCCAGAGCCCTGCCTATAACAAAGCGAGGGGGCGGGGCTTAGTTCTCTTTCCTTTCGACTAATCCAAACGAGGCGGGGGCGGAGCCATATCACAGCGAGAGGGCGGGGCTTAGTGCTCTTCCCTCTCCACCAATCAAAACGAGATGGAGGCGGAGCCAGTGACTTTCACATAACACAGTGAGGGGGCGGGGCTTAGTTCTCTTTCCTTTCGACTAATCCAAACGAGGCGGGGGCGGAGCCATATCACAGCGAGAGGGCGGGGCTTAGTGCTCTTCCCTCTCCACCAATCAAAACGAGGCGTGGGCGGAGCCAGTGACATTCACATAACACAGCGAGGGGGCGGGGCTTAGCCCTCTTCCCTCTCCACCAATCGAAAGGAGGCGGTGGGACGGACGTTGCTAAGGGCAACCACGCACGGCACGTACGGCGACGCAGAAGGCGACGTCCAAGCGCGTCGCCCCGCCTTACCCGGAAGTGGGCCGTTTGTGAGGCGGTTGGGACGGAGCCGAGGCCGCGCCGCCTCTCTCTCTTTCTCTCTCTCTCTCCGTCTCGACCGAGGCCTCGCCGGCGTCCGGGATGTGAACCTTCGGCCTCGGAGCTCCCTTCAGGTGCGGAGGGGGCGGGGCCAAAACGACCGTTGGGATACAGCCAGTGGGCGGGGCCTAGCCCGATGAAAAGCCTAAAAGGGGCGGGGCTTGGGGAAAGGGGGCGGGGCTTGGGAAGGGTCTGGGATAGAGTTGGGACATCTAGTCCAACCCCATCCTGTCATGCAGGAAAAGCACAATCAAAGCACTCCTCTGTATTTATTATATTTATTTTGTATTATTATATTTATTATTAATAATTATATTATTATATTTTATTTTATTACTATATTTATCGATAATTATTTTATATTATTATATATATATTTATTAATAATAATTATATTATTATATCTTATTTTATTACAAATAATTATATTATTATATTTTATTTTATTACTATATTTATCGATAATTATTTTATATTATATATATATATTTATTATTAATACATTATATTATTATATCTTATTTTATTACAAATAATTATATTATTATATTTTATTTTATTACTATATTTATCGATAATTATTTTATTTTATTATATATATATTTATTATTAATACATTATATTATTATATCTTATTTTATTACAAATAATTATATTATTATATTATATTTTATTACTATATTTATCGATAATTATTTTATATTATTATATATATATTTATTATTAATACATTATATTATTATATCTTATTTTATTACTAATAATTATATTATTATATTTTATTTTATTACTATATTTATTGATAATTATTTTATATTATTATATATATTTATTATTAATACATTATATTATTATATCTTATTTTATTACTAATAATTATATAATTATATTTTATTTTATTACTATATTTATCGATAATTATTTTATATTATTATATATATTTATTATTAATATATTATATTATTATATCTTATTTTATTACTAATAATTATATTATTATATTTTATTTTATTACTATATTTATCGATAATTATTTTATTATATTATATATATATTTATTATTAATACATTATATTGTTCTATCTTATTTTATTACTATTATGTGTATTATTAATAATTTTATTTTATTATTATATATTATTATACTATATTTCTTATTAATACATTATACAGTAGAGTCTCACTTATCCGACATAAACGGGCCAGCAGAACGTTGGATAAGTGAATATGTTGGATAATAAAGAGGGATTAAGGGAAAGCCTATTAAACATCAAATTAGGTTATGATTTTACAAATGAAGCACCAAAACATCATGTTATACAACAAATTTGACAGAAAAAGTAGTTCAATACGCAGTAATGTTATGCTGTAAATACTGTATTTACGAATTTAGCACCAAAGTATCATGATATATTGAAAACATTGACAACAAAAATGGCTTGGATAAGCAAGGCTTGGATAAGTGTATTATATTTTATATTATTATAATATCTTTATTATTAATTTTATATTGTTTTATTATATTATTACATTCTTTATTAATAATTGTATTATTGTATTAAATTTATTATTAATAATTTAATTATATTATATTATTATATGTATTATTAATTTTATTATATTATTATATTTTATATTATTATATTATACAGTATGTATTATTAATTTTATATTGTTTTATATTAATCTATTCTATTAATAATTTTATTACATTATTGTATTATATTCATTATTAATTATATTATATTTATTATTAATATTTTATTATATTTTCTTATTAATAATTATTATCTTTAGTATTATAATACTTTTAATACTTATCATATTACAGTAAATGCTTTGTGGGATTTTGCTGGTATTTCGACCCAAGGCTCTATCGTTGTGCCGTTTTTCCGCCAGATCGCGCGCCCCTTGGACCATGGAGCCCTCGGCCTCGGGCGTCTTCTGCAGCCGGGTGCTCAGCATGGTCAACTCGGAGGATGTCAACGCCATCATCCTCGCACAGAAAAACATGTAAGGCTTCTTTGCGGCACGTCCCCAAACTTGAGAGCTAGAGAACTAATTAATCGTTCACTCCCTCCGTCCTGAGACCTAATCTGAAATCTCAGGAAAACTCCGAACTCCGATTTAATCGTTCACTCCCTCCGTCCTGAGACCTAATCTGAAATCTCAGGAAAACTCCAAACTCCAAATTAATCGTTCACTCCCTCCGTCCTGAGACCTAATCTGAAATCTCAGGAAAACTCCGAACTCCGATTTAATCGTTCACTCCCTCCGTCCTGAGACCTAATCTGAAATCTCAGGAAAACTCCAAACTCCAAATTAATCGTTCACTCCCTCCGTCCTGAGACCTAATCTGAAATCTCAGGAAAACTCCAAACTCCGAATTAATCGTTCACTCCCTCCGCCCTGAGACCTAATCTGAAATCTCAGGAAAACTCCGAATTAATCGTTCACTCCCTCCGTCCCGAGACCTAATCTGAAATCTCAGGAAAACTCCGACCTCGGAATTAATCGTTCACTCCCTCTGTCCGGAGACCTAATCTGAAATCTCAGGAAAACTCCGAACTCGGAATTAATCGTTCACTCCCGCTGTCCTGAGACCTAATCTGAAATCTCAGGAAAACTCCGAACTCCGAATTAATCGTTCACTCCCTCCGTCCTGAGACCTAATCTGAAATCTCAGGAAAACTCCTAATTAATCGTTCACTCCCTCCGTCCGGAGACCTAATCTGAAATCTCAGGAAAACTCCGAATTAATCGTTCACAACCTCCGTCCTGAGACCTAATCTGAAATCTCAGGAAAACTCCTAATTAATCGTTCACTCCCTCCGTCCGGAGACCTAATCTGAAATCTCAGGAAAACTCCAAATTAATCGTTCACTCCCTCCGTCCGGAGACCTAATCTGAAATCTCAGGAAAACTCCAAATTAATCGTTCACTCCCTCCGTCCGGAGACCTAATCTGAAATCTCAGGAAAACTCCTAATTAATCGTTCACTCCCTCCGTCCGGAGACCTAATCTGAAATCTCAGGAAAACTCCGAATTAATCGTTCACTCCCTCCGTCCCGAGACCTAATCTGAAATCTCAGGAAAACTCCAAATTAATCGTTCACTCCCTCCGTCCGGAGACCTAATCTGAAATCTCAGGAAAACTCCGAATTAATCGTTCACAACCTCCGTCCTGAGACCTAATCTGAAATCTCAGGAAAACTCCGAATTAATCGTTCACTCCCTCCGTCCCGAGACCTAATCTGAAATCTCAGGAAAACTCCTAATTAATCGTTCACTCCCTCCGTCCGGAGACCTAATCTGAAATCTCAGGAAAACTCCGAACTCTGAATTAATCGTTCACTCCCTCCGTCCTGAGACCTAATCTGAAATCTCAGGAAAACTCCTAATTAATCGTTCACTCCGTCCGTCCGGAGACCTAATCTGAAATCTCAGGAAAACTCCGAATTAATCGTTCACTCCCTCCGTCCGGAGACCTAATCTGAAATCTCAGGAAAACTCCTAATGTCGTTCAACCCGCTTTCCCAGGCTCGACCGCTTCGAGAAAACCAACGAGATGCTGCTCAACTTCAACAACCTCTCCGCCGTCCGCATGCAGCAGATGAACGAGCGCTTCTTGCACCACACTCGGACGTTGGTGGAGATGAAGAAGGACCTGGACAGCATCTTCCGGAGAATCAGGTACGCAACACACACCTTTCCTACCCTCCCCAGCGCCATTAATCTTTCTGTTGACTCTGGGATGTTTAGTAACCCATGTTGCCTTCCTGAGAATCATGGGTTCATGCTAAGCTTCTCGTTCTTTGCAGGACACTGAAAGGGAAGCTGGCCAAACAGTACCCGGATGCATTTAGCAGTGAGTAAAACTCCATCTGAACTTGCCTTCTCTCAAATAAATAATTATTTGTATACCGCTCTGTCTCCCCAAAGGGACTCAGGGGTGTTTCCAAAAACTGAGGGGGGAAGGATTCAGGTGCAGAAAATCGGACAGAATTCGTGAGAAAGAGATAGACCAAAGTCTCACTTATCCAAGCCTCGCTTATCCAAGCCTCTGGATTATCCAAGTCATTTTTGTAGTCAATGTTTTCAATATATAATATAATAATAATAATAATAATAACTTTATTCTTGTACCCCGCCACCATCTCCCCAGAGGGACTCGGGGCGGCTTACAGATATAAAACCAGCATACAGTATACAGTTTTGCAAAAACACACAAATAAATTTAAAAGGCATTAAAAATCACAATCATTATAAAACACATGAAAAACACAGCAATAAAAACATAAAATGAGCTGGGCAAAGTGCACTGAGTGGAACTTGTAAACAAGAAGGAAGATTAAGGTGCTACACAATATATCGTGACATTTTGGTGCTAAATTCGTAAATACAGTAATTGCAACATAACATTCCTGCGTATTGAACTGCTTTTTCTGTCAAATTTGTTGTATAACGTGATGTTTTGGTGCTTAATTTGTAAAATCATAACCTAATTTGATGTTTAATAGGCTTTTCCTTAACCCCTCCTTTTTATCCAAGACATTCGCTTCTGCCGGCCCGTTTAGCTTGGATAAGTGAGACTCTACTGTACCTGTCACTCCCATTTTTTACCCCCAGGGATCACAGGAAATAATTCAGTTGTCCCTCCGAGATCACATCTCAGCATGGTTTCACTTAATTGAAACCCAAGCCCGACCAGGAAGCCATCAAATCATACCTCACACACCTCTCTCCGAACGCCTAATTAATCTACCTGTCACTCCCTCCGTCCGGAAGACCGATTTTAGTAGATGTGTTTAAGGAAGTTGTTAATTCCTAAATCCTCCGGGACAAGTCTAAGCTAATTTCATGAATGAGAACCTGTAGTTCCTCCAGTGTTGACTCCGCTATGCCTCTTTGTTGTTTCCGTCCCAGATATTCACGAATCCCCCATCCTGGACGACGACGACGACGACTTCACCCCGGTCCCCAAGAGCACCGCCACCACCATCGCTACCTCGGAGCAGAGCACGGAGTCTTGCGACACCAGCCCGGACATCATCTCCCCCGCCACCAGCCACGACTTCGAGGACCTGTCCCAGGGCCCGTACGACTCTCCGGCCGTCAACGGTCAGAGCGTCACGGACGACGACAACGAGACGGACTAGGACGGAGGCTCCCTGGCCGTCAACAGTTAGAGCGTCAGGGACGACAACAACGAGACGGACTAGGAGGGAGACTCTCTAGCCATTCACGGATGACAACAACGAGACGGACTAGGAGGGAGACTCTCTGGGACAAAAACAACGAGACGGACTAGGAGGGAGACTCTCTAACCATTCACGGACGACAACGAGACGGACTAGGAGGGAGACTCTCTGGGACAAAAACAACGAGACGGACTAGGAGGGAGACTCTCTAGCCATTCACGGATGACAACAACGAGACGGACTAGGAGGGAGACTCTCTGGGACAAAAACAACGAGACGGACTAGGAGGGAGACTCTCTAGCCATTCACGGACGACAACGAGACGGACTAGGAGGGAGACTCTCTGGGACAAAAACAACGAGACGGACTAGGAGGGAGACTCTCTAGCCATTCACGGACGACAACAACGAGACGGACTAGGAGGGAGACTCTCTGGGACAAAAACAACGAGACGGACTAGGAGGGAGACTCTCTAGCCATTCACGGACGACAACAACGAGACGGACTAGGAGGGAGACTCTCTGGGACAAAAACAACGAGACGGACTAGGAGGGAGACTCTCTAGCCATTCACGGATGACAACAACGAGACGGACTAGGAGGGAGACTCTCTGGGACAAAAACAACGAGACGGACTAGGAGGGAGACTCTCTAGCCATTCACGGACGACAACGAGACGGACTAGGAGGGAGACTCTCTGGGACAAAAACAACGAGACGGACTAGGAGGGAGACTCTCTAGCCATTCACGGACGACAACAACGAGACGGACTAGGAGGGAGACTCTCTGGGACAAAAACAACGAGACGGACTAGGAGGGAGACTCTCTAGCCATTCACGGACGACAACAACGAGACGGACTAGGAGGGAGACTCTCTGGGACAAAAACAACGAGACGGACTAGGAGGGAGACTCTCTAGCCATTCACGGACGACAACAACGAGACGGACTAGGAGGGAGACTCTCTGGGACAAAAACAACGAGACGGACTAGGAGGGAGACTCTCTAGCCATTCACGGACGACAACAACGAGACGGACTAGGAGGGAGACTCTCTAGCCATTCACGGACGACAACAACGAGACGGACTAGGAGGGAGACTCTCTAGCCATTCACAGACGACAACGAGACGGACTAGGAGGGAGACTCTCTAGCCATTCACGGACGACAACGAGACGGACTAGGAGGGAGACTCTCTGGGACAAAAACAACGAGACGGACTAGGAGGGAAACTCTCTAGCCATTTATTTTCAGTCCATATTTCCGCGTCGTCCGGGTCAAATGTTTCCGGGAGATACGGAGACGCCGCTTTCTGCACGAGTCCGCCCGTCGTCTTCCTAACAGTTGTGAGCTGCGATTTGTTTACGTCTGCATCCTTTCCTCCATCCCTGGCTCTCTCTCTCCTAACAAATGCACCTTATAATAACTACCTGAAGGATTTTCTCCCCGTTGCATTTGCCTGCGCTGTCGTGTGTCACGTTTCCAACTCTGTCCCGACCGTCTTCAATGCCTTTGTTTACTCTGTGTGCCCGTGTTCTGTTTTAGACCCCTCTCTTGTCTTCACATTTTCATCTCCCTTGCCAGACTGTGGTACAAACTACTTGTCTCTCCCTCGTCCACTGTCATCTCTCCAAAATGCATTCTAATTCAAATAAAATATTTTTGTACTGCTATGAGTTTACAGAGGTGGCGAACGGAGGTAAATAACCAATAAACGACTTAAGTTAATTGATAGCTTTTTATGTGGCTCGTCTTGTCTTTTTGGGAACATAGGTTGACATGATTCTGTTGATGGGCGTCTTCAAGTTGTTTCCAATATATACGGCCTTCTTATTTTATTATTTACTAGGCGTTATCTAATTATCTGTGGAATTGGACACCCCAGCCACATACACACACATATATATTTTCACTTTTATTATGTGTATAGATAGATAGATGTCTAGATAATATATTTTGAATATAATAAATATATTTAATATAGTATTAATATAATAATAATAATAATTTTTTTTTTTATTCTTATACTCCATCCCATCTCCCCGAAGGGACTCGGGGCGGCTTACATGGGGCTAAACTATAATACTATACTGTAATATATATAATATAATTAATAATACTAATACATATATAACATATATAAATAATACTATATATAATATATACAATATAATTAATACTATAATATATATATAACATAATATAATTAATGATACTATAATATTTAATACATATATATATATAATACTAATATGATAATTATATATAATATAGTATTATTATATTACATGTATAATACAATTATATATATATACTTTTGCTTGCAGCTTGAGGTGAGATACAATCATAATAAATATAATACTAATATGATGTATAATATAGTATTAATAATATAATTAATAATACTATAATATAGTATTATTATATTACATTTATAATTATACATATATGCATAATATGCTTTTGCTTGCAGCTTGAGGTGAGATACAATCATATTGGGTCCCGATCGATATAATAAATACTAATATAATAATTGTATATAATATAGTATATTACATCCATAATACAATATATATATATTGTATAATAATATATGCTTTTGCTTGAAGCTAGAGATGAGATACAATGATATTGGGTCCCGATCGATATAATACTAATATAATAATTGTATATAATATGGTATTATGAGTAATATAACTATTAATATTATATATATATATATATATATATATATATATATATATATATATATAATACTATAATATATATAATACTAATATAATTATATATAATATAGTACTATTATATTACATGTATAATACAATATATATATATATATATATATGTATAATAATATATGCTTTTGCTTGCAGTTTGAGATGAGAAACAATGATATTGGGTCCCGATCGATATAATACTAATATAATAACTGTATATAATATAGTATTATTATATTACATCTATAATACAATACATATGCCTTTGGCTGCAGCTTGAGGTGAGATATAATGATATTGGGTCCTGATAAATATAATACTAATATAATAATTATACATATAATATTGTATTATTATATTACATCTATAATATAATTATGCTTTTGCTTGAAGCTTGAGATACATGATATTGAGTCTTGATCAATATAATACTAATATAATAATTGTATATAATATAGTATTATTATATTACATCTATAATACAATTATGCTTTTGCTTGAAGCTTGAGATACATGATATTGAGTCCCCGATCAATATAATACTAATATAATAATTGTATATAATATAGTATTATTATATTACATCTATAATATAATTATGCTTTTGCTTGAAGCTTGAGATACATGATATTGAGTCCTGATCAATATAATACTAATATAATAATTGTATATAATATAGTATTATTATATTACATCTATAATACAATTATGCTGTTGCTTGAAGCTTGAGATACATGATATTGAGTCCTGATCAATATAATACTAACATAATAATTGTATATAATAAGGTATTATTATATTACATCTATAATATAATTATGCTGTTGCTTGAAGCTTGAGATACATGATATTGAGTCCTGATCAATATAATACTAATATAATAATTGTATATAATATAGTATTATTATATTACATCTATAATACAATTATGTTTTTGCTTGAAGCTTGAGATACATGATATTGAGTCCTGATCAATATAATACTAATATAATAATTGTATATAATATAGTATTATTATATTACATCTATAATACAATTATGCTTTTGCTTGAAGCTTGAGATACATGATATTGAGACCCGATCAATATAATACTAATATATAATATATGATATAGTATTATTATATTACATCTATATACAATTATGCTGTTGCTTGAAGCTTGAGATACATGATATTGAGTCCTGATCAATATAATACTAATATAATAATTGTATATAATATAGTATTATTATATTACATCTATAATACAATTATGCTTTTGCTTGAAGCTTGAGATACATGATATTGAGACCCGATCAATATAATACTAATATAATAATATATAATATAGTATTATTATATTACATCTATAATACAATTATGCTTTTGCTTGAAGCTTGAGATACATGATATTGAGTCCCGATCAATATAATACTAATATAATAATATATAATATAGTATTATTATATTACATCTATAATACAATTATGCTGTTGCTTGAAGCTTGAGATACATGATATTGAGTCCTGATCAATATAATACTAATATAATAATTGTATATAATATAGTATTATTATATTACATCTATAATACAATTATGCTTTTGCTTGAAGCTTGAGATACATGATATTGAGACCCGATCAATATAATACTAATATAATAATATATAATATAGTATTATTATATTACATCTATAATACAATTATGCTTTTGCTTGAAGCTTGAGATACATGATATTGAGTCCCGATCAATATAATACTAATATAATAATATATAATATAGTATTATTATATTACATCTATAATACAATTATGCTGTTGCTTGAAGCTTGAGATACATGATATTGAGTCCTGATCAATATAATACTAATATAATAATTGTATATAATATAGTATTATTATATTACATCTATAATACAATTATGCTTTTGCTTGAAGCTTGAGATACATGATATTGAGTCCTGATCAATATAATACTAAGATAATAATTGTATATAATATAGTATTATTATATTACATCTATAATACAATTATGCTGTTGCTTGAAGCTTGAGATACATGATATTGAGTCCCGATCAATATAATACTAATATAATAATTGTATATAATATAGTATTATTATATTACATCTATAATACAATTATGCTGTTGCTTGAAGCTTGAGATACATGATATTGAGTCCCGATCAATATAATACTAATATAATAATTGTATATAATATAGTATTATTATATTACATCTATAATACAATTATGCTGTTGCTTGAAGCTTGAGATACATGATATTGAGTCCTGATCAATATAATACTAACATAATAATTGTATATAATATAGTATTATTATATTACATCTATAATATAATTATGCTGTTGCTTGAAGCTTGAGATACATGATATTGAGTCCTGATCAATATAATACTAATATAATAATTGTATATAATATAGTATTATTATATTACATCTATAATACAATTATGTTTTTGCTTGAAGCTTGAGATACATGATATTGAGTCCTGATCAATATAATACTAATATAATAATTGTATATAATATAGTATTATTATATTACATCTATAATACAATTATGCTTTTGCTTGAAGCTTGAGATACATGATATTGAGTCCCGATCAATATAATACTAATATAATAATTGTATATAATATAGTATTATTATATTACATCTATAATACAATTATGCTGTTGCTTGAAGCTTGAGATACATGATATTGAGTCCCGATCAATATAATACTAATATAATAATATATAATATAGTATTATTATATTACATCTATAATACAATTATGCTGTTGCTTGAAGCTTGAGATACATGATATTGAGTCCTGATCAATATAATACTAATATAATAATATATAATATAGTATTATTATATTACATCTATAATACAATTATGCTGTTGCTTGAAGCTTGAGATACATGATATTGAGTCCTGATCAATATAATACTAATATAATAATTGTATATAATATAGTATTATTATATTACATCTATAATACAATTATGCTGTTGCTTGAAGCTTGAGATACATGATATTGAGTCTTGATCAATATAATACTAATATAATAATTGTATATAATATAGTATTATTATATTACATCTATATATATATATATATATATACTATATTTATATCCCGCTCTTCTCACCCCGAAGGGGACTCAGAGCGGCTTACAAATTAAATTTACATACAATATTATATTATTAGCATAGCACAATACTGGCAATAAATTACCATATTGTACTATATTTATATATTGTAACTAGCTGTGCCCGGCCACGCATTGCTGTGGCTTATGGGAATCATTTATTGGCCAGGTGGAATAGCAGTGAATAGCCTTGCAGCCTCAAAGCCTGGCTGTTTTGCAGTGAATATCTTTGCTGCTTCAAAGCCTGGCTGCTTGCTACCTAGGGCAATGATGGGCAAGCTTTTGCGCTTGGTGTGTCAAAATTCGCCAGAAAACCTAGCATGACTACTGCCGGCCCGTTTATGTTGGATAAGTGAGACTCTACTGTATTGAGGAATTAGTGGTAGTTAAGGTAAAGGGTCCCCTGGGCTGAGTGGGTTGCTAGGAGACCAAGTGAGCGGAGCTTAGCCTTCAAACTGGCAGCAATCGGATAAAAACAATTATTCCTCTCCCTCTAATTAGGACTTTATTTTTCTTTCTTTTTGTTGTATCAACCTAGAGGCGTGGTGTCAATTGTGCTGTCAATTTTCGAGGTTGTGGGGTGTTTACTTTTGTTGTTTTGTCCACTGCCGTGATGCCATCACTCTTTTATATATATAGATATTATTAATAACTAGCTGTGCCCGGCCACGCGTTGCTGTGTCTGAGTCTGGTGGTGTTGGTCAGTCTACATGAGGTTGTATTTGTGCTGTGACCTCCACCTTCTTTATACTCACATTAGTCGTAGTATTTGAAGTCTGTGACCTTCTTCAATTTTTGTGTTGATTGATAATTGCTTGAGATCCCTGTTGTCTTTGGTTTGTTGTTAGTTGTAATGTCTGATTCTGCTGAGTGCGGTTTATATTTTTATTGTGGTACAATAGTCTTTTTTTTTTGTTTTGCCTGTGTAGGTGTTTATTATTATTGTTGTTGTTGTGGTCATGAAGGTTGGATAAGTTAGATGCTACTGTATTGTTTTTTGGAGGCCCAGTGTGACTGGCCTCTCAGCCTCAGTGCCTGGCTGTTTCTTGCCTGTTATGGTGTTGATTCTTATTGTTGTTGTTGTTGTCATTGTTATTATTGTAATTGTTTTTTTGGAGGCCAAGTGTGAATGTAGGGATTGGGGAGGTGGATGAGTTGTGTTGTCAAATTTTGTATTTGTTATCATCACAATGCGTTGTTGTGAGTTTTGTGGGTCCGGATTGTGGTTTTGTGGTGTGGTTGTGTTGTTACAACTGAGAGGCAAGGCTTTTGTGTTGTGTTGCCAAGTTTTGTATTTCTGGGGCATTTAGTTGTGTGCTAAGTTTTGTATTTCTGGGGCGTTTAGTTGTATTGTTATAGTCATGATGCGTTGTTGTAAGTTTTGTGGGTCCTGTGTGGTTTTATGGTGTGGTTGTGTTGTTACAACTGGGAGGCAAGGCTTTTGCGTTGTGTTGCCAAGTTTTGTATTTCTGGGCATTTAGTTGTGTTGTTATCGCATGATGCGTTGTTGTGAGTTTTGTGGGTCCGGATTGTGGTTTTGTGGTGTGGTTGTGTTGTTGTAACCGGGAGGCAAGGCTTTTGCATTGTGTTGCCAAATTTCGTATTTCTGGGATGTTTAGTTTTGTTGTTATAGTCACTGCGCAAACAACTTTATCATTATATATATACAGTAGAGTCTCACTTATCCAACATAAACGGGCCGGCAGAATGTTGGATAAGCGAATATGTTGGATAATAAGGAGAGATTAAGAAAAAGCCTATTAAACATCAAAATAAGTTATGATTTTACAAATGAAGCACCAAAACATCATGTTAGACAACAAATTTGGCAGAAAAAGTAGTTCAATACGTAGTAATGCTATGTAGTAATTACTGTATTTATGAATTTAGCACCAAAATATCACGATATATTGAAAACGTTGACCACAAAAATGCGTTGGATAATCCAGAACGTTGGATAAGCGAGTGTTGGATAAGTGAGACTCTACTGTATAGAAGATATTATTAATAATAATAATATATATGCATAATAACATATGCTTTTGCTTACAGCAACCTGATGGATGGATGGATTATGATTGATGGATGTCTAGATGAGTGACAGCTCCTGCAATCTGCTGTCATTCAGGGTTGTTGTATGTCTTTCGGGCTGTGTGGCCATGTTCCAGAAGCATTCTCTCCTGACGTTTCGCCCACATCATTCATTTTTATTGATATTCCCTGATTCCTCTGTAGGGAAACGGATGCCAGGCCGCGCATGCGCGCTGGCGGCCCGTGCGAGGCCAAGATGGCGGCGCTGGGCGGGCCCGTGGAGGTGGCGCTGGTCTCGGCGGGCGAGGCCTGCTCGGCCTGGGAGGTGGGCTCCGGGGCCTCGGTGGCGGGCTACCGGGGAGGCTGCTGCGGGGCCCGGGGCCTGGCCCTGCTCGCCGGGGAGCGGCTCCTCGGCGCCCAGCTGGGAAAGCCCTACGTCGCCGTCTGGGAGCTCCAGAGGAAGGTGAGCGGGCTGAGGGACTCGCGCATGCGCCAACTCCGGAGCCACTGCGCCTGCGCCCAACTCCACGGAGCGGGATGAGGTTTTCCCCTTTTGCGCATGCGCGCCAGCTCCAAAGGAGAAGGGTTTTTCTCATTAGTCTTAAGTAATTCCGTTCCGACGGAAAAGTAACGCCGTTCCTTCCAGGATAACTATTCCCCCCCCCCCCTTGTCAACTCACTTTTACCCACCCAAGGTTTCCAGATTCACCCCAATAAGATGTATGAACATATATATATATACATATATATCAATTATTATGTATTAATTAACATATACATTTAATATATTCTCAATTAATTAATATCAATTCATGTTATTAATTTTATTAATTACTTAATGTTAATACTTAATTCATATTATTAGTATTGGATATATATTAATTATAGGAAGTATTAATATTAATTTTAATTAATATATTAATTATAATTCTGATATATATATATACAGTAGAGTCTCACTTATCCAACACTCGCTTATCCAACGTTCTGGATTATCCAACGCATTTTTGTAGTCAATGTTTTCAATACATCGTGATATTTTGGGTCTAAATTTGTAAATACAGTAATTACTATGTAGCATTAATGGGTAATGAACTACTTTTTCTGTCAAATTTGTTGCATAACATGATGTTTTGGTGCTTAATTTGTAAAATCATAACCTATTTTGATGTTTAATAGGCTTTTTCTTAATCTCTCCTTATTATCCAACATATTCTCTTATCCAACGTTCTGCCGGCCCGTTTATGTTGGATAAGTGAGACTCTACTGTATATATATATATATATATCAATTATTATGTATTAATTAACATATACATTTAATGTATTCTCAATTAATTAATATCAATTCATGTTATTAATTTTATTAATTACTTAATGTTAATACTTAATTCATATTATTAGTATTGGATATATATTAATTATAGGAAGTATTAATATTAATATTAATTAATATATTAATTATAATTCTGATATATATATATACACACACACCTATATATATATACATATATATACACATATAAATAAATTATATTATTATATATGATAATTACCGTCATAGGGTTTTAATGTAGCTGCTATTATTATTATTATTATTATTATTATTATTATTATACTATTAGTATTATTATTAATATTATACTATTATTATTATGCTACTATTATATTATATTACTATTATACTATTGTAATAGTATTATTATTGTTATTGTACTACTGATTATTATTATATTATTATTATTATTATTATTATACTATTATTATACTACCATTATTATTATTATTATTATTATTATTATTATATTATTATTACATTACTACTATTATTATACTATTATTATTATACTATCATTATTATTATTATACTATTATGATACTACTGCTATTATTATTGTACAATTATTATTATTAGTATACTATTATTATTATACTACTATTATTATTATTATACTATTATGATACTACTACTACTATTGTACGATTATTATTAGTAGTATATTATTATTATTATACTACTATTATTATACTACTCTTATAGTACTATTATTATTATATTATTGTATGACAGCAAACAAGATAGACATGCTGGATTATATTATTATTATTATATTATTATTATTATTATACTACCATTATTATTATTATCATTATTATTATACTACCATTATTATTATTATACTACGGTACTACTACTATTATTAGTAGTAGTAGTAGTAGCAGTAGTAGTAGTAGACTTATTATTATACTATTATTATGCTACAACTATTATTATACTATTATTATTATCATACTACCTTTATTATTATATTATTATTATTAATAGTATATTATTATTATATTTTATTATGATACATCATCATTATTATTATTATTATTATTATTATTCTAACCTTTCTGATCCAAAGTGTCCCGATACAGAGTGATACCATACCTATCGTTATCATTGAGCCTTAATGTACCTATTGACGTTGTTGTTGTTGTTGTTGTTGTTCCAGGACCAACTCCAGCAGAAGATCATCTGTCCAGGCCTGGTGTCCTGCTTGACCGCTGCTCCCAACGGGCTCTACGTCTTGGCCGGAATCTCCGAAAGCCTCTACCTGTGGGAGGTAAGGGACCCCCAAAGGCCATCTAGACTGACCCCTCCCGACAGATGGCCATCCAGCTGCCATTGGAATCCATGGCTTCATGGTGTTTTCCCCACAAGAGGGCAGGGCAATCCACGTTTTGCTTGAAGGGAATGAATATATATATATTAGACATGTCCAAAAAATCGTTTTGAATCGTATATCGGAATTATTTCGGATTGTTCTCGCTTTTTGATACGCATTCCGAGACATTGTCTCACAGCGCAACCAGCAATGTCATTCGAACCATTGTTGGCCCATTCTCTAATTGTCTCTTAATGGTTCGTTAATTCCCCCCCCCCCCAAAAAAAAAATTGGGGTGAAAAAATCAGAAATTCTTCCTATATCGAAGCGCCCGCACCCCCTACGAGAATTGAAACACTTTTTTATCGATCGCACATGCCTAATATATATATATATATATATATTCCGAGCGAAATAGAAGGGATCTATCTGATCCTTCCTGACAGATGGCCATCCAGCCATAGATGTGAGATCTATATATTTATTTTTTATTTATTTATCGTATGTGTGTGTGTGTGTGTATGTGTATATATATATATATGAGAATGATAGATATATCATACAATCTTAAAGCTGGGTGAGATCCCAAGGGTCACGAGTCCCAACCCAATCCGATCCCTCCCAACAGATGGCCATCCAGCCCTAGATGTGAGATATACAGTAGAGTCTCACTTATCCAAGCCTCGCTTATCCAAGCTTCTGGATAATCCAACTCATTTTTCTAGTCAAAGTTTTCAATATATCGTGATATTTTGGTGCTAAATTCGTAAATACAGTAATTACAACTTAACATTACTCCGTATTGAACTACTTTTTCTGTCAAATTTGCTGTATAACATGATGTTTTGGTGCTTAATTTGTAAAATCATAACCTAATTTGATGTTTAATAGGCTTTCCCTTAATCCCTCCTTATTATCCAAGATATTCGCTTATCCAAGCTTCTGCCGGCCCGTTTAGCTTGGATAAGTGAGACTCTACTGTATATATATTTATTTTTCTTTATTTATCATATATATATGGATGATAGATATATTATACAATCTTAAAGCTGGCTGAGATCCCAAGGGTCACCAAGTCCCAATCCGATCCCTCCCGACAGATGGCCATCCAGCCCTAGACATGAGATATATATACTTATTTTTATTTATTTATCATATATATATGGATGATAGATATATCATACAATCTTAAAGCAGGATGAGATCCCAAGGGTCACCTAGTCCCAACCCAATCCGATCCCTCCCGACAGATGGCCATCCAGCCATAGATGTGAGAGATATATACTTATTTTTATTTATTTATCATATATATATATATATATATGTATGAATGATAGATAGATCATAGAATCTTAAAGCTGGATGAGATCTCAAGGGTACAATCCGACCTGTCCTGACAGATGGCCATCAATTTAACAATTTAACAATTGTTAAATTATTATGTTATATATATATAGATAGATGTGATATATGTGATATATAAAATAATAATAATTAAATTATAATATTAAATCATTATAATATATTATAACATTATTAAATTATTATATTGTTATATAATATTATAATAATATTTATTATTATAATACTATATGATAACAATTATGAAATTATTGTTATACAGACAGATACGATATATGTGATATATATAATTATTATTAAATTATTATAATGTTAAATCACTATATTATTAAATATATTAAATATAAATATATTATAATATTAAATCACTATAATATATAACATTATTAAATATTAAATTATTGTTATATTCTTGTTAAATTATTATATTGTTATATAATATAACTAGCTGTGCCCGGCCACGCGTTGCTGTGGCATAGTCCTAAGTGGGGTTTTATTTGTGGAAGCAAGTATGAATGTTGTAATTAGTCACCTTGATTAGCATTGAATGGCCTTGCAGCTTCAAAGTCTGGTTGTTTCCTCCCTGGGGACTCCTTTGTTGTTGGGAGGTGTTAGCTGGCCCTGATTGTTTCCTGTCTGGAATTCCCCTGTTTTCAGTGTGTGGTTCTTTATTTACTGCCCTGATTTTAGAGATTATATTGTTCTGTATTATTATACCACTGTCATTTTTATATATTATATTTATATTTTTGTATTATTTGCTTAGAACTGGATTATATGTGGCCCCTTCTACACAACTGTATAAAATCCACACTGAACTGGATTATATGGCAGTGGGGACTCAAGATAATCAGATAAATCAGATAATCTGTATTTTATAGGCAGTGTGGAAGAGGCCTAAGTGAGGCCTAACTCTGTCTGTCCCCTGGGCTGAGTGGGTTACTAGGAGGCCAAGTGGGCGGAGCTTAGCCTGCTAACTGGCAGCAATTGGATAAAAACAATTATTCCTCTTCCTCTAATTGGGACTTTATTTTTCTTTTCTTTTTGTTGTATCAACCTAGAGCCGTGGATGATGGGTTGTGTTGTCAAATTTCGAGGTTGGGGGGCCTTTAGCTTTGTTGTTTTGTCCGCTGCCCTGATGCCATCACTCTTTTATATATATATATATAGACAATATTGTATTATTATAATATTATTATATCATAACAATTATTAAGTTATTATATTATATGTAGATAGGTGGATATATATACACACACATACATATGAATGATAAGTATATCATAGAATCTTAAACTTGGATGAGATCCCAAGGGTCACCGAGTCCCAATCGCCTTCTGCCGGGCAGGAGGGCACAATCCGATCCCTCCCGACAGATGGCCATCCAGCCATACATATATATATATATATATATATATATATATATATATATGTATATCATAGAATATTAAAGTTGGATGAGATCCCAAGGGTCACTGAGTCCCAATCGCCTTCTGCCGGGCAGGAGGGCACAATCCGATCCCTCCCGACAGATGGCCATCCAGCCATACATATACATATACATATATATATATATATATATATATATATATATATAGGTATATCATAGAATATATATATATATAGGTATATCATAGAATATTAAAGTTGGATGAGATCCCAAGGGTCACTGAGTCCCAATCGCCTTCTGCCGGGCAGGAAAGCACAATCCGATCCCTCCCGACAGATGGCCATCCAGCCATACATATATATATATATATACATATATATATGTATATCATAGAATATTAAAGTTGGATGAGATCCCAAGGGTCACTGAGTCCCAATCGCCGTCTGCCAGGCAGGAGGGCACAATCCGATCCCTCCCGACAGATGGCCATCCAGCCATACATTTATATATATATATATATATATATATGTGTGTGTGTGTGTGTGTGTGTGTGTGTGTGTGTGTGTGTGTGTATATCATAGAATATTAAAGTTGGATGAGATCCCAAGGGTCACTGAGTCCCAATCGCCTTCTGCGGGGCAGGAGGGCACAATCCGATCCCTCCCGACAGATGGCCATCCAGCCATACATTTATATATATATATATATATATATATATATATATATGTGTGTGTGTGTGTGTGTGTGTGTGTGTGTGTGTGTGTATATCATAGAATATTAAAGTTGGATGAGATCCCAAGGGTCACTGAGTCCCAATCGCCTTCTGCCGGGCAGGAGGGCACAATCCGATCCCTCCCGGCAGATGGCCATCCAGCCTCTGCTTTGAAACCTTTGAAACTGTTTCTCTTTCCTTTTGGCGCCAGGTCTGTAGCGGGAACCTGCTGGCCATCCTGAACCGGCACTACCAGGACCTGTCATGTCTCGCTTTCACGGACGACAGCAGCCACTTCGTCTCGGGGGCCAAGGACTGCCTCGCCATCGTCTGGAGCCTCTGCAAGTAGGGCTTTATTATTAATAATTTATTATTATTATTAATTTATTATTATTATTATTATTATTAATTTATTATTATTATTATTAATTTATTATTATCAACACAACGACGTTGTATGGCACAGCAAACAAGATAGACATGCTGGATTTCGTTTCGCAAAACCACAAGTCGAACACTTCCCAAGTGTCTAGGACTGTGTGATGTATTTTCTGATGATGTGTGCAGATCCCAGTAAGGTGGCCTTTTGCAGTTGGCAGATGGTGATTTTGTCAATGTCTATTGTTTCCAAATGCCGGCTGAGATCTTTTGGCACAGCACCCAGTGTGCCCATCACCACCGGGACCACCTGTACTGGTTTCTGCCAGAGTCTTTGAAGTTCAATCTTGAGGTCCTGAGAGCGGCTGAGTTTTTCCTGTTGTTTTTCATCTATGCGACTGTCACCTGGGATGGCAACATCAATGATCCAAACCTTGTTCTTTTCCACAACTGTGATGTCTGGTGTGTTGTGTTCCAGAACTTTGTCAGTCTGGATTCGGAAGTCCCACAGTATCTTTGCATGTTCATTTTCCAATACTTTTGCAGGTTTGTGATCCCACCAGTTCTTTGCTGCTGGGAGGTGGGACTTGAGGCATAAGTTCCAATGAATCATTTGGGCCACATAGTTGTGCCTCTGTTTGTAGTCTGTCTGTGCAGTTTTCTTACAGCAGCTGATGATATGATCCATGGTTTCGTCGGTTTCCTTGCACAGTCTGCATTTTGGGTCATCAGCTGATTTTTCAATCTTGGCCTTAATTGCATTTGTTCTGATGTCTTGCTCCTGGGCTGCAAGGATCAGGCCTTCTGTCTCCTTCTTCAGGGTCCCATTCGTTATTAATTAATTTATCATTATTATCATTATTATTATTATCATTATTATTATTATTATTAATGTATTGTAAGCGATGGGAATTTTTATCGAAGAGCAACAATATTATTATTATTATTATTAATTATTAATATATTGGAGGTAATTGGAATTTGTATTGAAGAGCGAAGACGTGAAAGCTGCCCGCTATTAAAAGTTGCCCATGTCTGTATTGTCATAAATAAGTGCGCAAATAAATAAAATATATTCATCATATTAAAAATAATACATAAAAATAAAAACAGAGATAAATAAAGTATTAATAATAATACATACATACATACATACCTAAAATCTATTAATAGTAATAATACATAAAAATAAATGATAAATAAATTAAATAATTATAATAAATACATAAATAAATAAAATTTATTAATAATAATAGATTATTATTGGTCCATGAGGTCACAAAGAGTCGAAAACGACTGGACGAATGAGATGATTAATAATAATAATACATAAAAATAAATGAGATAAATTAACTGTTAATACAGTAGAGTCTCACTTATCCAAGCTAAACGGGCCAGCAGAACCTTGGATAAGTGAATATCTTGGATAATAAGGAGGGATTAAGGAAAAGCCTATTAAACATCAAATTAGGTTATGATTTTACAAGTTAAGCACCAAAACATCATGTTATACAACAAATTTGACAGAAAACGTAGTTCAATACGCAGTAATATTATGTTGTAATTACTGTAGTTACGAATTTAGCACCAAAATATCACGATATATTGAAAACATTGACTACAAAAATGGCTTGGATAATCCAGAACGTTGGATAAGCGAGGCTTGGATAAGTGAGACTCTACTGTATACACAAATAGTCTATTAATAATATTATTAATACATACGCATAAAATAAATGAGATAGATAGAGTACTATTATTAATAATAAATACACAAATACAATACAGTAATAATAATACATGAAAATAAAATAAATGAGATGAAGTATAAATACTGTAATAGCAAATACACAAATAAAATCTATTAATAATAATAACATAAAAATAAATAAATAAATTATAAATAATAGTAAATACACAAATAAATCTATTAATAATAATACATAAAAATAAATAAATAAATTATAAATAATAGTAAATACACAAATAAATCTATTAATAATAATACATAAAAATAAATGAAATAAAGTATTAATATTATTCATAATAAACAAATAAATAAAATCTATTAATAATAATAATAATACATAAAATAAATGAGATACATATTAATAATAGCAAATAAATACACACATAAATAAAATCTATTAATATTAACTATACATAAAAATAAATGAGATAAATAATGTATTAATAATAAATAAATATGCCATTTCTTTCCCAGCGTGCTGCAGGTTGACCCTGGCCAAAGCCCGGAGCCTCGCCACGTGTGGTCTCAGCACACGCTTCCCGTCACGGACCTCTGTTGCGGGATCGGCGGGCCCATGTCACGCGTGGCCACCGCCTCGCTCGACCAAACGGCGAAGGTAAGGACAAGAAGGGTTGAATCGAAGAGCCACCTTTCTCCTTGGAGAGCGTATAGTTGTCTTGGAGGACCTAGAATGGCATTGGAAGGTCTAGAATTGTCTTGGAGGACGTAGAGTTGCATTGAAGGCCCTAAAGATTCCTATAAAAACCACTTTTCCCAGAACCTCTTGGTTTTCTGTGACTATACGGTCACCTTCCAATGGAAAGTCTCCCTGGAGAACCTAGAATTGCATTGGAGGACCTAGAAGTGCCTTGGAGGTCCTAGAGTTTCTAGAAAGAGCATTGGAGGACCTAGAAGTGCCTTGGAGGTCCTAGAGTTTCTAGAAAGAGCATTGGAGGACCTAGAAGTGCCTTGGAGGTCCTAGAGTTTCTAGAAAGAGCATTGGAGGACCTAGAAGTGCCTTGGAGGTCCTAGAGTTTCTAGAAAGAGCATTGGAGGACCTAGAAGTGCCTTGGAGGACCTAGAATTGCCTTGGAGGTCCTAGAGTTTCTAGAAAGAGCATTGGAGGACCTAGAAGTGCCTTGGAGGTCCTAGAGTTTCTAGAAAGAGCATTGGAGGACCTAGAAGTGCCTTGGAGGTCCTAGAGTTTCTAGAAAGAGCATCGGAGGACCTAGAATTCCCTTGGAGGTCCTAGAGTTTCTAGAAACAGCATTGGAGGACCTAGAATTGCCTTGGAGGTCCTAGAGTTTCTAGAAACAGCATTGGAGGACCTAGAATTGCCTTGGAGGTCCTAGGAATGCCTTGGAGGTCCTAGAGTTTCTAGAAACAGCATTGGAGGACCTAGAATTGCCTTGGAGGACCTAGAATTGCCTTGTCGGTCCTAGAGTTTCTAGAAAGAGCATTGGAGGACCTAGAATTCCCTTGGAGGTCCTAGAGTTTCTAGAAAGAGCATTGGAGGACCTAGAATTCCCTTGGCGGTCCTAGAGTTTCTAGAAAGAGCATTGGAGGACCTTGAATTGCCTTGGAGGTCCTAGAGTTTCTAGAAACAGCATTGGAGGACCTAAAATTGCCTTGGAGGTCCTAGAGTTTCTAGAAAGAGCATTGGAGGACCTAGAAGTGCCTTGGAGGACCTAGAATTGCCTTGGAGGTCCTAGAGTTTCTAGAAAGAGCATTGGAGGACCTAGAATTCCCTTGGAGGTCCTAGAGTTTCTAGAAAGAGCATTGGAGGACCTTGAATTGCCTTGGAGGTCCTAGAGTTTCTAGAAAGAGCATTGGAGGACCTAGAATTCCCTTGGAGGTCCTAGAGTTTCTAGAAAGAGCATTGGAGGACCTTGAATTGCCTTGGAGGTCCTAGAGTTTCTAGAAAGAGCATTGGAGGACCTAGAAGTGCCTTGGAGGACCTAGAGTTTCTAGAAACAGCATTGGAGGACCTAGAATTGCCTTGGAGGTCCTAGAGTTTCTAGAAACAGCATTGGAGGACCTAGAATTGCCTTGGAGGTCCTAGAGTTTCTAGAAAGAGCATTGGAGGACCTAGAATTGCCTTGGAGGTCCTAGAATTGCCTTGGAGGTCCTAGTGTTTGTAGAAAGAGCATTGGAGGACCTAGAAGTGCCTTGGAGGACCTAGAGTTGCCTTGGAGGTCCTAGAGTTTCTAGAAAGAGCATTGGAGGACCTAGAAGTGCCTTGGAGGACCTAGAGATGCCTTGGAGGTCCTAGAGTTTCTAGAAAGAGCATTGGAGGACCTAGATGTGCCTTGGAGGACCTAGAGATGCCTTGGAGGTCCTAGAGTTTCTAGAAAGAGCATTGGAGGACCTAGATGTGCCTTGGAGGACCTAGAGATGCCTTGGAGGTCCTAGAGTTTCTAGAAAGAGCATTGGAGGACCTAGATGTGCCTTGGAGGACCTAGAGATGCCTTGGAGGTCCTAGAGTTTCTAGAAAGAGCATTGGAGGACCTAGATGTGCCTTGGAGGACCTAGAGATGCCTTGGAGGTCCTAGAGTTTCTAGAAAGAGCATTGGAGGACCTAGATGTGCCTTGGAGGACCTAGAGTTGCCTTGGAGGTCCTAGAGTTTCTAGAAAGAGCATTGGCAGACCTAGAATTTCCTTGGAGGACCCAGAATTTCCTTGGAGGACCTAGAATTGCCTTGGAGGTCCTAGAGATTCTAGAAAGAGCATTGGAGGACCTAGAATTGCCTTGGAGGACCTAGAATTGCCTTGGAGGTCCTAGAAATTCCTATAAAGAGGACTTCTCTTAGAACCTCTAGGTCCTCCATGATTATAGGGCCAACTTTCAATGGAAACTCTGCTTGGAGAACCTAGAATTTCCTTGGAGGACCTAGAATTGGATTGAAGGTCCTGGAGGTCCTAGAGATTCCCAGAAGGAGCACTTCTCTCGGAAGTTCTAGGTGCTCCATGGTTATATGGTCAACTTAAATACCCGCCCAAAAAGTTAACATACAATTAAACTCTCCACGTGACGTCAAGAAGGCAATTGCGGAGTGACTAAATGCCTTTTCTAGGCCATTGCCTTCGTCTCTTTTTATAGCCTCCGAGGCATCTGGAGAGGCTGATCTATATATATAAAAGAGTGCTAATTATTCTTATCGGAGCCGTGTTGCGTGTCTGGTCGGTCCGTGTGATGTCCTGAAGTGGCTGCACCTGCTCTCGCCTGACACGCGCTCTCGTGTATGTTTCCCCCAGTTGTGGGAGATCTCCTCCGGCGACCTGCTCCTCTCGGTTGTCTTTGACGTCAGCCTCATGTCCGTGACCCTCGACCTGGCCGAGTATCACATGTTCTGCGGCGGAATCGACGGCTCCGTCTTCCAGGTCGACCTTTGCTCCTGGGTAGGTTCGCGTCACACCCCGGTGGAGGTGGATGTAGGTTTGTATCACCTCAGTGGAGGTGGATGCATGTTGTTGTTTGAACTACAGTAGAGAAGTGAGAGTGGTTATACACATGTGATTGTACTGAGCATGTTCAGACACAGGACTACATTTTTGTATTAAGTCTCTTTTACACCTCAGTGGAGGTGGATGCATTTTCGTATCACACCCCAGTGGAGGTGGATGCATGTTTGTATCACACCTCAGTGGAGGTGGATGCATGTTGTTGTTTGAACTACAGTAGAGAAGTGAGAGTGGTTATACACATGTGATTGTACTGAGCATGTTCAGACACAGGACTACATTTTTGTATTCAGCCTGTTTTACACCTCAGTGGAGGTGGATGTATGTTTGTATCACACCCCAGTGGAGGTGGATGTATGTTGCTGTTTGAACTACAGTAGAGAAGTGAGAGGGGTTATAGACATGCAATTGTACTGAGCATGTTCAGACACAGGACTCCATTTTTGTATTCAGCCTGTTTTACACCTCAGTGGAGGTGGGTGTATGTTTGTATCACCTCGGTGGAGGTAGATGTATGTTTGTATCACCTCGGTGGAGGTGGATGTATGTTTGTATCACACCTCGGTGGACTTATGGACTTCAGTGAGTCCAACCATACCTAAAGTCTATGGGGTTATAGACATGTGATTGGACTGAGCATGTTCAGACTCAGGACTCCATTTTTGCCTTCAGTCTGCCTTACACCTCAGTGGAGGTGGATGCTTGTTTTGCATCACACCTCAGTGGAGGTGGATGTATGTTGCTGTGTGGACTTCATTAGAGACAGGTGATTGTACTGAGCATGTTGAGACTCAGGACTCCTTTTTTGTATTTTTGTATTCAGTCTCTTTTACACCTCAGTGGAAGTGGATGCATGTTGTTGTTTGGACTTCATTAGAGACAGGTGATTGTACTGAGCATGTTGAGACTCAGGACTCCTTTTTTGTATTGTTGTATTCAGTATGTTTTACACCTCAGTGGAGGTGGATGCATTTTGTTGTTTGGACTTCATTAGAGACAGGTGATTGTACTGAGCATGTTGAGACTCAGGACTCCTTTTTTGTATTTTTGTATTCAGTCTGTTTTACAACTCAGTGGAGGTGGATGCATGTTGTTGTTTGGACTTCATTAGAGACAGGTGATTGTACTGAGCATGTTGAGACTCAGGACTCCTTTTTTGTATTTTTGTATTCAGTTTGTTTTACACCTCAGTGGAGGTGGATGCATGTTGTTGTTTGGACTTCATTAGAGACAGGTGATTGTACTGAGCATGTTGAGACTCAGGACTCCTTTTTTGTATTTTTGTATTCAGTTTGTTTTACACCTCAGTGGAGGTGGATGCATGTTGTTGTTTGGACTTCATTAGAGACAGGTGATTGTACTGAGCATGTTGAGACTCAGGACTCCTTTTTTGTATTTTTGTATTCAGTCTCTTTTACACCTCAGTGGAGGTAGATGCATGTTGCTGTTTGGACTTCAGTAAAGACATGTGATTGTACTGAGCATTTTCAGACTCAGGACTCCCTTTTCGATGCCTGTCTGCTTTACACCCCAGTGGAGGTGGATGCCTTCCCATGTGTTGTGTTGCCATCTGTCTCCTTTCTCTTCCTCCTCGCAGCCCGTCAGCAGGGAGAGGGGCTTCCACTCCGAGCGAGAGAGCGGGAAGATCTTCAAAGGGCATAAGTAAGTCCCGTTTAGGATGTCTCGTATTTCCGGGACGTTGTTGTCCTTTTTTTTACGAGGGAACCACGTTTCCGGTGATCTTTCAACGCTTTTCCCTCCGCCCCAAACAGGAACCAGGTGACCTGTCTCTCCATCTCCACCGACGGGAGCCTTTTGCTCTCCGGCTCTCACGACGAAACCGCCCGGCTGTGGGACGTCCAGAGCAAGCAGTGCCTGCGGACCGTGAATTACAAAGGTATGCTGGCAAGCGAAATATTATTGTTGTCGTCTTTTGAGTCAACGTCAACTTGCAATAACCATTTCGTTGGGGTCCCGTTGCTCTCCGAGGCTGAGAGAGAGCGCCTGAAATCACTGACGGGGGTCTGGACTGAGCAGGTTCAGGCACAAGACTCAATTTTTGTATTCTGTCTGCTTTACACCTCGGTGGAGGTGATTGTGTATTTGCTTCAGACCTCGGTGGAGGTGAATATTTAATAAATGTGTCTAATGTGAACCTCTGGTGTGGGAGGGATTGTACTGAGCATGTTCAGACACAGGACTCCATTTTTGTATTCTATCTGTTTTACACCTCGGTGGAGGTGGATGTGTGTTTGCTTCAGACCTCGGTGGAGGTGGATACGTAAGAAATGTGTCTCTATGGCGAACCACTTTGGTGTGGGAGGGATTGTACTGAGCATGTTCAGGCACAGGACTCCCTTTTTGTATTCAGTCTGCTTCACACCTCGGTGGAGGTGGATGTGTATTCGCTTCACACCTCGGTGGAGGTGGATACGTAAGAAATGTGTCTGTAATGTGAACCTCTTTGGTGTGGGAGGGATTGGACTGAGCGTGTTCAGGCACAGGACTCCCTTTTTGTATTCAGTCTGCTTCACACCTCGGTGGAGGTGGATGTGTATTCGCTTCACACCTCGGTGGAGGTGGATACTTAAGAAATGTGTCTGTAATGTGAACCTCTTTGGTGTGGGAGGAATTGTACTGAGCATGTTCAGGCACAGGACTCCATTTCTGTATTCTGTCTGCTTCTCACCTCGGTGGAGGTGGATACGTAAGAAATGTGTATGTATTGTCAACCACTTTGGTGTGGGATTGTCCTGAGCATCTTCCGACACAGAACTCATTATCTATATTCTATATTATCAATATTCAGTCTGCTTTACACCTCAGTGGAGGTGGATACATAAGAAATGTGTCTGTAATGTGAACCTCTTTGGTGTGGGAGGGATTGGACTGAGCATGTTCAGGCACAGGACTCCCTTTTTGTATTCAGTCTGCTTCACACCTCGGTGGAGGTGGATGTGTATTCGCTTCACACCTCGGTGGAGGTGGATACTTAAGAAATGTGTCTGTAATGTGAACCTCTTTGGTGTGGGAGGAATTGTACTGAGCATGTTCAGGCACAGGACTCCATTTCTGTATTCTGTCTGCTTCTCACCTCGGTGGAGGTGGATACGTAAGAAATGTGTATGTATTGTCAACCACTTTGGTGTGGGATTGTCCTGAGCATCTTCCGACACAGAACTCATTATCTATATTCTATATTATCAATATTCAGTCTGCTTTACACCTCAGTGGAGGTGGATACATAAGAAATGTGTCTGTAATGTGAACCTCTTTGGTGTGGGAGGGATTGGACTGAGCATGTTCAGGCACAGGACTCCATTTTTGTATTCTGTCTGCTTTACACCTCGGTGGAGGTGGATGTGTGTTCGTTTCACACCTCGGTGGAGGTGGATGCATGTTGGTAATTCATTCAGGTGACTGGTTGGTCAACCTGCCCAATTTTTCTGCCTCTGGGTAATTCGGAGAGACATCTCAGGGAGGCCCGTCATCATCATCGTTGTGTACGTTGCCGTCGTTCTTCCTCTTAATGAGCTCTTGTCCGGGCGCAGCGGTGTTTCCGCTTCATTACTGGCATCCGGAGTATCGGAAATGTCCCCGTTCGCCAAGGAAGCGTAAAACGGACACATATCATAATAATAATATTATTATTATTGTTATGGACCCATATTATTATTATATCATCATTATTATTGTTATTATTATTTTTATTGTTATTACTGTTATATGGGTCCAAAATAATAAATATTCTTATTATTGTTATGGACCCATATTATTATTATTATTATTATTATTATTATTATTATTATATTGTTGTCATAGTAGTTGTTATATGGGTCCAAAATAATAAATATTATTGTTATGGACCCATATTATTATTATTATTATTATTATTATTATTATTATTATTATATTGTTGTCATAGTAGTTGTTATATGGGTCCAAAATAATAAATATTATTGTTATGGACCCATATTATTGTTGTTGTTGTTCTTATTTTTGTTGTTATATGGGTCCAAAATAATAAATATTATTATTGTTGTTATGGGCCCATATTATTATATTATTATTATTGTTGTTGTTGTTGTTGTTGTTGTTATATGGGTCCAAAATAACAAATATTATTATTGTTATGGACCATTATTATTATTATTATTATTATTATTATTATTATTATTATTATTATATAATTATAATTATTATTATTTGTTATTATTATTATATGGGTCCAATATAATAAATATTATTATTGTTATGGACCCATATTATTATTATTATTATTATTATTATTATTTTATATTGGTGTTGTTTTTGTTGTTATTATATGGGTCCAAAATAAAAAATATTATTATTGTTATGGACCCATATTATTAAAATTATTATTATTATTATTATATTATTGGTGTTGTTGTTATTGTTATTATATGGGTCCAAAATAATAAATAATATTATTGTTATGGACCCATATTATTATTATATTATTATTATTGTTGTTATTATTATTGTTATGGACCCATATTATTATATTATTATTGTTGTTGTTGTTGTTGTTATTATATGGGTCCAAAATAATAAATATTATTATTGTTATGGACCCATATTATTATTATTATTATTATTATTATTATTATTATTATTATTATTATTATATTATTGTTGTTGTTGTTGTTGTTGTTGTTATATGGGTCCAAAATAATAATTATTGGAGAGAGAAGAAGAAAGAGAGGAAGGAGAGAATGAGAAAGAAAAGGAAGAAGAGGACGGAAGGAAGGAGGAGAAAGGAAAGAATAAGAGAGAGGAAGGAGAGAAGAAGGAAGAAGAGGAAGGAAGGAGAGAATGAGAAAGAAAAGGAAGAAGAGGACGGAAGGAAGGAGGAGAAAGGAAAGAATAAGAGAGAGGAAGGAGAGAAGAAGGAAGAAGAGGAAGGAAGGAGAGAATGAGAAAGAAAAGGAAGAAGAGGACGGAAGGAAGGAGGAGAAAGGAAAGAATAAGAGAGAGGAAGGAGAGAAGAAGGAAGAAGAGGAAGGAAGGAGAGAACGAGAAAGAAAAGGAGGAGGAGAGGGGGGAGGAGGAAGAAGAGAAGAAAAAGAAGAAAGAAGAGAGGAGGAGGAGAGAGGAAAAGAAAGGAGGTCATCTTTGGTCCCATCCCGGAGCGAACTTCCATTTGCGACGACGGGATTAATGCCATTCGTTCCACTTTCTTCTCCTCCTCGTTCTATAACCGTCTTGTTACAAAACCCGGCCCTTGGTGCCCTCTTCCAAATATCTCATTACTTTCCTCTTGTCTCCCTCCCCGGGGAAGCGTTAGCTTGCTTTATCTCGACAGAACAGAAACCACTGATAAGAAGCGGCCCCGTCAATAAGGGCGCGGGATGTCTCTCTCCCTTCTTGACACGCGTCTTCTCTTCTTCCACCCTCGTGTTTTTTGGCTCCTCGGTAAATCCTCCGCTCGGCCGGAGACACCCGACAGCCCCGACCACGAGGATCCTCGTTGTATAATTTAATAAGGCTCCGAAAAACGTCCCGTCCTCTCCGGTTAGGCAGCGGCCGGATTTCGGCGGGAGAAAAAGTGATAGTGTCATCCCGAAACTGCAACGGGTTGGTCAGTTGGGCAGCAGAAAGATCCATAGGATCCTGGAGTTGGAGGAGACCCCAAAGGTCATCCAGTTGAACCCACCAAAGATGGATAGATGGATGGATAGGATGGTAGAGTTGGAGGAGACCTCAACGGCCATCCAGATGAACCCATCGAAGATAGATGGATGGATGGATGAGTGGATGGATGCATAGGACCCTAGAGTTGGAGGAGACCCCAAAGACCTTCTAGATGAACCCACCAAAGATAGATGGATGGATGGATGAGTGGATGGATGGATAGGACCCTAGAGTTGGAGGAGACCCCAAAGGCCATCCAGTTGAACCCACCAAAGATAGATGGATGGATGGATGGATAGGATGGTAGAGTTGGAGGAGACCTCAACGGCCATCCAGATGAACCCATCGAAGATAGATGGATGGATGGATGAGTGGATGGATGGATAGGACCCTAGAGTTGGAGGAGACCCCAAAGACCTTCTAGATGAACCCACCAAAGATAGATGGATGGATGGATGAGTGGATGGATGGATAGGACCCTAGAGTTGGAGGAGACCCCAAAGGCCATCCAGTTGAACCCACCAAAGATAGATGGATGGATGGATAGGATGGTAGAGTTGGAGGAGACCTCAACGGCCATCCAGATGAACCCACCAAAGATAGATGGATGGATAGATGGTTGGTTAGATGGATGGATGGCTAGATAGGATCCTAGAGTTGGAGGAGACCCCAAAGACCTTCTAGATGAACCCACCAAAGATAGATAGATGGATGGATGGATAGATAGGATTGTAGAGTTGAAAGAGACCTCAACGGCCATCCAGATGAACCCACCAAAGATAGATGGATGGATAGATGGATGGCTGGGTGGATGGATGGATGGATAGGATCCTAGAGTTGGAGGAGACTTCAAAGGCCATCCAGATGAACCCATCGAAGATAGATGGATGGATGGATGAGTGGATGGATGGATAGGACCCTAGAGTTGGAGGAGACCCCAAAGACCTTCTAGATGAACCCACCAAAGATAGATGGATGGATGGATGAGTGGATGGATGGATAGGACCCTAGAGTTGGAGGAGACCCCAAAGGCCATCCAGTTGAACCCACCAAAGATAGATGGATGGATGGATAGATGGATGGCTGGATGGATGGTTGGATGGATGGTTGGATGGATGGATACATAGGACCCTAGAGTTGGAGGAGACCTCAACAGCCATCCAGATGAACCTACCAAGGATAGATGGATGAATGGTTGGATGGATAGATAGGACCATAGAGTTGGAGGAGACCCCAAAGTCCATCCAGATGAACCCAACGTAGATAGATGGATGGATGGATGGATGAATGGATGGATAGATAGGATCCTAGAGTTGGAGGAGACCCCAAAGGCCATCCAGTTGAAGCCACCGAAGATGGATGGATAGATGGATGGTTGGATGGATGGATAGATGGATAGATAGGGCCCTAGAGTTGGAGGAGACTTCAAAGGCCATCCAGATGAACCCATTGAAGATAGATGGATGGATGGATGGATGGATAGATGGATGGCTGGATGGATGGTTGGATGGATGGTTGAATGGATGGATACATAGGACCCTAGAGTTGGAGGAGACCCCAAAGGCCATCCAGTTGAACCCACCAAAGATAGATGGATGGATGGATAGATGGATGGCTGGATGGATGGTTGGATGGATGGTTGGATGGATGGATACATAGGACCCTAGAGTTGGAGGAGACCTCAACGGCCATCCAGATGAACCTACCAAAGATGGATGGATGGATGGGATTGTAGAGTTGGAGGAGACCTCAACAGCCATCCAGATGAACCTACCAAGGATAGATGGATGAATGGTTGGATGGATAGATAGGACCATAGAGTTGGAGGAGACCCCAAAGTCCATCCAGATGAACCCAACGTAGATAGATGGCTGGATGGATGGATGGATGGATAGATAGGATCCTAGAGTTGGAGGAGACCCCAAAGGCCATCCAGTTGAAGCCACCGAAGATGGATGGATAGATGGATGGTTGGATGGATGGGATAGATGGATAGATAGGGCCCTAGAGTTGGAGGAGACTTCAAAGGCCATCCAGATGAACCCATTGAAGATAGATGGATGGATGGATGGATGGATGAGTGGATGGATGGATAGGATCCTAGATTTGGAGGCGACCCCAAAGGCCATCCAGATGAACCCAACGTAGATAGATGGAAGGATAGATTGATAGCTGGATGGATAGATAGATAGATATAGATAGATAGGACCCTAGAGTTGGAGGAGACCCCAAAGATCATCCAGTTGAACCCAATGTAGATAGATGGATGGATAGGACCCTAGAGTTGGAGGAGACCCCAAAGGCCTTCCAGTTGAACCCAATGTAGATAGATGGATGGATAGGACCCTAGAGTTGGAGGAGACCCCAAAGGCCTTCCAGTTGAACCCAATGTAGATAGATGGATGGATAGGACCCTAGAGTTGGAGGAGACCCCAAAGATCATCCAGTTGAACCCAATGTAGATAGATGGATGGATAGGACCCTAGAGTTGGAGGAGACCCCAAAGGCCTTCCAGTTGAACCCAATGTAGATAGATGGATGGATAGGACCCTAGAGTTGGAGGAGACCCCAAAGGCCTTCCAGTTGAACCCAATGTAGATAGATGGATGGATAGGACCCTAGAGTTGGAGGAGACCCCAAAGATCATCCAGTTGAACCCAATGTAGATAGATGGATGGATAGGACCCTAGAGTTGGAGGAGACCCCAAAGGCCTTCCAGTTGAACCCAATGTAGATAGATGGATGGATAGGACCCTAGAGTTGGAGGAGACCCCAAAGGCCTTCCAGTTGAACCCAATGTAGATAGATGGATGGATAGGACCCTAGAGTTGGAGGAGACCCCAAAGGCCTTCCAGTTGAACCCAATGTAGATAGATGGATGGATAGATTGATAGATAGGATCCTAGAGTTGGAGGAGACCTCAAAGGTCATCCAGTCCAACCTTCAAAGATAGACCAATGAATAGATGGATGAATAAATCAATACATAGATAGATGTAAAGGAAGCCAACGCCAACACGGTTGGAATGTGCATCCTCTCCTGGGCTGGGGCTGCCAGCTCACCGAGCAAAACATTACTCAGCATTTGGCGTCAACCGGTGTTTTCTCCTTCCCGAGGGATGATTGAAAGCCCAACGCGAGCCAAACAGAGCGCGGCGACGCTCCAAAATCCCTCGGTTGGCTTTGCAGCTTCACACCGAAGCCTCTCAAAGAGCCTTTCATCCCGACAGATGCTGTACCGATTCGTATATAAGACTCTCCTGCATCTTCCGTTATTGTATATACTCAAATAATAATTTTGGGGTTTCTTCCAGTTCTAGGATTCTTTCTATCTATCTATCTATCTATCTATCTATCTATCTATCTATCTATCTATCTATCTATCCATCCATCCATCCACCCATCTGTCTATCCATCTACCCAACTATCGATCCATCCAACTATCCATCCATCTATCTATCTTTGAGGGGTTGGACTGGATGATCTATGAGGTCTTTAGGGTTCATTCCATCTGTCCATCCATCTATCTTTGGAGAGTTGGACTGAATGACTTTTGGGGTCTCTTCCAATGCTAGGATTATGTCTGTCTGTCCATCCAACAACCCTGGTGGGTTGGATGACATTTGGGGCCTCTTCCAACTCTAGAGTTCTAACCCATCCATCCATTTATATATCTCTATCTATCTTTGAGGGATTGGACTGGATGAACTTTGGCGTCTTTAAGATGCATTCTATTCATCCATCCATCCATCTTTGGTGGGTTCAACTAGATGGCCTTTGAGGTCCCTTACAACTCTAGGATTCCATCCATCTATACATCTATCTTAGGTGGGTTCAATTGGATGGCCCTTGGGGTCTCTTCCAACTCTACGACTCTATCTATCTATCTCTCTATCTATCCATCTATCCATCCATCTATCTTTGGTGGGTTCAAGTGGATGTCCTTCGGGGACTCTTCCAGCTCTAGAATTCCACCCATCCATACATTTATCTAAGGTGGGTTCAACTGGCTGTCCTTTGGGGTCTCTTCCAACTCTAGGATTCTACCTCTCCATCCATCCATCTTTGGTGGGTTCAACTGGATGTCCTTTGGGGTCTCTTCCAACTCTAGGATTCCATCCATCCATCTATCTCTGGTGGGTTCAACTGGATGTCCTTTGGGGTCTCTTCCAGCTCTAGGATCCTATCCATCCATCTATCTCTGGTGGGTTCAACTTGATGGCCTTTAGGTTCCTTTCCAACTCTAAGATTCCATCCATCTATCTCTGGTGGGTTCAACTGGATGTCCTTTGGGTTCTCTTCCAACTCTAGGATCCTATCCATCCATCTATCTCTGGTGGCTTCAACTGGATGTCCTTCAGGGTCTCTTCCAACTCTAGGATTCCATCCACCCATCCATCTATCTCTGGTGGCTTCAACTGGATGTCCTTCAAGGTCTTGTCCAACTCTAGGATCCTATCCATCCATCTATCTTAGGTGGGTTCAACTGGATGGCCTTCGAGGTCTTGTCCAACTCTAGGATCCTATCCATCCATCTATCTTAGGTGGGTTCAACTGGATGGCCTTCAAGGTCTCATCCAGCTCTAGGATTCCATCCATCCATCCATCTTTGGTGGGCTCAACTGGATGTCCTTCAAGGTCCCGTCCAACTCTAGGATCCTATCCATCCATCTATCTCTGGTGGGTTCAACTTGATGGCCTTTAGGTTCCTTTCCAACTCTAAAATTCCATCCATCCATCTTTGTTGGATTCAACTGGATGTCCTTCAGGGTTTCTTCCAACTCTAGGATTCCATCCATCCACCCATCTATGGTGGGTTCAACTGGATGGCCCTTGGGGTCTCCTCCAATTCTAGGTTCTGGTTGATATTCTCCACGATCTCGTTGAACCCAGACTGGTGTGATCCAGATCCCGATGAAGCTGAGCATCGTTTTTTGAACTGCATTTTTGACGCATTTGGGATTTATGTCCCAGCAACACGGGACTAATTGCTGCCGTTTTGTCCCACCGCCCTTTACGACGAGAGCTCGTTACGGTCCCACAACTGGAGCTGAAGCAATAGCGGTTCTCCCGCGCGGTGTAAGCTCTCCGTATCCATGATATAGAGTCCCCTTGCGGCTCTCCAAAACCCCAAAGTCATTACCATCTTAATTTTTTCGGGAAAGATGAAGCAGCGAGCCATTTGTTCTCGGCCTCCCCGGGGCACCCAGAGGTGCTTACGGCTTCCCGGCCTCCGCATCCATCACTCGGGCTCTCCCCAAATGAGCGATCCATCACCGGCGGAGCTAATGAGGGCGTTAATTACCCCGCTTGCTGGGCGCCATCCGTCGCAAGCGCTGCCTCGACTCACCTCCTGCGGGCATCGCGTCTCTCCTTCTGTTTTCATCCATCAATTTGAGGAAGGAGAGGGTCTAGGTGTGCCGTTGAGTCTGGAATCAACAGATGGGACCCGAAGGACATCCAGGTGAACCCACCAGAGATAGATAGATGGATGGATGGATAGATAGATAGAGTCGTAGAGTTGGATGAGACCCCAAAGGACATCCAGTTGAACCTACCAAAGATGGATGGATGGACGGATGGATGGAAGGATAGATAGATAGAAAGATAGATAGACAGAGTTGGATGAGACCCCAAAGGCCTTCCTGTTGAACCCACCAAAGATACATGGATGGATAGATGGAATCCTAGAGTTGGAAGAGACCCCAAAGGCAATCCAGTTGGACCCACCAGAGATAGATGGATGGATGGATAATGGATGGATGGATAGGTAGGTAGGTAGAGTTGGAGGAGACCCCAAAGGCCACCCAGTTCAACCCACCAAAGATAGATGGATGGAATCCTAGAGTGGGAGGAGACCCTAAAGAACATCCAGTTGAACCTATCAAAGATAGATGGATGGATAGATGGATAGAATCCTAGAGTTGGAAAGGACCCCAAAGGCCATCCAATTGAACCCACCTAAGATAGATGGATGGATGGATGGATAGAACCCTAGAGTTCGAAGAGACTCTAAAGAACATCCAGTTGAACCTACGAAAGATAGTTAGATGGATGGATGGATGGATAGGTAGGTAGGTAGGTAGAGTTGGAAGAGACCCCAAAGGCCATCCAGTTGAACCTACCAAAGATAGTTGGATGGATGGATGGATAGGTAGATAGATAGATAGATAGATAGATAGATAGATAGATAGATAGAGTCATAGAGTTGGATGAGACCCCAAATGCCATCCAGTTCAACCCACCATGGATGGATGGATGGTTGGATGGATAGAGAGATAGACAGATAGATAGATAGATAGATAGATAGATAGATAGATAGATAGATAGATAGAGTCGTAGAGTTGGAGGAGACCCGAAGGAACATCCAGTTGAGCCCACCAAAGATAGATGGATGGATGGAATCCTAGAGTTGGAAGAGACCCTAAACAACATTCAATTGAACCCACCCAAAATAGATGGATGGATGGATGGATGGAATCCTAGAGTTGGAAAGGACCCCAAGGGCCATCCAGTTGAACCCACCACAGATGGATGGATGGATGGATAGATAGTATCCTAAAGTTGGGTGAGACCCCAAAGGCCATCCAGTTGAACCCACCTTAGATAGATGGATGGATGGATGGATCGAGTCGTAGAGTTGGAAAAGACCCCAAGGGCCATCCAGTTGAACCCACCAAAGATGGATGGATAGATAAAAGTCGTAGAGTTGGACGAGACCCTAAGGAACATCCAGTTGAAGCCACCTTAGATAGATGTATGGATGGATGGAATCCCAGAGTTGGACGAGACCCCTAAGGTTATTCAGTTGAACCCACCTTAGATAGATGTATGGATGGATGGAATCCTATAGTTGGAAGAGACCCCAAGGTCCATCAAATTGAACCCACCTTAGATAGATGGATGAATAGATCCATCTGTCTAAAGAACATCCAGTTGAAGCCACCTTAGATAGATGTATGGATGGATGGAATCCCAGAGTTGGACGAGACCCCTAAGGTTATTCAGTTGAAGCCACCTTAGATAGATGTATGGATGGATGGAATCCCAGAGTTGGACGAGACCCCTAAGGTTATTCAGTTGAACCCACCTTAGATAGATGTATGGATGGATGGAATCCTATAGTTGGAAGAGACCCCAAGGTCCATCAAATTGAACCCACCTTAGATAGATGGATGAATAGATCCATCTGTCTAAAGAACATCCAGTTGAAGCCACCTTAGATAGATGTATGGATGGATGGAATCCCAGAGTTGGACGAGACCCCTAAGGTTATTCAGTTGAAGCCACCTTAGATAGATGTATGGATGGATGGAATCCCAGAGTTGGACGAGACCCCTAAGGTTATTCAGTTGAACCCACCTTAGATAGATGTATGGATGAATGGAATCCCAGAGTTGGACGAGACCCCTAAGGTTATTCAGTTGAACCCACCTTAGATAGATGTATGGATGGATGGAATCCTATAGTTGGAAGAGACCCCAAGGTCCATCAAATTGAACCCACCTTAGATAGATGGATGAATAGATCCATCTGTCTAAAGAACATCCAGTTGAAGCCACCTTAGATAGATGTATGGATGGATGGAATCCCAGAGTTGGACGAGACCCCTAAGGTTATTCAGTTGAAGCCACCTTAGATAGATGTATGGATGGATGGAATCCCAGAGTTGGACGAGACCCCTAAGGTTATTCAGTTGAACCCACCTTAGATAGATGTATGGATGGATGGAATCCTATAGTTGGAAGAGACCCCAAGGTCCATCAAATTGAACCCACCTTAGATAGATGGATGAATAGCTCCATCTGTCTAAAGAGCATCCAGTTGAACCCACCTTAGATAGATGTATGGATGGATGGAATCCCAGAGTTGGACGAGATCCGAAGGGCCATCCAGTTGAACCCACCAAAGATGGATGGATAGATAAAAGTCGTAGAGTTGGACGAGACCCTAAGGAACATCCAGTTGAACCCACCTTAGATAGATGTATGGATGGATGGAATCCTATAGTTGGAAGAGACCCCAAGGTCCATCAAATTGAACCCACCTTAGATAGATGGATGAATAGATCCATCTGTCTAAAGAACATCCAGTTGAAGCCACCTTAGATAGATGTATGGATGGATGGAATCCCAGAGTTGGACGAGACCCCTAAGGTTATTCAGTTGAACCCACCTTAGATAGATGTATGGATGGATGGAATCCTATAGTTGGAAGAGACCCCAAGGTCCATCAAATTGAACCCACCTTAGATAGATGGATGAATAGCTCCATCTGTCTAAAGAGCATCCAGTTGAACCCACCTTAGATAGATGTATGGATGGATGGAATCCTATAGTTGGAAGAGACCCCAAGGTCCATCAAATTGAACCCACCTTAGATAGATGGATGAATAGCTCCATCTGTCTAAAGAGCATCCAGTTGAACCCACCTTAGATAGATGTATGGATGGATGGAATCCCAGAGTTGGACGAGATCCGAAGGGCCATCCAGTTGAACCCACCAAAGATGGATGGATAGATAAAAGTCGTAGAGTTGGACGAGACCCTAAGGAACATCCAGTTGAACCCACCTTAGATAGATGTATGGATGGATGGAATCCCAGAGTTGGACGAGACCCCTAAGGTTATTCAGTTGAACCCACCTTAGATGGATGTATGGATGGATGGAATCCTATAGTTGGAAGAGACCCCAAGGTCCATCAAATTGAACCCACCTTAGATAGATGGATGAATAGATCCATCTGTCTAAAGAACATCCAGTTGAACCCACCTTAGATAGATGTAAGGATGGATGGAATCCCAGAGTTGGACGAGACCCCTAAGGTTATTCAGTTGAAGCCACCTTAGATAGATGTATGGATGGATGGAATCCCAGAGTTGGACGAGACCCCTAAGGTTATTCAGTTGAACCCACCTTAGATAGATGTATGGATGGATGGAATCCTATAGTTGGAAGAGACCCCAAGGTCCATCAAATTGAACCCACCTTAGATAGATGGATGAATAGCTCCATCTGTCTAAAGAGCATCCAGTTGAACCCACCTTAGATAGATGTATGGATGGATGGAATCCTATAGTTGGAAGAGACCCCAAGGTCCATCAAATTGAACCCACCTTAGATAGATGGATGAATAGATCCATCTGTCTAAAGAACATCCAGTTGAAGCCACCTTAGATAGATGTATGGATGAATGGAATCCCAGAGTTGGACGAGACCCCTAAGGTTATTCAGTTGAACCCACCTTAGATAGATGTATGGATGGATGGAATCCTATAGTTGGAAGAGACCCCAAGGTCCATCAAATTGAACCCACCTTAGATAGATGGATGAATAGCTCCATCTGTCTAAAGAGCATCCAGTTGAACCCACCTTAGATAGATGTATGGATGGATGGAATCCTATAGTTGGAAGAGACCCCAAGGTCCATCAAATTGAACCCACCTTAGATAGATGGATGAATAGCTCCATCTGTCTAAAGAGCATCCAGTTGAACCCACCTTAGATAGATGTATGGATGGATGGAATCCCAGAGTTGGACGAGATCCGAAGGGCCATCCAGTTGAACCCACCAAAGATGGATGGATAGATAAAAGTCGTAGAGTTGGACGAGACCCTAAGGAACATCCAGTTGAAGCCACCTTAGATAGATGTATGGATGGATGGAATCCCAGAGTTGGACGAGACCCCTAAGGTTATTCAGTTGAACCCACCTTAGATGGATGTATGGATGGATGGAATCCTATAGTTGGAAGAGACCCCAAGGTCCATCAAATTGAACCCACCTTAGATAGATGGATGAATAGATCCATCTGTCTAAAGAACATCCAGTTGAACCCACCTTAGATAGATGTAAGGATGGATGGAATCCCAGAGTTGGACGAGACCCCTAAGGTTATTCAGTTGAAGCCACCTTAGATAGATGTATGGATGGATGGAATCCCAGAGTTGGACGAGACCCCTAAGGTTATTCAGTTGAACCCACCTTAGATAGATGTATGGATGGATGGAATCCTATAGTTGGAAGAGACCCCAAGGTCCATCAAATTGAACCCACCTTAGATAGATGGATGAATAGCTCCATCTGTCTAAAGAGCATCCAGTTGAACCCACCTTAGATAGATGGATGAATAGCTCCATCTGTCTAAAGAGCATCCAGTTGAACCCACCTTAGATAGATGTATGGATGGATGGAATCCTATAGTTGGAAGAGACCCCAAGGTCCATCAAATTGAACCCACCTTAGATAGATGGATGAATAGATCCATCTGTCTAAAGAACATCCAGTTGAAGCCACCTTAGATAGATGTATGGATGAATGGAATCCCAGAGTTGGACGAGACCCCTAAGGTTATTCAGTTGAACCCACCTTAGATAGATGTATGGATGGATGGAATCCTATAGTTGGAAGAGACCCCAAGGTCCATCAAATTGAACCCACCTTAGATAGATGGATGAATAGCTCCATCTGTCTAAAGAGCATCCAGTTGAACCCACCTTAGATAGATGTATGGATGGATGGAATCCTATAGTTGGAAGAGACCCCAAGGTCCATCAAATTGAACCCACCTTAGATAGATGGATGAATAGCTCCATCTGTCTAAAGAGCATCCAGTTGAACCCACCTTAGATAGATGTATGGATGGATGGAATCCCAGAGTTGGACGAGATCCGAAGGGCCATCCAGTTGAACCCACCAAAGATGGATGGATAGATAAAAGTCGTAGAGTTGGACGAGACCCTAAGGAACATCCAGTTGAAGCCACCTTAGATAGATGTATGGATGGATGGAATCCCAGAGTTGGACGAGACCCCTAAGGTTATTCAGTTGAACCCACCTTAGATGGATGTATGGATGGATGGAATCCTATAGTTGGAAGAGACCCCAAGGTCCATCAAATTGAACCCACCTTAGATAGATGGATGAATAGATCCATCTGTCTAAAGAACATCCAGTTGAACCCACCTTAGATAGATGTAAGGATGGATGGAATCCCAGAGTTGGACGAGACCCCTAAGGTTATTCAGTTGAAGCCACCTTAGATAGATGTATGGATGGATGGAATCCCAGAGTTGGACGAGACCCCTAAGGTTATTCAGTTGAACCCACCTTAGATAGATGTATGGATGGATGGAATCCTATAGTTGGAAGAGACCCCAAGGTCCATCAAATTGAACCCACCTTAGATAGATGGATGAATAGATCCATCTGTCTAAAGAACATCCAGTTGAACCCACCTTAGATAGATGTATGGATGGATGGAATCCCAGAGTTGGACGAGACCCCTAAGGTTATTCAGTTGAAGCCACCTTAGATAGATGTATGGATGGATGGAATCCCAGAGTTGGACGAGACCCCTAAGGTTATTCAGTTGAAGCCACCTTAGATAGATGTATGGATGGATGGAATCCTATAGTTGGAAGAGACCCCAAGGTCCATCAAATTGAACCCACCTTAGATAGATGGATGAATAGATCCATCTGTCTAAAGAACATCCAGTTGAACCCACCTTAGATAGATGTATGGATGGATGGAATCCCAGAGTTGGACGAGATCCGAAGGGCCATCCAGTTGAACCCACCAAAGGTGGTTGGATGGGTAGAATCCTGCAGTTGTCCCCTCTCCACTTTCTCTTGCCTGAAACTATGTCCCGCTCTCCTTGCAGGTCCGGTCACCAACGCCTTCCTGGCCCTGGCGCCCGCCAACATGCTTGCCCCGGAGGCCAAGCCGGCCGTCCCGTTGCCCAAGTTCGGGCGGCACCTCCACGACGCCGAGGCCTCCGAGAACCCCGCCGGAGACGGGCTGACCCTGCGTCTGGGGCTGCACCAGAAGGTACGCACTTCGAGCCTTACATTATTATTTATCATTGCACAGTATTATTATTATTGCACCTTATTATTATTATTATTGCACATTATTATTTCACTTATTATATTATTTCACATTATTATTATTGCACATTTCACGTTATTATTACTATTACATATTATTTCACTTATATTATTTCACATTATTATTATTACACATTATTATATTATTTCACATTATTATTATTGCACTTATTACACATTATTATTATTGCACGTTATTATTACATATTCTTATTTCACTTATATTATTTCACATTATTATTATTGCACATTATTATTATTACACGTTATTATTATTGCATGTTGTTATTACTGCATATTATTATTTGACGTACATTATTTCACATTATTATTATTATTGCAAATTATTATTATTACATATTATTATTTCACTTATTATATTATTTCACATTATTATTGCACGTTATTATTATTACATATTATTATTTCACTTATTATATTATTTCACATTATTATTACTGCACGTTATTATTATTACATATTATTATTTCACTTGTTATATTATTTCACATTATTATTATTTCACATTATTATTACACATTATTATTATTGCACGTTATTATTACATATTATTATTTCACTTATTATATTATTTCACATTATTATTATTGCACGTTATTATTATTACATATTATTATTTCACTTGTTATATTATTTCACATTATTATTATTTCACATTATTATTATTATTGCACTTTATTATTACATATTATTATTTCACTTATTATATTATTTCACATTATTACTATTATTGCACGTTATTATTATTACACATTATTTCACTTATTATATTATTTCACATTAATATTATTGCACGTTATTATTATTACACATTATTATTATTTCACGTTATTATTACATATTATTATTTCCCTTATATTATTTCACATTATTATTATTACACATTATTATTATTACACATTGTTATTATTATTGCACATGGTTATTACTACACATTATTATTATCATTAGACATTATTGCACATTATTATTATTGCTTATTATTAATATTATTATATAATTCTATTTTTTAGTTCAGAACGTGCCTGATGCATTCAAGGCTTAGGGAAGGAAACGTTAAGTTTGGGAATTATCTATTTTTTGGGGTCTTTTAAAAATAGTTTTGGATGATTCTCCAATGCTTGCGTCACGTCCCATCCAAGCGCCGACCGACGCTGACCCTGTTTAGCCTCCCGAGATCTCGATCTTGAAAATCTGAAAAAAAACGGGAAGCTTATCTTTTTCCCATTTCAAAGGCATTCTTTGACACTTCTCAGTCTTTTTGCTGTCGTATCTGATTGACGGAGGCTTATACAACCAACAGATGTGCTTTGGGCGCAAAATAGGCCGAGGCTGTCACAAAAAGATCTCCAAAGTGTCAAGAAGAAACATCTGGAGGCCTTTTGATCACAACTCGAGGCCGGAAAAACCCTCCGGGGGTCCTCTGGCCTTGTTCTTTGCGACCGAATTCCTCCCGAAAGACAGTTGCATCTGTCGAGTAGAAAATCTAGGTACCGCTTTATGCGTGGAGGCTAATTTAGGTAAAGCCAAGAGCGAGAGAACTCAGGCTTAGCTTCTCACTCTTAACGCAGTGTTGCCTGAACTGACTTTAAGATAAACAACTTGTTGTTTAATAGCCACCCATGAAAGCATTACGTCTCCCGTGAAATTCTTTCACAACTTGGTTATTGATAAATAAATGCTATAAACTTCAGGTCTTTTTTTGGGTTGTTTTGGGTCTTGTTTTGGGTTGTTTTGGTTTGTTTTGGGTCTTGTCTAGGGTCTTGTTTTGGGTCTTGTGTTAGGTTGTTTCGGTTCTTGTTTTGGGTTGTTTTGGGTCTTACTTTGGGTTGTTTACGGTCTTGTTTAGAGTCTTGTTTTGGGTCTTGTTTTGGGTTGTTTACGGTCTTGTTTTGAGTCTTGTTTTGGGCCTTATTTTGGGTTGTTTTGGGTATTATTTTGAGTTGTTTATGGTCTTGTTTTGGGTCTTGTTTAGAGTCTTGTTTTGGGTCTTGTTTTGGGTTGTTTACGGTCTTGTTTTGGGTCTTGTTTTGGGTCTTATTTGGGGTTGTTTACGGTCTTATTTTGGGTTGTTTATGGTCTTGTTTTCAGTCTTGTTTTGGGTCTTGTTTTGGGCCTTGTTTAGGGTCTTGTTTTTGGTCTTGTTTAGGGTCTTATTTTGGGTTGTTTAGGGTCTTGTTTTGGGTCTTGTTTTGAGTCTTATTTTGGGTTGTTTAGGGTCTTGTTTAGGGTTGTTTTGGGTCTTATTTTGAGTTGTTTATGGTCTTGTTTACAGTCTTGTTTAGGGTCTTATTTTGGGTTGTTTAGGATCTTGTTTTGGGTATTGTTTTGGGTTGTTTAGGGTCTTGTTTTGGGTCTTGTTTTGGGTTGGGACGTCCGGGCGACATCCCCTGGGCAACGTCTTTGCAGACGGCCAATTCTCCCACACCAGGACACGAAAATAGAGGATCAAGAAACCACAATTCTGGCTCTACAAGGGCAGGGGGTGATGGAGAGGATCAAGAAACCACGATTCCGGGTCTACAAGGGCAGGGGCTGATATCTCGGCTATCACAATAACTTCGAGCCACGTTCCGAGTTTCTGCAAATATATACGGGATTTATTTCCCCGACCCGTTCGACGCCGGTCTACCCAGAAACGAGGAACATACGGCGTCACGTCGGCCCCGGACTCAGTAGCATTTCCTGTGGACGATGCACGGGCCGTGCTCGTGGTACTGCTCTCTCGTGACCCAACACGACTGGAAGTTCTGCAGCGAGGCCAGGATGGACCCGCCGGTCCAGACCGAATACTGCCGCAACGGGATGGCTTTCACTTTGATATCGGCGGACTCGCTGGATCTGACGTCGCGGGTGAACCTCTCCTCGAAGCCGTCGAAGAGGGACGAGCCGCCGCACAAGAGGACGTTGTCGCACATGTCCTTCTTGCACTCGCCGGGGACCTTGCTCAAGCTCCGTAGGGCCATGTCGGGGATGCCCACGAGAGGAAGCTCCGGGGTGTCCGGCGGGTGGAAGAGTAGCTCAGGACACAGGAACCGCTCTTCCCCCAAAGTGATGACCTGACCGTCGGGCAGGTGGTAGTCCACCGAGTATTCCGGTTCGGTATCGGAATCGAGAGCGACGTAACAGCACTTGTGCTTGATGTCTTCCACGACGGGGAGCATCTCGTCGTCCAGGTAGTAGCCCTTGTCCTTCAGGAGGTCCATCAAATAGGACGTCACGTTGTTCCCGGCGACGTCCATGCGTTCCGCCGCGTGCGGGAGGTTGTATCCCTCGTGGACGGGCACCGTGTGGGTCGTGGCGTACCCCGTGTCGACTACGAGTCCGCTGGTCCGGCCGTGGGCGTAGACGGACAGCACGGACTGGTAGGCCACGTACATGGCCGGGGAGTTGAGCGACTCGAAGACCACCTCCATCAGCTTCTCTCGGTTGGTGGTCGGACTCAGCGGAGGGTCGGACACGAGGATAGCGTAGTCGTCCGGACAGGCGTTGAGCCCCGAGAAGAGTCGCTTCCAGAGGAACGTGGCGGCCTCCCAGTCCACGATGACCCCGTGCCTAACCGGGAGAGTGATGTCCAGTTCTCCCATCAACGTCTCCGGCCAATCCTCCGCCGGGTGTCCAACTATCGTCTTGATGGCCACCTGGGGGGTCTGGTGACCGGCGAACCCGGCTTTACACATCCCGGTCCCGGTATCAATGACTACCGCTCTTTGAGAACATTGCTCGGGGTGCTCGGGGGTTTCGGACCCCGCCAAAGAGGTCCAAGATCTGGACGGCTGGACCGAGGCATGTTCGGAGGAACGGGTCCTTGTTCTCGCTCGGCCCGGGTGTTTGGAAGTTAAAGCCCCCGTGCTTTTGGCCCTCGGAGGACTAGAAAGACCTCCCCACTTGCTTCTGCTCAACATATATCTCCAGGAGGACCTCAAAGTGCTGACCCACAAGGTCAACTTGTACGATGTGGGAGCAGGACGGACCTTGAGGCTCAAGTTGTCATCACAAAGGAGGACTATGACCTCACTTGTGCTGAGAAGAGCTGGTCTCAGGGTTCTTGGAGGTCCTTCCTTCCTTGGATGGCCACCACGACCACCAATAGAGCTGAGAAGAGCTGGTCTCTGGGTTCTTGGAGGTCCTTCCTTCCTTGGATGTCCACCACAACCACCAATGGAGCTGAGGAGAGCTGGTCTCAGGGTTCTTGGAGGTCCTTCCTTCCTTGGATGTCCACTACGACCACCAATGGAGCTGAGAAGAGCTGTTACAGGGTTCTTGGAGGTCCTTCTTTCATTGGATGTCCACCACGACCACCAATGGAGCTGAGAAGAGCTGGTCTCAGGGTTCTTGGAGGTCCTTCCTTCCTTGGATGTCCACCACGACCACCAATGGAGCTGAGAAGAGCTGGTCTCAGGGTTCTTGGAGGTACTTCCTTCCTTGCATGGCCACCACGACCACCAGTGGAGCTGAGGAGAGCTGGTCTCAGGGTTCTTGGAGGTACTTCCTTCCTTGCATGGCCACCACGACCACCAATAGCTGGCCCTGATTGATTTCCTGTCTAGAATTCGTGTTGCGAGCTTGATTAGTATTGAACAGCCTTGCAGCTTTGAATCCTGGCTGCCCTGTTAGAAGGCCCTGATTTGTTTCCCGCCTCAGCAATCCTTTGTTGAGAGGTGTTAGTTAGCCCTGATTATTTCCTTCCTGCAGCAATCCTTTGTTGGGAGGTGTTAGCTGGCCAATGACTGTTTCCCGCCTGCAGCAATCCTTTGTTGGGAGGTGTTAGCTAGCCCTGATTATTTCCTTCCTGCGGCAATCCTTTGTTGGGAGGTGTTAGCTGTCCCTGATTTGTTACCCACCTGAGGCAATCTTTTGTTGGGAAGTGCTAGCTGGCCCTGATGGTTTCCCGCCTGCGGCAATCCTTTGTTGGGAGGTATTAGCTGGCCCTGATTGTTTCCTTTGTTGGGAGGTATTAGCTAGCCCCAATTATTTGCTTCCTGCAGCAATCCTTTGTTGGGAGGTATTAGCTGGCCCTGATTGTTTCCTTTGTTGGGAGGTGTTAGCTAGCCCTGATTATTTCCTTCCTGCGGCAATCCTTTGTTGGGAGGTGTTAGCTGTCCCTGATTTGTTACCCACCTGAGGCAATCTTTTGTTGGGAATGCTAGCTGGCCCTGATGGTTTCCCGCCTGCGGCAATCCTTTGTTGGGAGGTGTTAGCTAGCCCTGATTATTTCCTTCCTGCAGCAATCCTTTGTTGGGAGGTATTAGCTGGCCCTGATTGTTTCCTTTGTTGGGAGGTGTTAGCTAGCCCTGATTATTTCCTTCCTGCGGCAATCCTTTGTTGGGAGGTATTAGCTGGCCCTGATTGTTTCCTTTGTTGGGAGGTATTAGCTAGCCATGATTATTTCCTTCCTGCAGCAATCCTTTGTTGGGAGGTATTAGCTGGCCCTGATTGTTTCCATTGTTGGGAGGTGTTAGCTAGCCCTGATTATTTCCTTCCTGCAGCAATCCTTTGTTGGGAGGTATTAGCTGGCCCTGATTGTTTCCATTGTTGGGAGGTGTTAGCTAGCCCTGATTATTTCCTTCCTGCAGCAATCCTTTGTTGGGAGGTATTAGCTGGCCCTGATTGTTTCCTTTGTTGGGAGGTGTTAGCTAGCCCTGATTATTTCCTTCCTGCAGCAATCCTTTGTTGGGAGGTGTTAGACGACTAATGATTGTTTCCTGCCTGTGGCAATCCTTTGTTGGGAGGTATTAGCAGGACCTGGTTGTTTCCTTTGTAGGTAAGTGTTAGCTGGCCCTGATTGTTTCCTATCTCGACTTCTTTCCACAGGGATCCGGCGAGAGTTACCTGGAGAAGGCCGAGCGCTTGCATTCCCAGATGTGTGCCACGAGGGAGAAGGTAAGCCGTGGGCACCGATTTGTGAAATGTAAACTTATATTCTATATATATATATATATATATATATATATATATATATATATTCAAATGATATCCTGTCCTCCCCAGAACTTGTCGGGAGACCAGGAGCAGCTCAAGATCCAGGTCACGGAGCTGGAAGAGGAGGTCCGCACCCTCCGCAAGATCAACAAGAGCCTCTTCGACTTCTCCAGCCACATCCTCACCAAGCCGGGCAAATAGCGGGGTCATCCGTGTCCTCGCCGACTGTGACGTGTATGTTTTTTTGAAGTTTTCTTTTTGTAAAAAAATAAATAAATCCAAAAATAAAGGAAACCTAATACAAGAGGGCAGATTTTCATGAATATATATATATATAGATATATACACATACTTACACATACAGACATATATATATATATAGACACGTGTATATGTATATATGACACAGACATATATATATATATACATGTATACATACATATATATGTATATACACACATGTATATGTATGACATACACATACAGACGTATATACACACAAACATACAGACATATATATATACACACACACATATATACATACATATATATACACACATGTAACATACATATATATGTATATACACACATGTATTACACACACATACAGACATATATATATATATATATATATACACACACACATATATACATGTATATGTATGACACACATACAGGCGTATATACACGCACATGTATATGTATATATGACACATACAGAGACATATATATACACAGATACATACACATACTTACATACACACACACACACATATATACACACACACACATGTATATGTATATGACACACACATACAGTCATATATATATATATACACACACACACATATATATACACACATGTATATGTATATATGACACATAAAAATACATACAAACATATACATATATATATATATATGTATATATGACATACAGAGAAATATATATAAACAGATACATACACATACTTACATACACACATATATATATATATACACACACACATGTATATGTATATATGACACACACACATACAGACAGACATATATATATATATATGTATATACATATGGCCATGCTCTGAGGATTTTGAAGCTGGATGGCCATCTGTTGGGAGAGATCTGATGGTGTCGTCCTACCTGGCAGAATGGGGTATGACTGGTTGGCCTCTGGGGTCCCTTCCGATTCGTGGTTGTCTCTCCGACCTCGAGTCACCCTCACCAGCTCACTCCCCGGAGCGCGAGTTGTCGAAGTGTATACAGATCTCGGTTGGGAACAAGCCTTCGAGGAAATCCAGCCCTGGAGTTGACGAGCCGTGCCTCGAAGGCGCCCGGAAGAGCTGACGCATCGTCTTCGCTCGGATCTCGGAGAGAGTCGGGACAATCGGCTCTGGCAGAATCAGTAATATATCGAAACGCCCAACCCACTGTCACATTTTGCGGGATATATCCGTTTGAAGTTCGGACTTAAACCCAGAACGGTTTGCCGTTCTCAGAACAGAGATCGATTTGGACCGGGAATGCCGGGTTGGCAAGCGGAGAGTTTGGAAAAGTTCGGTTTAATCTCCCTGAGTGTGTTGGGCCAAGCGTCCCGACCGGCGTGCCAGTTGGTTGAGGTCATGCTTTTAGTTTAATAACCGCCGTCCTGTCCCGGTTTTGGCATCCCATCTTGGATTATTATTGATTGCTGGAAGGGAGTGTTTCATCTACACTGACGATCGTGCCATTACCGCTCAAGCAGAGAGCTTTGAAATGTTATTGATACGACTTCCAATCGATCAATCAATCTTATTGATTGACAGAAGGCTCAGAGAGTTTCCTCTACGCTGACGATGGTGCCATTACTGCTCAAGAAGAGAGCTTTGAAATATTATTGATACGACTTCCAATTGATCAATCAATCTTATTGTCAGAAGGCTTAGAGCCATCACCGCTCAAGCAGAGAGCGTTGAAATGTTATTGATACGACTTCCGATCGATCGATCAATCAAGTGCCAGGAGTTTCCTCCTGTCCCGGTTTTGGCATCCCATCTTGGATATTATTGATTGCTGGAAGGGAGTGTTTCATCTACACTGACGATGGTGCTATCACTGCTCACACAGAGAGTTTTGAAATGTTATTGATATGACTTCCAATCAATCAATCAATCAATCTTATTGATTGACAGAAGGCTCAGAGAGTTTCCTCTACGCTGACGATCACGCCATCACCGCTCAAGCAGAGAGCTTTGAAATGTTATTGATACAACTTCCAATCGATCAATCAATCTTATTGATTGACAGAAAGCTCAGAGAGTTTCCTCTACGCTGACGATTGTGCCATCACTGCTCACACAGAGAGCTTTGAAATGTTATTGATACAACTTCCAATCAATCAATCAATCTTATTGATTGACAGAAGGCTCAGAGAGTTTCCTCTACGCTGACGATTTTCCCATCACCGGTCAAGCAGAGAGCTTTGAAATGTTATTGATACAACTTCCAATCGATCAATGAATTGCCAGAAGGCTCAGAGAGTTTCCTCTACGCTGACGATTTTCCCATCATCGGTCAAGCTGAGAATGTTATTGATACGGCTTCTTTCTTTCCAACGTGGGACTCGAGGGATGCTTTCCACCCCAAATATCATCGTTTTCGGAGCTCTCCAACGCCCTTCAAAAACTAGACTTCACAAGTGTCGACGGAGCTCTCCGAGGTCCTTAACTTGAGCTTCTGGAACGGATCGATCGAAGAGAACGAGAGATCCAGATGCGAGAGTCACCCTCGAGGGAAAAGGCAGGGATCTCGACATCTATCTCGCTGTAAAACTCTGGCTCTCTTGGAACTGATTGAAGAGAACGAGAGATCGAGAGTCACCCTTGACATCTATCTCGCTGTAAAACTCTGGCTCTCTTGGAACTGATTGAAGAGAACGAGAGATCGAGAGTCACCCTTGACATCTATCTCGCTGTAAAACTCTGGCTCTCTTGGAACTGATTGAAGAGAACGAGAGATCGAGAGTCACCCTTGACATCTATCTCGCTGTAAAACTCTGGCTCTCTTGGAACTGGTTGAAGAGAACGAGAGATCGAGAGTCACCCTTGATATCTATCTCGCTGTAAAACTCTGGCTCTCTTGGAACTGGTTGAAGAGAACGAGAGATCGAGAGTCACCCTTGACATCTATCTCGCTGTAAAACTCTGGCTCTCTTGGAACTGATTGAAGAGAACGAGAGATCGAGAGTCACCCTTGATATCTATCTCGCTGTAAAACTCTGGCTCGGGAGGAAAGACAACGCGGCACAATGTTGGAACGAGACGAGGAGAAGAAAATCGCAACGAGGCCAAATAAGCTATTAAGCAAATTCCTGGGATGGATAGTTTATCTGCTCCTCGGCAGACAGTTAATTAAGGAGATTGATTGCAGCCAAGGCGGAGAGAGATCGCCTTGTTTTTTCGCTCGGTTTCAAACTCGAGGAGGGGTGTGACAACCCACAACTCGGAGAAACAAATTGGGAAAAGGAAAGACATAGAAGTGATGGACCGAAGCGAGGCTCGCTCAGGGCAACGTGAACTCTTCTCTTTCAGGCCAAACGTCCCTCCGGCGGCCTGCTTTTTGTCGGTCCGTTTTAAAACCCAAATCACCCTAAACGGCATTGATAGGGTGCATCGAACGAGGGCGGAAATGACTGGTTCCCGTCTCCGATTTGCTGTGAGTTTTTTCGGGCTGAATGGCCATCTTCCAGTAGCACTCTCTCCTGGATAATCTTTGCAAACTCCATGGCTACTCAATGCTATCCAAGCTTGCCAGTTCCAAGATACAAGGCTTCTTCCTCCCACCCTGGACATCGTTCCACAGGGATGTATACACTCCACTTGCCTCACTACGTCCATGCAGAGACCCTCACTGATTGAATTTGCATCTTCATGCTTACTCAATGGGATTCACACTTGCGTCAAGCCTGACAAGGGTTCTTTCTCCCACCCTGGACATCATTCCACAGGGATATATATCCACACTCCACTTGCTTCACTGCCTGTCTACATATACCCTCACTGATTGACTTTGCAAACTTCATGGCTATTCTATTCAAGCTTACCAATTGCAACATCCACAGACAAGAGTTCCTTCGCCCACCCTGGACATCATTCCACAGGGATATATATATATATATATATATATATATATATTAGACATGTCCAAAAAATCGTTTTGAATCGTATATCGGAATTATTTCGGATTGTTCTCGCTTTTTGATACGAATTCCAAGACATTGTCTCACAGCGCAACCAGCAATGTAATTCGAACCATTGTTGGCCCATTCTCTAATTGTCTCTTAATGTTTCGTTATTTCCCCCCCCCCCCAAAAAAATTTTTTTTAAATATATTTTAAAAAATATTTTTTTTTCTGCAACCTACCTTGAATGGGAGCTTAGCGCAGCCCAACATTGCTGCCGCTCCCCGGCCAATCAGAAGCTTCCACGATGGACGCAAAGGTGGCGGCTAACATCCTCTGCGTCCACATGGAAGAGTGCCATACAAGCCCGGCGTGTAGCGATTGCGCATGCGCGTCCGCCATTTAAAAAACATTTAGAATCATTACGAATTTTCGGAAATATCCAAAATTTTTGGGTGAAAAAAACTTTCTATATCGAAGCGCCAGCGCCCCCTACTTTAGAAACGAGAATTGAAACATTTTTTTCATCGATCGGACATGCCTATTGGATAGCGTTCTCCTGTTTCTGAGTCGCCTTGAAGCTGCAAAGTCAATCGGGGGGGGGGGGGAGGGGGGTAGCCTGGCCTCTGTTGCCTGGAGGCGCCCTAAATAAAGAAAGCTGCCCAGAAATAGAGGACTCCAGACAGCAAACCCTTCAAGCGGCAGTTAATAACTTCCTCACCGAGGGTTGCCACCAGGGAATAAAGGCCAAGCTACTTTTTATGCAGATACCCTCACTGATTGACTTTGCAAACTTCACGGCTAGACGAGGGTTCTTTCTTTCGATCCTGTAAAGCCTCGAGTCCCACTCAAGCAGAAAGAAATTGTATCAATAACATTTCGAAACTCTCTGCTTGAGTGGTGATGGCACAATCGTTAGCATAGATGAAATTCTCTGTCCCTTCCGGAAATCAATAACATTGATTGATTGATTGATCGGAAAACTGAAGCCTGTTTATTGTTGCCAGTGATTCTTCGTTGATCTTCCGCTGCATGTGTGTTTATCCAAACCGTGCGCCCTGACAGTGGTTATGGGCCCAGCACGCTTCCGCTGCGGAGCACTGCTTTTTCTGCTCGATCCTGTAAAATCCTTGTAAAGTTTCAGAACTTTGCTCCCGGTGCTACGTCTCAAAATAGTTTCCCTTCCGAGTCCAATCGATATGTCTTTTTTAAAAAATACAAGGAGGCCAGAGCTGTTATTTCGGTCACGGACCGAAAAGGACGGGAAAAGATGGGATTTCAAAGCCGAAACGGAACGAAAGTTGGGAGGAGGAAAAATACGGGATGAAAAAATCAACTACAATAACGAGTGTTGCAGAACTGAATAAATACGGCCAAGGAAGAGATCGATGGATCGATCGGCTCGCAGTCCAATGTAATAAATCTGAAGGAGTTAGTTGAATGCCAGGCTTTGCATTCGGTTCACGGAATGTGTATGTATGTGTGTGTGTATATATATATATATATATATATATATATATATATATACACACACACACATACATACATACATATATGTGTGTGTGTATACTAGTTTGGGTACCCGGCATTGCCCGGGTTATTTGAAAAAGTCAATTTTGCAATATACACATATACACGTAGTGTGGTATATATATATATATATATACACATACACACACACACACACATAGCAGGGGATTATATATCTATATATATAAAAGAGTGATGGCATCACGGCAATTCACAAAACAACAAAAGTACAGGCCCCCCAACCTCGAAATTTGACAACACAACCCATCATCCACGCCTCAAGGTTGATACAACAAAAAGAAAAGAAAAATAAAGTCCTAATTAGAGGGAGAGGAATAATTTTTTTATCCAATTGCTGCCAGTTTAGAGGGCTAATCTCTGCCCACTTGGTTGCCTAGCAACCAAGGGACAGCCAGGTTTCAGTGAGGGGACAGGCAGATTTAGGCCTCACTTAGGCTTCTTCCACAGATTATCTAATTTGCACTGGATTATATGGCAGTGTAGACTCAAGGCCCTTCCACACAGCTATATAACCCATTTATAATCTTATATTATCTGCTTTGCACTGGATTATCTTGACTCCGCACTACCATATAATCCACTTCAGTGTGCATTTTATACAGCTGTGAAGAAGGGGCCTCAGATAATCCAGTTCTGAGCAGATAATATAAGATTATTAATATACAGTAGAGTCTCACTTATCCAACGTAAACAGGCCGGCAGGATAAGTGAATATGTTGGATAATAAGAAGGGATTCAGGAAAAGCCAATTAAACATCAAATTAGGTCATCGTTATACAAATTAAGCACCAAAACATCATATTATACAACAAATTTGACAGAAAAAGTAGTTCAATGCGCAGTAATGCTATGTAGTATTTACAGTAGAGTCTCACTTATCCAACACTCGCTTATCCAACGTTCTGGATTATTCAACGCATTTTTGTAGTCAATGCTTTCAATATATCGTGATATTTTGGTGCTAAATTCATAAATACAGTAATTACTATATAGCATTACTGTGTAGTGAACTACTTTTCTGACAAATTTGTTGTCTAACATGATGTTTTGGTGCTTAATTTGTAAAATCATAACTTAATTTGATGTTTAATAGGGTTATCCTTAATTCCTCATTATCCAACATATTCGCTTATCCAACGTTCTGCCGGCCCGTTTATGTTGGATAAGTGAGACTCTACTGTACTGTATTTACAAATTTACCACTAAAATATCACAATGAATTTAAAACACTGACTACAAAAACATTGATTATGAAAAGGCAGACTGCGTTGGATAATCCAGAACATTGTATAAGCGAATGTTGGATAAGTGAGATTCTTCTTTAATATGAAATAATTACTGGGATAGAATAATGCAGAACAATATAATCTCTAAAACCAGGACAGTAAATAAACAGGGGAATTCCACACAGGAAACAATCAGGGCCAGCTAACACCTCCCAACAAAGTATTCCCATCATCAAAGTCTGGCAAATCCTGTTTTCTCAGGGCCACAGACAGTAGAAGCACATAAAATATCGCAAACAACACCACTCTGAAAACAAGGGTATTCCACACAGGAAACAATCAGGGCCAGCTAACACCTCCCAACAAAGTATTCCCATCATCAAAGTCTGGAAAATCCTCTGTTTTCTCAGGGCCACAGACAGTAGAAGCACATAAAATATTGCAAACAACACCACTCTGAAAACAAGGGAATTCCAGACAGGAAACAATCAGGGCCAGCTAACACCTCCCAACAAAAAATTCACTCAGGGAGGAAACAGCCAGGCTTTAAAGCTGCAAGGCCATTACATCCTAATCATTTTTCCTAATTGCAGCATTCATACTTGCCTCCAACAAACAAAAAAACCCAATCAGAAATATTGTATATTCACAACCTTTAGGAAATAATATCCCCTGATGGCGCAGCGTGTTAAAGCGCTGAGCTGCTGAACTTCTGGACCGAAAGGCCACAGGTTTGAATTGGGGGAGCGGAGAGAGCCCCCACTGTTAGCTCCAGCTTCTGCCAACCCAGAAGTTCGAAAACATGCAAATGTGAGTGCATCAATAGGTACTGCTCCGGCGGGAAGGTAACGCCGCTCCATGTAGTCATCCCACATGACCTTGGAGGAGTCTACGGACAACGCCGGCTCTTCGGCTTAGAAATGGAGATGAGCACCAACCCCCAGATTCAGACACGACTGGACTTAATGTCTGGGGAAAACCTTGACCCTTGACCTTAACTACCACCAATTCCTCAATACTTTATTTCCCAGAACACCAGACTTCGCCACAGCAACGCGTGGCCGGGCACAGCTAGTATATATATATATATATATATATATATATATATATATATATATATATACACACACACACACACACACACACACACACACATATATATAGTGGGGTGTATATATATACACATAGCAGGGTATATATATGTATATATATACACGCACACATATACATAGACATATAGTGGGGTGTATATATATATATACACACATATATATATACACATACACACAAAAATATACACATAGCGTGGTGTATATATATACACACATACACACACATAGCAGGATATATATATATATATACACACACACACACACACACACACACACACATATAGCATATATATATATATACACACACACATATGTATATATATATATACACATACACACAAAAATATACACATAGCGTGGTGTATATATATACACACATATAGCGGGATGATTATATATATATATATATATATATATATATACACACACACACACACACACATATATATAGTGGGGTGATATATATATATATATATATATATATACACACATATACACATAGCAGGGTATATATATATGTATATATATACACGCACACATATACATAGACATATAGTGGGGTGTATATATACACACTCACAAATATACACATAGCACGGTATATATATATATACATACACACACATAGCAGGGTATATATATATATGCACATACACACACATATAGCAGTGCATATATATATATATATATATATATATATATATACATATACATATATACATATGTATATATATATATACACATACACACAAAAATATACACATAGCGTGGTGTGTATATATACACACATACACACACATAGCAGGATATATATATATATACACACACACACACACACACACAAATACTGCAACCAGAGTATTTTCTCTCCTTCCTTCTTTCTCGAGCGGATGATTGGCAGGCTCGGCCCATCTGCTTGGACCCCAGGGGAGCCCTTCGTTAAATCCGCAAACGAGCCTGTAATTGGGAGGCGGCCAAGGGGAAAGACATCTGCTCGCTCTGCGGCGAAACCAAGAGCCGGGTTCGAATCCTTTCGAAATCCACAGACCAAGAACTCACGGGGTCGCCCTGAGTCAAGGGATCAATAAAATGGATGGATTGATTGATTGATTGATTGGAAAGCATCCCTCTTTCGATCCCGTCGCCCTTGAGTCCGAGTCTGGATACGAATAAGATCAATTGATTGGAAATAATCTCCCTTTTGTCCCCTTTGGACAGAAAGGAGTCGAATCAATACATAATCAATCAATCGATCGATCGATCGATTGATTGATTGATTGAAAGACGCCCCCTTTTGATCCCGTAAGCCTTGAGTTCCACTTGGGAGAAAAAGATGATATATATATTATATATAACCGAAGGATTGATTGATCGATCGATTGGACAGCATCCTGACTTTGGACAGAAAGGAGTCGAATCAATACATAATCAATTGATTGATTGATTGATTGATCGATTGATTGAAAGGTGTCTCCCTCTTGATCCTACAAGCCTTGAGTCCCACTTGGGAGAGAAAGAGGATTATATATATATATATATATATATATATATATATATATATATAAAGGATTGATTGAATCAATACATAAAATTGATTGATTGATTGATTGATTGATCGATCGATTGATTGAAAGGTGTCTCCCTCTTGATCCTACAAGCCTTGACTCCCACTTGGGAGAGAAAGAGGATTATATATATATATATATATATATATATATATATATATATATATATATATGAAGGATTGATTGAATCAATACATAAAATTGATTGATTGATTGATTGATCGATTGATTGAAAGACACCCCCCTTTTGATCCTGTAAGCCTTGAGTTCCACTTGGGAGAGAAAGAGAATGATATATATATATATATATATGAGAAGGATTGATCGAATCAATACATAAAATTTATTTATTTATTTATTTATTTACAGTATTTATATGATTGGTTGATTGATTGATTGATCGATCGATTGATTGAAAGGCATCTTCCTTTTTATCCTACAAGCCTTGAGTTCCACTTGGGAGACAAAGAGGATTTTATATATATATATATATATATATATATATATATATATATATATATATATCTGAAGGATTGATCAAATCAATACATAAAATTGATTGATTGATTGATTGACCGATCGATTGATTGATTGAAAGGCATCTCCCTTTTTATCCTACTTGGGAGAGAAAGAGGATGATATATATATATATATATATATATATATATATAACTGAAGGATTGATCGAATCAATACATAAAATTGATTGATTGATTGATTGATCGATCGATTGATTGAAAGGCATCTCCCTTTTTATCCTACTTGGGAGAGAAAGAGGATGATATATATATATGTATATATATATATATATATATATATATATATATATATATATAACTGAAGGATTGATCGAATCAATACATAAAATTGATTGATTGATTGATTGATCGATCGATTGATTGAAAGGCATCTCCCTTTTTATCCTACTTGGGAGAGAAAGAGGATGATATATATATATGTATATATATATATATATATATATATATATATATATAACTGAAGGATTGATCGAATTAATACATAAAATTGATTGATTGATCAATCGATTGATTGATTGATTGAAAGGCATCTCCCTTTTTATCCTACTTGGGAGAGAAAGAAGATGATATATACAACCGATGGATCGATCGATATATTGCAAGCCTGGAGAGAAAGGGGAGGATATAAATCAGACTGATTGATTGATGGATTGATTGATCGATTTCCAATGCCTCTTGCAGTCGTGTATTTCCTGGACGTTCTGGAAAACCCCGTTCCGGATCCTTCTGCTCTCCTTTCCCAGCCTGCTTTCCAAAAATAACGCAGGGAGGAGGGGAAAGCAGGGCCTTGGGTTCCCGCGTTTGGCATTCCGGTCACACGTTCGGTCGCGAAGCATGACTCGGTGAAAGCGAAGCGGGAGAGACGAAGGGGAAGGCTGGCGCTCTGGTTACTCAAGAGGCATCTAAAGCAGTTACTAAAGCAGTGCAATGTGCAAGAAACACATATAGGGTCCTTTGGAGTGGGATTAACGCCGCTGCGGGGGTGGGAGCAGAGAGTGATAGGCCCCAGTGGGAGCGAGAAGGCTCTGTGGAAGCGAAGAGTGGTAGGAACCTGTGGGAATGAGAAGGCTCTGTGGGAGCGAAGAGTGATAGGATCCCGGTGGGAACGAGAAGGCTCTGTGGGAGAGAAGAGTGATAGGAACTGGTGGGAACGAGAAGGCTCTGTGGGAGCGAAGAGTGATAGGATCCCGGTGGGAACGAGAAGGCTCTGTGGGAGAGAAGAGTGATAGGAACTGGTGGGAGCGAGAAGGCTCTGTGGGAGCGAAGAGTGATAGGATCCCAGTGGGAGTGAGAAGGTTGTGTGGGAGCGAAGAGTGATAGGATCCCGGTGGGAATGAGAAGGCTCTGTGGGAGAGAAGAGTGATAGGAACTGGTGGGAGCGAGAAGGCTCTGTGGGAGCGAAGAGTGATAGGATCCCAGTGGGAGTGAGAAGGTTCTGTAGGAGCGAAGAGTGATAGGATCCCGGTGGGAACGAGAAGGCTCTGTGGGAGTGAAGAGTGATAGGATCCCAGTGGGAGTGAGAAGGTTCTGTGGGAGCGAAGAGAGGTAGGAAGCCATGGGAATGAGAAGGCTCTGTGGGAGCTGAGAGTGATAGGATCCCCGTGGGAATGAGAAGGCTCCGGTGGGAGCGAGAAGGCTCTGGTGGAAGTGAAGAGTGATAGGATCCAGGTGGGGGTGAGAAGGCTCTGTGGGAGCAAAGAGTGATAGGTCCCGGTGGGAGTAAGAAGGCTCCGGTGGGAATGAGAAGGCTCTGGTGAGAGCGAGAAGGTTCAGGTGAGAGTGAGAAGGTTCAGGTGAGAGCGAGAAGGTTCAGGTGAGAGCGAGAAGGCTCTGGTGAGAGCTGAGAGTGATAGGACCCCAGTGGGAGAAGGCTCCAGTGGGAGCAAGAAGGCTATGGTGGGAGCGGAGAGTGATAGTTCCCGGTGAAAGCGAGAAGGCTCCAGTGGGAGCGAGAAGGCTCCGGTGAAAGCGAAGAGTGATAAGACCCCGGTGGGAGCGAGAAGGCTCTGGCGGGAGCGAGAAGGCTCCAGAGAGAGCGGAGAGTGATAGGAACTGGTGGGAGTGAGAAGGCTCTCGTGAGAGCGAGAAGGCTCCGGTGAGAGCGGAGCGTGATAGTCTCCAGTGAATGCGAGAAGGCTCCGGTGAGAGCGAAGAGTGATAGGTCCCGGTGAATGTGAGAAGGCTCCGTTGGGAGTGAGAAGGCTCCAGTGAGAGTGGAGAGTGATAGTTTCCAGTGAATGCGAGAAGGCTCCGTGAGAGCGAAGAGTAATAGGACCCCGGTGGGAGCGAGAAGACTCCGGTGAGAGCGAAGAGTGATAGTTTCCAGTGAATGCGAGAAGGCTCCGTGAGAGCGAAGAGTGATAGGACCCCGGTGGGAGCGAGAAGACTCCAGTGAGAGCGAAGAGTGATAGGACCCCGGTGGGAGCGAGAAGACTCCGGTGAGAGTGAAGAGTGATAGTTTCCAGTGAATGCGAGAAGGCTCTGTGAGAGCGAAGAGTGATAGGACCCCAGTGGGAGCGAGAAGACTCCGGTGAGAGCGAAGAGTGATAGGACCCCGGTGGGAGCGAGAAGACTCTGGTGAGAGCGAAGAGTGATAGTTTCCAGTGAATGCGAGAAGGCTCCGTGAGAGCGAAGAGTAATAGGACTCCTGGTGGGAGCGAGAAGGCTCTGGTGAGAGCGGAAACTGATAGTTTCCAGTGAATGCGAGAAGGCTCCGTGAGAGCGAAGAGTAATAGGACTCCTGGTGGGAGCGAGAAGACTCCGGTGAGAGTGAAGAGTGATAGTTTCCAGTGAATGCGAGAAGGCTCCGTGAGAGCGAAGAGTGATAGGACCCCGGTGGGAGCGAGAAGGCTCTGGTGAGAGCGGAAAGTGATAATCCCCGAAAGCAGGGCAATGTGCAAGAAAGATATATGGGAAGAACGAGAGGCCTCGTGGGAGCGAAGAGTGAGTAATAGGACCCAGGCTCCGGTGGGAGCGGGGAGTGATAAACCCCGAAAGCAGGGCAACGTGTGAGAAAGTGGTGTTTTTCCCGCTTCTTCTTTTTCTTTCTTTGCCGCATTAAATCCCCGGGTACGGGGATGCGTGTTTCAGGCGAAGGGCACGCACGCCGCCGCCTCCCCGTCGCGTGGGAGGAAGGCAGGCGAGGGCTTTGGCGCATCAGTCCCGCGTCCTTGTGCCAGGCGCAAGCGGTGGCGGGTGCCAAGCGGGCCTGCGTTTGTCTCCGGGAAACTCAATTCTGGAGCAGGAGGATATTAAATAGGGATGTGTATGGATCAAACGGAGAGGCGCAAACAGACCTAGATATGGAGCCAAAGATGTCAAAACAACGGCTAAAGTGCAGAGAATCAAGTGCTGGAGATCGACAAGTGTGCGGGTGCCAAATAAGGTGAAATCGGACATGCGTTTGTATCCGTCGGTTGCAGAAATTTCTGATATTAAGTAGAGATGTGTATGGATCAAACGGAGAGGCGCAAACAGACCTAGATATGGAGCCAAAGATGTCAAAAGAACGGCTAAAGTGCGGAGAATCAAGTGCTGGAGATCGACAAGTGTGCGGGTGGCAAATAAGGTGAAATCGGACATGCGTTTGTATCCGTCGGTTGCAGAAATTTCTGATATTAAGTAGAGATGTGTATGGATCAAACGGAGAGGCGCAAACAGACCCAGATATGGAGCCAAAGATGTCAAAAGAACGGCTAAAGTGCAGAGAATCAAGTGCTGGAGATCAACAAGTGTGGGGGTGCCAAATAAGGTGAAATCGGACATGCGTTTGTATCCGTCGGTTGCAGAAATTTCTGATATTAAGTAGAGATGTGTATGGATCAAACGGAGAGGCGCAAATAGACCCAGATATGGAGCCAAAGATGTCAAAAGAACGGCTAAAGTGCAGAGAATCAAGTGCTGGAGATCGACAAGTGTGCGGGTGGCAAATAAGGTGAAATCGGACATGCGTTTGTATCCGTCGGTTGCAGAAATTTCTGATATTAAGTAGAGATGTGTATGGATCAAACGGAGAGGCGCAAACAGACCCAGATATGGAGCCAAAGATGTCAAAAGAACGGCTAAAGTGCAGAGAATCAAGTGCTGGAGATCGACAAGTGTGCGGGTGGCAAATAAGGTGAAATCGGACATGCGTTTGTATCCGTCGGTTGCAGAAATTTCTGATATTAAGTAGAGCTGTGTATGGATCAAACGGAGAGGCGCAAACAGACCTAGATATGGAGCCAAAGATGTCAAAAGAACGGCTAAAGTGCAGAGAATCAAGTGCTGGAGATCGACAAGGATGTGGGTGCAAATAAGGCGAAATCGGACATGTGTTTGTATCCGTCGGTTGCAGAAATTTCTGTTTTTGAGGGATATTAAATAGGGATATGTATAGATCAAACGGAGAGGCACAAACAGACCCAGATATGGAGCCAGATGTACCAAAAGTGTGGAAAGAAGCTATGATGTCCTTGATGTGTGGCTGGAACTAGGGAGTATCCAGACACAAGTGTGTGTTCTAATTGATATTAAGTAGAAATATGTATGGCTCAAACGGAGAGGCACAAACAGACCCAGATATTCTCCTTTCTTCAATGAAACGCGATGTGTTTCGGTGACGGGAATCCTATATCTGTGGGTTTTCCCCAAAATGTGTCTCGAGTGCAAGAGCAGCCTTGCTTCTTCTCGCCTTTTTCTTCCGACGTCCATTTATCATCTACAGGGATTTTTTTTCTCCTCCTTTCTTTCTCATTGAGAGATAAAAGGCTAAATGGAAGTCGGGCTTTTTGCCGCTCTCTTCCTTTCCGTGACGACTCTATTAATTGGAGTCCCGAAAACCATATCAATGGTTTCATCGGTTTCCTTGCACAGTCTGCATTTTGGGTCATCATTTTTCGATCTTGGCCTTAATTGCCTTTGTTCTGATGGCTTGCTCCTGGGCTAGCAGTCAGCTCTAGTTTGTAGTGCGGTTTTCTTGTATTGATTTTTTTGTCTGCTGTGCTATTATTATTATTATTATTATTATTATTATTATTATTATTAGCTTGAGTACCCAGCATTGCCCGAGCTATTTGAAAAAGTCCAAAATGCATAAGGTTGTGAGTGAACTACAACTCCCATCATGCCAGTTAATCCCAGGAAACCCACAAACCCAATATCGTCTGAACCGATCTCAATTTTATCGCTATAGTAAAATACGATATATATATTTTGCCTCTCTTAAATAAAACTCATAGCAGGTTGCAACACTGAGAAGAAATATTCCACCCGAGTTAATACAAAGTCCCGTAAAAGAAGTTTTAAGACGCCTCCTATATCCAAAAAATGATACTGGAATAAAGTTTGGGAAGGCCGAGCCAGAGAAGTGAGAGAAATATGACGTTCCTGAGCATTTCGACCGCCCTGGATACCTTGAAGGACTTTCTCCAACAAGGACGCGGCGAAAAACCCAATTACTACCTGAAGGGAATCGATCTCGAAGCGCTCGGAAAACGGGGCGGGAGGACGTGGGCCATTTGTCACGGCGGAACGGGCGAACGAGCATCAATAAGTTGTTAAAAAGGTAAAGAAAGGAGAGGTGTGATGGCTTCAAGGAAAAATATCCCCAAAATCCTGAACTGGGCACCAGTATTATTATTATTACTATTATTATATTATGACACAGCAGACGAGATCTATATGCTGGATTTCGTATCCCAAAACCACAAGTCGAACACTTCCCAAGCGTTTAGGACTGTGTGAAACTCCTCAAAGCACAGCAGACAAAGAATCAGTACAAGAAAACTGCACTACAAACTAGAGCTGACAGCTGGCACAACAATTATTACTATTATATTATTATTATTGTATGACACAGCAAACAAGATAGACATGCTGGATTTCGTATCCCAAAATCACAAGTCGAACACTTCCCAAGTGTCTAGGACTGTGTGATGTATTATTATTATTATTATTATTATTATTATTATTATTATTATTATTATTATTATTATTATTATTTTATGACACAGCAAACAAGATAGACATGCTGGATTTCGTATCACAAAACCACAAGTCGCACACTTCCCAAGTGTCTAGGACTGTGTGAAACTCCTCAAAGCACAGCAGACAAAGAATCAATACAAGAAAACTGCACTACAAACTAGAGCTGACAGCTGGCACAACAATTATTACTATTATATTATTATTATTGTATGACACAGCAAACAAGATAGCTATGCTGGATTTCGTATCACAAAATCACAAGTCGAACACTTCCCAAGCGTTTAGGACTGTGTGAAACTCCTCAAAGCACAGCAGACAAAGAATCAATACAAGAAAACTGCACTACAAACTAGTGCTGAGAGCTGGCACAACAATTATTACTATTATATTATTATTATTGTATGACACAGCAAACAAGATAGCTATGCTGGATTTTGTATCACAGAATCACAAGTAGAACACTTCCCAAGTGTCTAGGACTGTGTGATGTATTATTATTATTATTGACACAACGACGTTGTATGGCACAGCAAACAAGATAGACATGCTGGATTTCAGGGTTGTTGTATGTCTTTCGGGCTGTGTGGCCATGTTCCAGAAGCATTCTCTCCTGACGTTTCGCCCACATCTATGGCAGGCATCCTCAGAGGTTGTGAGGTATGGATTTCGTATCACAAAACCACAAGTCGGACACTTCCCAAGTGTCTAGAACTGTGTAATGTATTTTCGGATGATGCTGCAGATTCCAGTCGGGTGGCCTTTTGCAGTTGGCAGATCGTAATTTTGTCAATGTCTCTTGTTTCCAAATGCCGGCTGAGATCTTTTGGCACGGCACCCAGTGTGCCCATCACCACCGGGACCACCTGCACTGGTTTCTGCCAGAGTCTTTGAAGTTCAATCTTGAGGTCCTGATAGCGGCTGAGTTTTTCGTGTTGTTTTTCACCTGGGATGGCGACATCAATGTTCCAAACCTTTTTCTTTTCCACAACTGTGATGTCTGGTGTGTTGTGTTCCAGAACTTTGTCAGTCTGGATTCGGAAGTCACACAGTATCTTTGCGTGTTCATTTTCCACAACCTTTGCAGGTTTGTGATCCCACCAGTTCTTTGCTGCTGGGAGGTGGTACGTGAGGCATAGGTTACAATGAATCATTTGGGCCACATAGTTGTGCCTCTGTTTGTAGTCTGTCTGTGCGATTTTCTTACAGCAGCTGAGGATATGATCCATGGTTTCGTCAGCTTCCTTGCACAGTCTGCATTTTGGGTCATCAGCTGATTTTTCGATCTTGGCCTGAATTGCCTTTGTCCTGATGTCTTGCTCCTGGGCTGCAAGGATCAGGCCTTCTGTCTCCTTCTTCAGGGTCCCATTCGTGAGCCAGAGCCAGGTCTTCTCCTTATCAGCTTTTCCTTCCATTTTGTCAAGGAACTTTCCATGCAGTGTTTTGTTGTGCCAGCTGTCAGCTCTAGTTTGTAGTGCAGCTTTCTTGTACTGATTTTTTGTCTGCTGTTATTATTATTATTATTATGTATGGGTGAGATTCAAAGTGGTGTACAACATATCAAATTATATTAATATTATATTATATTATATTATTATTCCCAGTAAGCTCTGACCAAATAGGTTTGAACTGTATTTCCTCAAAGAGGCTTCCCTCACAATCTCATTCCCGGGGAGCTCTGAGCAAAGCAGAAAGGAGTGGGGAATGGATCCCTTGTTGGGGGAGAAGGATCGCCCAACCCCTCCCCAACCTTCTCCCCCCCCCACTCCCCCCCCTTTCCTCTCCTGTCGGGCGCCCCTAGCGGCCCCGACCTGCCACTGCACCCAGCAACAGAGGCGATTGAGAGAGAGCCGGAGGAGGAGGAGGCTGCTTCTTCTCGCCCTTGTGGACGGGGCTGGCTCGGATCCTGCGACCCCCGGCTCTGCCCCATGGGAGGGCTCCCCTAGGCGCCCCCCCGGCCCTCCTCACGGGGAAGGGGGGGCCCAAGAGGGGGCCGAGGGGGGCGCTTCCTTGGCTCGTCCTGCTGCCCAACTTCTCCCTCTCTCTCTATGGAGTTGTGGCGATCCCGGGGCGCCTTTGCCCTCTCCTGCGTGGTCCTGGTGGTGCTGGGTGTGGGTCCCACCCTAGCCCACCCCCAGCCCTGCCACATCCTGTCCCGGGTGGGACACACCGTGAGGCTGGGGGCGCTCCTGCCCCCCGGGAAGAAGGTCCCATCGTCCAGCTCTGTGCGCAACGCCTTGGCACATGCTGCCCGAGCCTCTGCCTGGGTTCTGCCCTACAACCTGAGCCTGGAGGTGGTCCCCGGGGCCCCACAAGACCGCGACCCGGCTTCCTTGGCCCGGTGGCTGTGCCAGGCTCTGGTGGTGCGCGGGGTGGCCGCCGTCCTGGCCTTCCCAGCATCCCGGAGGGAGATGCTCCAGCTCGACGCCGCCGCTGCCTTCCTGGAGATCCCCTTCCTCAGCCTGGCCGGGAAGACCTTCCTCCAGGAAGACCAAGAAGAAGAAGAGGAGGAGGAAGAGGAGACCCCCATGCCCTTCAGAAGCTGGGTGAGATACAACTCCCTTCCTAAAACCCTTGTAGAAGGAGTAGGAGTCAGACAACCCAGACCCTTTGGGTGAGATACAACTCCCTTCCTAAAACCCTTGTAGAAGGAGTAGGAGTCAGACAACCCAGACCCTTTGGGTGAGATACAACTCCCTTCCTAAAACCTTTGTAGAAGGAGTAGGAGTCAGACAACCCAGACCCTTTGGGTGAGATACAACTCCCTTCCTAAAACCCTTGTAGAAGGAGTAGGAGTCAGACAACCCAGACCTTTTGGGTGAGATACAACTCCCTTCCTAAAACCCTTGTAGAAGGAGTAGGAGTCAGACAACCCAGACCCTTTGGGTGAGATACAACTCCCTTCCTAAAACCCTTGTAGAAGGAGTAGGAGTCAGACAACCCAGACCCTTTGGGTGAGATACAACTCCCTTCCTAAAACCCTTGTAGAAGGAGTAGGAGTCAGACAACCCAGACCCTTTGGGTGAGATACAACTCCCTTCCTAAAACCCTTGTAGAAGGAGTAGGAGTCAGACAACCCAGACCTTTTGGGTGAGATACAACTCCCTTCCTAAAACCCTTGTAGAAGGAGTAGGAGTCAGACAACCCAGACCCTTTGGGTGAGATACAACTCCCTTCCTAAAACCCTTGTAGAAGGAGTAGGAGTCAGACAACCCAGACCCTTTGGGAGAGAATGCAGGGAACAACCTCACCAACCTTCCCAAATCTCTAGTAGTCAACCCGCTTCATTACCGGCTTCCCCGATCCAAAACATCTCACCAAACTCCTCCTTCACCTGCCTCCCCTCTCCAAAGCATCTCTACAAAAACATCTCTCTAAAAACACCTCTTCAAATGTCCTCTCTAAAAAGACCTCTCCATAAACACCCCTCCAAAAACAACTCACCAAAGGCTCCTCTCCAAAAGACATCTCCAAAAAGACCTCTCTAAAAGCATCTCTCTAAAAACACCTCTCCAAATGTCCTCTCTAAAAAGACCACCCCAAAAGCACCTCTCCATAAACACCTCTCCAAAAGACGTCTCCAAAAACACATCTCCAAAAGACCTCTCCAAAAAACTCCTTCTTCACCTGCCTCCCCTCTCCAAAGAACCTCTCCAAAAACACCCCTCCAAAATCACCTTCCCAAAAGTCCTCTCCAAAAAGACATCTCCAAAAACGCCTCTCCAAACTTCTCCTTCACCTGCCTTCCCTCTCCAAAGCTCTTCTCCAAAAGACCTCTCCAAAAAGACGTCTCCAAAAACACCTCTCCAAAAACACCTCCCCAAAAGTCATCTCCAAACTCCTTCACCTGCCTCCCCTCTCCAGAAACACCTCCCCAAAAGTCCTCTCCAAAAAAGACGTCTCCAAAAAGACGTCTCCAAAAACACCTCCCCAAAAGTCATCTCCAAACTCCTTCACCTGCCTCCCCTCTCCAGAAACACCTCCCCAAAAGTCCTCTCCAAAAAAGACGTCTCCAAAAAGACGTCTCCAAAAACACCTCCCCAAAAGTCATCTCCAAACTCCTTCACCTGCCTCCCCTCTCCAGAAACACCTCCCCAAAAGTCCTCTCCAAAAAAGACGTCTCCAGAAACACCTCTCCAAAAACACCTCCCCAAAAGTCCTCTCCAAAAAAGACGTCTCCAAAAACACCTCTCCAAAAACACCTCCACAAAAGTCCTCTCCAAAAAAGACGTCTCCAAAAACACCTCCCCAAAAGTCCTCTCCAAAAAAGACCTCTCCAAAAAGACGTCTCCAAAAACACCTCCCCAAAAGTCATCTCCAAACTCCTTCACCTGCCTCCCCTCTCCAGAAACACCTCCCCAAAAGTCCTCTCCAAAAAAGACGTCTCCAAAAACACCTCTCCAAAAACACCTCCCCAAAAGTCCTCTCCAAAAAAGACGTCTCCAAAAACACCTCTCCAAAAACACCTCCCCAAAAGTCCTCTCCAAAAAAGACGTCTCCAAAAACACCTCTCCAGAAACACCTCCCCAAAAGTCCTCTCCAAAAAAGACGTCTCCAAAAACACCTCCCCAAAAGTCATCTCCAAAAAGACGTCTCCAAAAACACCTCCCCAAAAGTCATCTCCAAACTCCTTCACCTGCCTCCCTTCTCCAGAAACACCTCCCCAAAAGTCCTCTCCAAAAAAGACGTCTCCAAAAACACCTCTCCAAAAACACCTCCCCAAAAGTCATCTCCAAACTCCTTCACCTGCCTCCCCTCTCCAGAAACACCTCCCCAAAAGTCCTCTCCAAAAAAGACGTCTCCAAAAACACCTCTCCAAAAACACCTCCACAAAAGTCCTCTCCAAAAAAGACGTCTCCAAAAACACCTCCCCAAAAGTCCTCTCCAAAAAAGACCTCTCCAAAAAGACGTCTCCAAAAACACCTCCCCAAAAGTCATCTCCAAACTCCTTCACCTGCCTCCCCTCTCCAGAAACACCTCCCCAAAAGTCCTCTCCAAAAAAGACGTCTCCAAAAACACCTCTCCAAAAACACCTCCCCAAAAGTCCTCTCCAAAAAAGACGTCTCCAAAAACACCTCTCCAAAAACACCTCCCCAAAAGTCCTCTCCAAAAAAGACGTCTCCAAAAACACCTCTCCAGAAACACCTCCCCAAAAGTCCTCTCCAAAAAAGACGTCTCCAAAAACACCTCCCCAAAAGTCCTCTCCAAAAAGACGTCTCCAAAAACACCTCCCCAAAAGTCATCTCCAAACTCCTTCACCTGCCTCCCTTCTCCAGAAACACCTCCCCAAAAGTCCTCTCCAAAAAAGACGTCTCCAAAAACACCTCTCCAAAAACACCTCCCCAAAAGTCATCTCCAAACTCCTTCACCTGCCTCCCCTCTCCAGAAACACCTCCCCAAAAGTCCTCTCCAAAAAAAGACGTCTCCAAAAAGACCTCCCCAAACGACTTCTCCAAACCCTTTTGGAGCGACGGCAGTGACCAACCTCACAAACCTTCCCAAACCTCTAGTAGAGAACGTTAGGTCTGAATTGTTCAGCCCTTGGAGAACATCAGGCCTGGAGGGTATGGACCTGGAGGGTTCTTGGAGAACGTTGGATCAGGATAGTTCGTGCCTTGGAGAACGTTGGTCCTGGAAGGTTCACCCCTGGGAGATGTCAGACTGGTTCGGCCCTTGGAGGATGTTAGGCTTGGAGAGTTCCACTTTTGGAGAACATTAGGTCTAGATGGTCCATCCCTTGGACCCCTTGGAAAACGTCAGGTCTAGAAGGTCCACCCCTTGGACCCCTTGGAGAACATTAGGTCTAGATGGTTCACCCCTTGGACCCCTTGGAGAACATTAGGTCTAGATGGTTCACCCCTTGGACCCCTTGGAGAACGTTAGGCCTAGAAGGCCCACCACTTGGACCTGGAGGCTCTACTCCTTGGAGAACATCAAGTCTAGATGGCACTCCTCTGCGTTTCCAGTCCGAAAGAAATGAGCAAGCACTTTCTCAAATTGAGTGTTGACAGATGCCGGATTTACGGAGCGTTCGTGCAAAAACAGAGCGGAACCCGATCGTGGTCTGATCTGGGGCGCTAAGCAGGGCCGGCGCTGGTTAGTACTTGGATGGGAGACCGTTAAACTATTCCAGGTTGCTTTGTCCTCAGATCTTCCCTCACTCCTCCCTGGCCTTTAAACATCCAGGAATTATTTATGGAGGACGAGGAGGAAGCCTTTCTCCATTATTCATCGGGAGGGATTATTCAGGGAGGGTTTTGGAGCGGCACCAGCACGTGTGGCACACAATCGAAGGAGGCGATGCCGGCAAGGTCGGTCGCCCGCCTGCCGCATCCCTCCTGCCGCTTCACCTGTGGGCCATCGGTATTTCGCTCACAGAGCAATTCCCTCTCCGCAGGCCGCCGGCAGCCTCGGAAAGAGGTTTTCGAGAACGAAAACACTCCTATAGAGCGTCTGAAAGGCACTCTGTTTATGCTCAGAATGCTCCATCCATTTCACTCAAGCATACACTCCTATAGAGCATCTCAAAGGCACTCTGTCTATGCTCAGAATGCTCCATCCATTTCACTCAAGCATACACTCCTATAGAGCATCTCAAAGGCACTCTGTTTATGCTCAGAGAGCCCCATCCATTTCACTCAAGCATACACTCCTATAGAGCATCTCGAAGGCACTCTGTTTATGCTCAGAATGCTCCATCCATTTCACTCAAGCATACACTCCTATAGAGCATCTCGAAGGCACTCTCCTTATGCTCAGAATGCTCCATCCATTTCACTCAAGCATACACTCCTATAGAGCGTCTCAAAGGCACTGTTTATGCTCAGAATGCTCCATCCATTTCACTCAAGCATACACTCCTATAGAGCATCTCGAAGGCACTCTCCTTATGCTCAGAATGCTCCATCCATTTCACTCAAGCATACACTCCTATAGAGCGTCTCAAAGGCACTGTTTATGCTCAGAATGCTCCATCCATTTCACTCAAGCATACACTCCTATAGAGCATCTCGAAGGCACTCTGTTTATGCTCAGAATGCTCCATCCATTTCACTCAAGCATACACTCCTATAGAGCATCTTGAAGGCACTTTGCTTATGCTCAGAGAGTCCCATCAATTTCACTCAAGCATACACTCCTATAGAGCATCTCGAAGGCACTCTGTTTATGCTCAGAATGCTCCATCCATTTCACTCAAGCATACACTCCTATAGAGCATCTCGAAGGCACTCTCCTTATGCTCAGAATGCTCCATCCATTTCATTCAAGCATACACTCCTATAGAGCATCTCGAAGGCACTCTCCTTATGCTCAGAATGCTCCATCCATTTCACTCAAGCATACACTCCTATAGAGCATCTCAAAGGCACTGTTTATGCTCAGAATGCTCCATCCATTTCACTCAAGCATACACTCCTATAGAGCATCTCGAAGGCACTCTGTTTATGCTCAGAATGCTCCATCCATTTCACTCAAGCATACACTCCTATAGAGCATCTTGAAGGCACTTTGCTTATGCTCAGAGAGTCCCATCAATTTCACTCAAGCATACACTCCTAAAGAGCGTCTCAAAGGCACTTTGTTTATGCTCATTTCACTTAGTCAAAGACTCCTATAGAGTGTCTCAAAGGCACTCTGCTTATGCCCAGAGAGCCCCCTCCATTTCACTCAAGCATACACTCCTATAGAGCATATGCTCAGAATGCCCCATCTATTTCACACAATCATACACTCCTATAGAGCATCTCGAAGGCACTCTGCTTATGCTCAGGGAGTCCCATCCATTTCACTCAAGCATACACTCCTATAGAGCATCTCAAAGGCACTCTCCTTATGCTCAGAGAGCCCCATCCATTTCACTCAAGCATACACTCCTATAGAGCATCTCGAAGGCACTCTGTTTATGCTCAGAAAACCCCATCCATTTCACTCAAGCATACACTCCTATAGAGCGTCTCAAAGGCACTCTGTTTATGTTCAGAGAGGCCCATCCGTTTCACTCAACCATACAATCCTATAGAGCATCTCAAAGACACTCTGCTTATGCTCAGAGAACCCGAACGGTCCAAGGTCTGGAAACTATAAATCCCTCTGGAGAAGAACGGCAACCAAAGGGGGAAAATCTTTCCGTTCTCAAGGGCAAAGAAAGAAGAATTTGTCTTTCCGAGCCAGGCTACAAATCTCTTTCTCGCTTTGTTGGGAATGTTGGCAAACTTCGTAAGTGCTGGCGCGGCGGTTTTGGGTCGTCTTCCCGCCGTAAATGATGTCCGGACTCGGCGACAGGCCGTTGATTGTGTTGTATTTCTGCTTCCCGTCTCGGGACAAACTCATATAATAGGATGGCAACGGACCAGGTTGTTGCCTTTGGTCTGAAGCTAAAGCAATCGTGGAGTCTGGAGTTCGAAACCCGGCTCAAGACGCGGAGCCAATCGCACTCTCTCAGCCTCAGAGGAAGGCAAGCTCTCCCTTCCTAAAATCTAATTTCTATATCATCTCTTTTAATAACAGCCTTAAATCTACGTAGTAAATCTCTACTGACATCTAGCGGTCACCCAACGGGGTTGCTTTGAGTTTTCTGGGCTGTTACCCAACTCATGATGCAAACAGTCAATAGGTCGCAAACTCACCAAACGAACCGTCAATAGGTCGCAAACTCACAACACGAACCATCAACAGATCGTAAACTCACGACGAGAACAGTCAATAGATCACAAACTCACAACGTGAACCCTCAATAGATCACAAACGAACCATCAATAGATCGCAAACTCGTAACGTGAACTGTCGACAGATCGTAAACTCACAACGCGAACTGTCAATAGATCGTAAATTCACGATGCGAACCGTCAACGGATCGCAAACTGTTAATAGATCGCAAACTCACAACGTGAACTGTCGACGGATTGTAAATTCATGACACGAACTGTCAATAGATCGTAAACTCACAACTCGAACTATCAATAGATTGTAAATTCATGACATGAACCGTCAACAGATCGCAAACTCACAACGAGAACCGTCAATAGATCGTAAACTCACAACGAGAACAGTCAATAGATCACAAACGAACCATCAATAGATCTCAAACTCACGATGTGAACCGTCGACGGATCGTAAACTCACAACACGAACTGTCAATGGATCGCAGACTCACAACGCGAACTGTCAACAAATCACAAACTCACAATCCGAACTGTCAATGGATTGCAAACTCACAACGCAAACTGTTGATAGATCACAAACTCATGACGTGAACCGTCGACGGATCGTAAACTCACAACACAAACCGTCAATGGATCGCAAACTCACAACGCAAACTGTTCATAGATCGCAAACTCACGATGCGAACTGTCAATGAATGGATCGCAAACTCACAACGCAAACTGTTGATAGATCACAAACTCATGACATGAACCGTCAACGGATCGTAAACACACGACACGAACTGTCAACAAATCACAAACTCACAATGTGAACTGTCAATGGATCGCAAACTCACAACGCAAACTGTTGATAGATCGCAAACTCACGACACGGAACTGTCAATGAATTGCAAACTCACGACACGAACTGTCAACGGATCGCAAACTCATGACACGAACTGTCAATGGATTGCAAACTCACAACGCAAACTGTTGATAGATCGCAAACTCACGACACAAACTGTTGATAGATCGCAAACTCATGACACGAACTGTCAATGGATTGCAAACTCATGACACGAACTGTCAATGGATTGCAAACTCACAACGCAAACTGTTGATAGATCGCAAACTCACGACACAAACTGTCGACAGATCGTAAACTCACGACATGAACTGTCAACAAATCGCAAACTCACGACACGAACTGTCAATGGATCGCAAACTCACGACACGAATCGTCGACGGACCTCTGTGGAGAAGTTTTTATTAATTATATATATTGTATATAACCGCTGCCACCAAATTTAAAGATGTTTAATTAAACGCTGCCACCAAATTATAAAGTCTTTATAATGCGGCCACCAAATGTAAAGGGGATTATCAACGCTTGCCACCACTATGGGAAGATGCAGCCACTAGCTACTCAGAGAGGAGACCTTTTACATTTTGTTTTTCTTCCTTTTTCTTGTTTACTCTTGATGGTAATATATGTGACAGAGGCTGAGATGTTTGAAAGAACAATAACACGTTTATTCAGGCACAGAGCTTAGTGGTTACAGTAACGTTTCTACTTAGAGGCACTTTGATTAACAGTTGCAAAGCTAGAATGAGGTGTTTCAAACTTCTTAAAATGTCACTTCTTTCTTTACTGCTTTAAACTGCAGTCACCCTGTGATACAATCACAGATTATCTGTTCCTCATCAGGAGACAGACTACCTTAAAATAAGTCACCAAACTTATTTTAAACTGACTCAAAAACAAGCAATTGAGCCTCCCTGATCCCTTCAACTGAGGATCAGTCTTCCCTGTACCTCATCAGGGCACAGACTAACCACTTCTTTTTTTTCTTTTTCTTTTTAAACCACCCTTGGTTTTATTGTTCTTTTGATTTTTTTTAAACGTAGTGTATATTTTCTTTTCTTGTATTGTTTAATGTGTTATGATTTGTAGTTTTATTTATATTTTGTTATATTGTATTGTTCTGGGCATGGCCCCATGTAAGCCACCCTGAGTCCCCGTTGGGGAGATGGTGGCGGGGTATAAATAAAGTTTATTATTATTATTATTGACACAACGATGTTGTATGACACAGCAAACAAGATAGTTATGCTGGATTTTGTTTCACAAAATCACAAGTCGAACACTTCCCAAGTGTCTAGGACTGTGTGATGTATTTTCGGATGATGCGTGCAGATCCCAATCGGGTGGCCTTTTGCAGTTGGCAGATCGTAATTTTGTCAATGTCTATTGTTTCCAAATGCTGGCTGAGATCTTTTGGCACAGCACCCAGTGTGCCCATCACCACCGGGACCACCTGCACTGGTTTCTGCCAGAGTCTTTGAAGTTCAATCTTGAGGTCCTGGTAGCGGCTGAGTTTTTCCTGTTGTTGTTGTTGTTGTTATTATTATTATTATTATTATTATTAAAACCTGCACTTCTCCACCAAAACGGCAGTTGGCTCCGCCCACTTCTCCATGGCAACCAACTCTTGAGTGCAGAGATGCAATAACTGAAATACTGGCCCTTGTAAAACACAATTAAACATAGCATCTGTAAACTAAAAATTCACACTTCGTTACAACCTCCATTCCAATTCTGCTCTGATCTGTATCAAACTGACAGTGTAGACGGGACCTTAGCTGTCCACACCTTAGATTGTGAACCAAATTGTGGTTGACCTCCATTCCATTTCTGCTCCGATCTGTATCAAACGGTCACTCTAGATGGGACCTTCGCTATCTAGTCCTTAGATTGTGAACCTATCCATGGTTGACCTTCTTTCCTTTTCTCCCTCTGACCAGAACCCTTTCCACCTCCACATGGACCGCCGCGTTGACTTCGAGACCCTCTTGGACCTCTTGGCCAACGTCTTCCGGGCCAACAACTGGCACGACGTGACCCTCATCCTCTGCCGCGCTTGGGACGGCCCGGCTTTTGTGGACCTCTGGACCGGCCGCGCCGGCTTGGAGAGGACCGCGGTGGTGGACCTCACTCTGTGGGAGGAGGAGGCCGAGAGGGCCCGCTACCTCCGGCGGCACTTGGAGGAGTACCGCGAGCTCCCGGGTCCGGCCTTGCTGTTCGGTTGCGACGCCCGGCTCTCCCGGATGGTCTTCCGGACGGCCAAGGAGTTGGGGGTCACTCAGGAGTTCCACTGGGTGATGGGTCAACCCCAGAACGTGGCCGAGCTCCAGACGGAAGGACTGCCACTCGGTTTGTTGGCCTTCGGGGAGGTGGACCGACCACCACTGGAGCATCTGGTCCAGGACACCGTGGAGTTGGTGGCCCGGGCCATCGCCAGCGCCGTCGCTCTCCGACCCGACCTGGCTCTCATCCAGAGCATGATGAACTGCAATGACAAGCACCTCGAGGGCTCCGAGTCGTCGGGACGCTACCTCTCCCAGTGAGTCAGCCCAAATTTTTAATCCGATTTATAGTGTACTAGCTTTGCCCAGCCACGCGTTGCTGTGGCTTATGGGAATCCTTTGTTGGCCAGTGAATAGCCTTACAGTCTCAAAGCCTGGAGTAGCTGGAGCTTTTTGTTGTATGAACGTAGAGGCATGGATGAGGGGTTGTGCTGCCAAGTTTAGTGTTTCTGGGATGTGTAGTTTTGTTGTTTTGTCCTAGGCCCAAATTTCATTACCCTATAGATTGTATAATTTTTATATGTGTGTTTATTGTAAGCCACCCTGAGTCCCCTCTCAGGCGGGATATAAATGTTGTAATAAGTAATAATAAAATAAAGTAATCTTCAAGTGTAGGCGAACAGAATTTTGGCGCCCCCCCCCCCCAAACCAATCACTGAAAAATAAACGAAAATAAGGAGGGATTAAGAAAAAGCCTAAATAAAGAGCAACACTCTGAAACAGGGAAAATCTAGACAGGAAACAATCAGGAACAATAATATATGTATATATATATATACACTAGGCATGTCTGATCAATGAAAAAAATGTTTCAATTCTCGTTTCTAAAGTAGGGGGCACTGGCGCTTCGATATAGAAAGTATTTCCGATTTTTTTCACTCAAAAATTTCGGATATTTCCGAAATTTCGTAATGATTCTAAATGTTTCTAAAATGGGGGGTGCACATGCGCAATCGCTACACACCGGGCTTGTATGGCAATCTTCCATGTGGATGCAGAGGATGTTAGCCCCCACCTTTGTGTCCATCGTCGAAGCTTCTGATTGGCCGGGGAGCAGCAGCCATGTTAGGCTGAACTAAGTTCCCATTCAAGGTAGGTTGCAGAAACAAAAAAAAATTAAATATTTTTAAATATATATTTTAAAAAAAATTTTTTGGGGGGGGAATTAATGAAACATTAAGAGACAATTAGAGAATGGGCCAACAATGGTTCGAATTACATTGCTGGTTGCGCTGTGAGACAATGTCTCGGAATGCGTATCAAAAAGCGAGAACAATCCAAAATAATTCCGATATACGATTCAAAACGATTTTTTGGACATGTCTAATATACACTCTTGTAAAAATCCCAAGAAATGCAATACAAATCAGGTTTCTACAACTCTATATTAGAGTAATTCTCTTCAAACTATATTGTATATAACAAAATTGCTTCCAGGTAGGCAAACAATATCCTGGAAGCAATTTTTTTATATGCAATATAGTTTGAAGAGAATTACTCTTAACATAGTGTTGTAGAAACTCTGATTTGTATTGCATTTCTTGGGATTTTTACAAGAGTGTATATATACATACATTATTGTTCCTGATTGTTTCCTATCTGGATTTCCCCTTTTTTGAGAGTATTGTTCTTTATTTAGGCTTTTCCTTAATAACTCCTTATTATCCAACATTTTCGCTTATCCAACGCATTTATTTTTCAGTGATTGGTTGGGGGGGGGGGGAGCACCAAAAATTGTTCGCCTACCTGGAAGCCATTTTGTTATATGCGATATAAAGTTTGAAGAGAATTATGCTTAATATAGAGTTGTAGAAACTCTGATTTGTATTACATTTCTTGGGATTTTTACAAGAATTATTGTTCCCGATTATTGTTCCCGATATACACAATAGTGTATATATACATACATTATTGTTCCCGATTGTTTCCCGTCTGGATTTCCCCCCGTTTTCAGAGTGTTGCTCTTTATTTAGGCTTTTCCTTCATCCCTCCTTATTATCCAACATTTTCGCTTATCCAACGCATTTATTTTTCAGTGATTGGTTTGGGGGGGGGCATTTCTTGGGATTTTTACATTATTATTATTATTATTATTATTATTATTATTATTATTATTATTATTATTATTATTATTATTATTGCATAGTGTCTAAGCCTCAGAGCAATGCCAAGTGAGAGGCTAGACCTGAATAATAATAATAATAATAATAATAATAATAATAATAATAATAATAATTTGTGATACAAAATCCAGCATATTTATCTTGTTAGCTAATATAATAATATAATATAATATAATATAATATAATATAATATAATATAACAACAACAACAACAACATATTCCCTAAGCCTCAGGGCAATGCCAAGTGAGAGGCTACACCTGAATAATAATAATAAAAATAATAATTTGTGATACAAAATCCAGCATATTTATCTTGTTAGCTAATATAATAATATAATATAATATAACAACAACAACAACAACAACAACAACATATTCCCTAAGCCTCAGGGCAATGCCAAGTGAGAGGCTACACCTGAATAATAATAATAACAATAATAATTTGTGATACAAAATCCAGCATATCTATCTTGTTAGCTAATATAACAACAACAACAACAATAACAACAACAACAACATATTCCCTAAGCCTCAGGGCAATGCCAAGTGAGAGGCTACACCTGAATAATAATAATAATAATAATAATAATAATAATAATAATAATAATAATAATAATAATAATGACATATTGTCTAAGCCTCAGAGCAATGCCAAGCGAGAGGCTACACCTGAATAATAATAATAATAATAATAATAATAATAATAATAATAATAATACATTCCCTAAGCCTCAGAGCAATGCCAAGCGAGAGGCTACACCTGAATAATAATAATAATAATAATAATAATAATAATATATTCCCTAAGCCTCAGAGCAATGCCAAGCGAGAGGCTACACCAGAATAACAACAACAACAACAACAACAACAACAACAACAACAACAACAACAACAACATATACACCAAGCCACAGAGCAATGCCAAGTGAGAGGCTACACCTGAATAATAATAATAATAATAATAATAATAATAATAATAATAATAATAATAATAACAACAATACAGTAGAGTCTCACTTATCCAACATAAACGGGCCGGCAGAATGTTGGATAAGCGAATATGTTGAATAATAAGGAGGCATTAAGGAAAAGCCTATTAAACATCAAATTAGGTTATGATTTTACAAATTAAGCACCAAAACATCATGTTATACAACAAATTTGGTAGAAAACGTCATTCAATACGCAGTAATGCTATGTAGTAATTACTGTATTTACGAATTTAGCACCAAAATATCACGATATATTGAAAACATTGACTACAAAAATGCGTTGGATAATCCAGAACGTTGGATAAGCGAGTTGGATAAGTGAGACTCTACTGTAACAATAATGACATAGTCTAAGCCTCAGAGCAATGTAAGAGCAATTGTCCTGTATTATGATAGATATTTGTGCATGATCAGCATCAGGAAACCATTGGGGCCAGCTAACACCTCCCAACCAAGGATGCCCCCAGGGAGGAAGCAGCCAGGCCATTAAATGCTAATCAAGCTGGCCAACTGCAACATTTACACCAGACTCAAACAGACCGGACTTTCCACAGATATATAAACCCCACTTAGTTCGCCTAGCGGTTGAACCGCCCCTGTCCACAAGTAGACTTTGGGTCTCGTTTGAGCGTCCTTGTCCGTTGCGTCCGCTGGAAGCGTCTCCACGACAGACTCGATTTCCCTTGTTCTCCAGCTTCCTGGCCAAGACCTCCTTCCAGGGCCGGACGGGGAAGGTCTGCGTCCACAACAAGACCCGCCTCCAGACGGAGCGGCACTACAAGGTGTGGAGCCTGCTGCGGGACCCGGTGGGGCAGCCCACGTGGGTGACGGTGGGCAGCTGGACGGGCGGCCCGGTGGAGGTGGAGGAGGGCTCCTGGACACAGCACCTGCACCGCAAGAGCCAGGCCCAGCCCGCCGGGACCTCCCGCATGAGGCTCCGGGTGGTCACGCTGGTGGAGCACCCCTTCGTCTTCACCCGGGAGGTGAGCACGGAGGACATGGGCGGGACTCCTCCACTTCCTTCCTCTTCCATCCCTCTCCTTCCTTCTTCCCATCGGTCACCCTTCCTTTCACCACTCTCCTGCCATCCATCCATGTAATCGTCCTTCCTTGTTTGATCCTATCTTCCTTCCTTCTTTCTTCCTTGAATATTATCTTCCTTCCTCCCTTCTTCCTTCCATATAATCTTCCTTCCGTCCTTGTAATCTTCCTTCCTTCTTCCTTGAATATAATCTTCCTTCCTTCTTTTTTTCCTTCCTTCTAATCTTCCTTCCGTCCTTGTAATCTTCCTTCCTTCTTCCTTGAATATAATCTTCCTTCCTTCTTTTTTTCCTTCCTTCTAATCTTCCTTCCGTCCTTGTAATCTTCCTTCCTTCCTTCCTTCCTTCCTTCCTTCCTTCCTTCCTTCCTTCCTTCCTTCCACATAATCTTCCTTCCTTCTTCCTTGAATATAATCTTCCTTCTTTTTTTCCTTCCTTCTAATCTTCCTTCCGTCCTTGTAATCTTCCTTCCTTCCTTCCTTCCTTCCTTCCTTCCTTCCTTCCTTCCTTCCTTCCTTCCTTCCTTCCCTGTAATCTTCCTTCCTTCCCTCCTTCCACCCAATCTTTCTTTTTCTTCTTCCTTCCTTCCATCCTTCCTTCCTTCCCTGTAATCTTCCTTCCTTCCCTCCTTCTACCCAATCTTTCTTTTTCTCCTTCCTTCCTTCCTTCCTTCCTTCCTTCCTTCCTTCCTTCCTTCCTTCCTTCCTTCCTTCCTTCCTTCCTTCCCTGTAATCTTCGTTCCTTCCCTCCTTCCACCCAATCTTTCTTTTTCTTCTTCTGCCTTCCTTCCTTCCCTGTAATCTTCCTTCCTTCCCTCCTTCTACCCAGTCTTTCTTTTTCTTCTTCCTTCCTTCCTTCCTTCCCTGTAATCTTCTTTCCTTCCCTCCTTCCACCCAATCTTTCTTTTTCTTCTTCCTTCCTTTCCTCCTTCCCTGTAACCTTCTTTCCTTCCCTCCTTCTACCCAATCTTTCTTTTTCTTCTCCTTCCTTCCTCCTTCCTTCCTTCCTTCCCTGTAATCTTCTTTCCTTCCCTCCTTCCACCCAATCTTTCTTTTTCTTCTCCTTCCTTCCTCCTTCCTTCCTTCCCTGTAATCTTCCTTCCTTCCTTCCTTCCCTGTAATCTTCTTTCCTTCCCTCCTTCCACCCAATCTTTCTTTTTCTTCTCCTTCCTTCCTCCTTCCTTCCTTCCCTGTAATCTTCCTTCCTTCCTTCCTTCCCTGTAATCTTCTTTCCTTCCCTCCTTCCACCCAATCTTTCTTTTTCTTCTTCTTCCTTCCTTCCTTCCCTGTAATCTTCCTTCCTTCCCTCCTTCTACCCAATCCTCCTCCTCCTCCTCCTCCTCCTCCTCCTCCTCCTCCTCCTCCTCCTCCTCCTTCTTCTTCTTCTTCTTCTTCTTCTTCTTCTTCTTCTTCTTCTTCTTCTTCTTCTTCTTCTTCATGATCCTTCATTAGGCTCCTCCCTCGTGCTTTTCCTTCTCCGGCGTCTGTCTCAAGCGTTGCTTCCTTTTCCAGGTGGACGAGGAGGGCAACTGTCCGGCGGGCCAGCTGTGCCTGGACCCGGGCACCAACGACTCGGCGGTGCTGGACGGCCTCTTCGAGGAGCTCGCCTCGGAGAACGGGTCGGTGCCGTCCGAGCTCCGCAAGTGCTGCTACGGCTACTGCGTGGACCTTCTGGAGAAGCTGGCCGAGGACCTGCCCTTCGACTTCGAGCTCTACATCGTGGGCGACGGGAAGTACGGGGCCTGGAAGGGCGGCCGCTGGACGGGCCTGGTGGGCGACCTGCTGAGCGGCGCGGCCCACATGGCGGTCACCTCCTTCTCCATCAACTCGGCCCGCAGCCAGGTCATCGACTTCACCAGCCCCTTCTTCTCCACCAGCCTGGGCATCCTGGTGCGCATCCGGGACACGGCCTCGCCCATCGGGGCCTTCATGTGGCCGCTGCACTGGACCATGTGGGTGGGCATCTTCGTGGCGCTCCACATGACGGCCCTCTTCCTCACCCTGTACGAGTGGAAGAGCCCCTACGGCATGACCCCGCACGGGCGCAACCGCATGAAGATCTTCTCCTACTCCTCCGCCCTCAACCTCTGCTACGCCATCCTCTTCGGCCGCACCGTCTCCAGCAAGACCCCCAAGTGCTGGACCGGGCGCTTCCTCATGAACCTCTGGGCCATCTTCTGCCTCCTGGTCCTCTCCAGCTACACCGCCAACCTGGCCGCCGTCATGGTGGGCGAGAAGACCTTCGAGGAGCTCTCCGGGATCCACGACCCCAAGGTGGGCCGGCGGGTGGGATTATTACGAGCCTATCTCTCTCTTTCTTTCCTTCCTCTCGTTCCTTCATACACATTCTGGTGGGAGACAATTGGCTGTCCGCAAGGACGTTGCCCAGGGGATCCATGACCCCAAGGTGGGACTGGCGACAGCAACCCATTGATGGGTTGGATTATTACTAGTGTATATTTCTTCGTTTTCCTCGTGGCTCGCTCTTTCCTTCCTCTCTTTTCTTCATACATCTTCTGTTGGGAGATAATTGGCTGTCCGCAAGGACGTTGCCCAGGGGATCCACGACCCCAAGGTGGGCCAACGGGTGGGATTATTACGAGCCTATCTCTCTCTTTCTTTCCTTCCTCTCGTTCCTTCTTACACATTCTGGTGGGAGACAATTGGCTGTCCACAAGGACGTTGCCCAGGGGATCCACGACCCCAAGGTGGGACTGGCGACAGCAACCCATTGATGGGTTGGATTATTACCAGTGTATATCTCTTCCTTTTCTTTGTGGCTCACACTTTTCTTCCTCTCTTTTCTTCATACATCTTCTGGTGGGAGACAATTGGCTGTCCACAAGGACGTTGCCCAGGGGATCCACGACCCCAAGGTGGGCCGATGGGAGGGATTATTAGTAGCCTATATCTCTTCATTTTCCTTGTGGCTCGCTCTTTCCTTTCTCTCTTTTCTTCCTCCACATTCTGGTGGGAGACAATTGGCTGTCCACGAGGACGTTGCCCAGGGGATCCATGACCTCAAGGTGGGACTGGCGACAGCAACCAGCTGATGGGTTGGATTATTAGTAGCCTATATCTCTTCGTTTTCCTTGTGGCTCGCTCTTTCCTTCCTCCACATTCTGGTGGGAGACAATTGGCTGTCCACAAGGACGTTGCCCAGGGGATCCACAAACCCAAGGTGGGACTGGCGACAGCAACCAGCTGATGGGTTGGATTATTACTAGCGTATATCTCTTCGTTTTCCTTGTGGCTTGCTCTTTCCTTCCTCCACATTCTGGTGGGAGACAATTGGCTGTCCACAAGGACGTTGCCCAGGGGATCCATGACCCCAAGGTTGGACTGACGACAGCAACCAGCGGATGGGTTGGATTATTACTAGCGTATATCTCTTCATTTTCCTTGTAGCTCTTTCTTCCCTTACTCACATTCTGGTGGGAGAGAATTGGCTGTCCGCAAGGACGTTGCCCAGGGGACGTTGCCCTGGAGACATTGCCCAGGGGATCCATAAACCCAAGGTTGGACTGGCGAGAGCAACCAGCTGATGGGTTGGATTATTAGTAGCCTATATCTCTTTCTTTCTTTCCTCTCTTTCCTTCATACACATTCTGGTGGGAGAGAATTGGCTGTCTGCAAGGACGTTGCCTAGGGGACGTTGCCCAGGGGATCCACGACCCCAAGGTGGGACTGGCGACAGCAACCAACTGATGGGTTGGATTATTAGTAGCCCATATCTCTTTCTTTCTTTCCTTCCTCTCGTTCCTTCATACATCTTCTGGTGGGAGACAATTGGCTGTCCGCAAGGACGTTGCCCAAGGGATCCATGACTCCAAGGTGGGACTAGCGACAGCAACCAGCTGATGGGTTGGATTATTACTAGCGTATATATCTTCTCTTTCCTTGTGTATATTTCTTTCCTTCCTCTCTTTCCTTCATATATCTTCTGGTGAGAGAGAATTGGCTGTCCGCAAGGATGTTGCCCAGGGGATCCACGATGTAGAGTGCCAAGATGTAGAGTGGGCCATGGTGGCTCTATGTGCCAAGTTTGGTCTTGATCAGTCGTTGGTGGGGGTCACCGTGGTCCTGGGAAGTGAGTGAAGATACTGCAAGTCCCATCATCCATGGTCCAAGCACGTCCAAACCTCACCAAGATGTAGAGTGGGTCGTGGTGGCTCTATGTGCTAAGTTTGGTCTTGATCAGTCGTTGGTGGGGGTCACTGTGGTCCTGGGAAGTGAGTGAAGATACTGCAAGTCCCATCATCCACAGTCCCTCCTCCCCCAAACTGCACCAGGATGTAAAGTGGGCCACAATGCACCTGTGTGTCAAGTTTGATGCAGTTTCGTCATTCACGGGCATCACAGTGGTCTGTGGGAGGTGAACTGGATGAAGGTACTGCAAATCCCATCATCCTTGGTCCATCCACTGCCAAACCGCTGCAGCACGTAAAGTGTGTCATTTGGGATCTGTGTGTTTAGTTTGGTTCAGTTCTGTCATTTGTGTCAATTGCAGTGGTCTCAGGAAGTGAGTGAAGTACTGCAAGTCCCATCATCCATGGTCCAAGCACGTCCAAACCTCACCAAGATGTAGAGTGGGTCGTGGTGGCTCTATGTGCTAAGTTTGGTCTTGATCAGTCGTTGGTGGGGGTCACCGTGGTCCTGGGAAGTGAGTGAAGATACTGCAAGTCCCATCATCCATGGTCCAAGCACCTCCAAACCTCACCAAGATGTAGAGCGGGTGATGAGGGCTTTGTGTACCAAGTTTGGTCCTTATTCATCATTGCTGGGAGTCACAGTGCTCTCAGGAAGTGAGTGAAGGTATTGCGAGTCCCATCATCCATGGTCCATCCCGTGAAAACAGTGCCAAGATGTAGAGTGGGTCGTGGTGGCTTTATGTGCCAAGTTTGGTCTTGATCAGTCGTTGGTGGGGGTCACCGTGGTCCTGGGAAGTGAGTGAAGATACTGCAAGTCCCATCATCCACGGTCCCTCCTCCCCCAAACTGCACCAGGATGTAAAGTGGGCCACAGTGCACCTGTGTGTCAAGTTTGATGCAGTTTCGTCATTCACGGGCATCACAGTGGTCTGTGGGAGGTGAACTGGATGAAGGTACTGCAAATCCCATCATCCTTGGTCCATCCACTGCCAAACCGCTGCAGCACGTAAAGTGTGTCATTTGGGATCTGTGTGTTTAGTAGGCTTGCTCAAATAATTCGATTTCCCCGTTACCCGTTATTAATTCGTTACTTTCGTTAGTTTTGAAGCAATATACGGCCTTGATTGTCTACACGTCTGGATATCGCGGTTTCGAACCGCGAGAGGCCGTTTTTTGTTATGTACTGCAAGTCCCATCATCCTTGGTCCATCCTCTGCCAAATTGCTGCAGCATGTAAAGTGTGTCATTTGGGTTCTGTGTGCCAAGTTTGGTCCGGTTCCATCACTGGTGGGCATCGCAGTCGTCTGTGAGAGTAGAAGCTTCTGAAAGTACTGCAAATCCCATCATCCGTGGTCCCATCATCTCCCAAACAACATTTGGTGCTTTGTTCGCAGCTCCACCATCCTTCCCAGGGCTTCCGTTTCGGCACCGTCTGGGAGAGCAGCGCCGAGGAGTACATCAAGAAGAGTTTCCCCGACTTGCACGAGTACATGAGGCGGCTCAGCGTGCCGACCACCCCGGCGGGGATTAAGATGCTCAAGTAAGTGACCGTTCGGGACAATTTGGGTTTCCCTCCTCATAAAAATCCTGCTGATCAAAAGGTTGGCAGTTCGAGCTCGAGTCGGGGTGAGCATTTGCCGTTAGCCCTAGCTCCCTGCCCACCTAGCAGGAATGGAAGTAGATAAATAGGTACTGCTTTGAGCAGGGAGGTAATTAGAAAGCTCCTTTAAGGACGAGCGGAGGTAAAAAAATGGCACTCTTAAGGACGATCAAGCTCCTCGGCATGGTTGGAGTCGAGCACAGGCTCCAAGATGAGCCTGAGTCGGGGTGAGCATTTGCCGTTAGCCCCAGCTCCCTGCCCACCTAGCAGAAGTGGAAGTAGATCAATAGGTACCGCTTGGAGTGGGGAGGTAAAAAAATGGCACTCTTAAGGACGATCAAGCTCCTCGACATGGTCGGAGTCAACCACAGCCTCCAAGATGAGCCCAAGTTGGGGTGAGCATTTGCCGTTAGCCCTAGCTCCCTGCCCACCTAGCAGATATGGAAGTAGATAAATAGGTACCGCCTTTGGGGACCTCTTCCAATGCTAGGATTCTATGTTGACGTTCTATGTTTTCCTTCCCCTTCCAGGACCAACCCGCCCAAACTGAACGCCTTCATCATGGACAAATCCCTGCTGGACTACGAGGTCTCGATCGATTCGGACTGCAAGCTGATCACGGTGGGGAAACCGTTCGCCATCGAAGGTAAGGGGTGGAGTGACCAGGGTGTCCCGATGACCGCCCGCAAAAACATTTAGAGGACACGCCGTTCTTATTTCCCGGCTTCCCTTTTACATCCGCATCACCTTGAAGCCTTCTCAGTCTCAAAAACGAGAGAGACAGCCGACGGGCAGGAAAGCGCGTGGGCGAGGGAGTCATTGCTATTCCGCTCAGCTCGCCGTTTTTGCGGCGGAGCTAATGAGAAGGCGGGAGATCACAAAGCGCCGCCGGAGGAGGAGGCGAGGGACGGGGAGGAGTAATTAGAAATGTCAAAAGGGAGAGAAAAGACGCAGCAAACCGTTTCCTCGAGTCAGAATTGGGGCCGGCGCTACCGTCGCCGCTGCCACAGGTGTATTACAAGTAAAACAAGCCGTCAAAGAAGAAGAACATGCCCTGGCAGGAAATCTAAAGCAAAGTGAAGAACCTGCTCAAAGCACAGCAGACAAAAAAAAGTACAAGAAAACCGCACTACAAACTAGAGCAGAATCGGTACAAGAAACCCGCACTACAAACTAGAGCAGAACCAGTACAAGAAAACCGCACTACAAACTAGAGCGAGAATCAGTACAAGAAAACCGCACTACAAACTAGAGCGAGAATCAGTACAAGAAAACCGCACTACAAACTAGAGCAGAATCAGTACAAGAAAACCGCACTACAAACTAGAGCAGAATCAGTACAAGAAAACCGCACTACAAACTAGAGCAGAATCAGTACAAGAAAACCGCACTACGAACTAAAGCAGAATCAGTACAAGAAAACCGCACTACAAACTAGAGCAGAATCAGTACCAGAAAACCGCACTACAAACTAGAGCAGAACCAGTACAAGAAAGCCGCACTACAAACTAGAGCAGAATCAGTACAAGAAAACCGCACTACAAACTAGAGCAGAATCAGTACAAGAAAACCGCACTCCGAACTAGAGCAGAATCAGTACAAGAAACCCGCACTACAAACTAGAGCAGAACCAGTACAAGAAAGCCGCACTACAAACTAGAGCAGAATCAGTACAAGAAAACGGCACTACAAACTAGAGCAAAATCAGTACAAGAAAACGGCACTACAAACTAGAGCAGAATCAGTACAAGAACACCACACTACAAACTAGAGCAGAATCAGTACAAGAAAACCGCACTACAAACTAGAGCAGAATCAGTACAAGAAAACCGCACTACAAACTAGAGCAGAATCAGTACAAGAAAACCGCACTACAAACTAGAGCAGAATCAGTACAAGAAAACCGCACTACGAACTAGAGCAGAATCAGTACAAGAAAACCGCACTACAAACTAGAGCAGAATCAGTACAAGAAAACCGCACTCCGAACTAGAACAGAATCAGTACAAGAAACCCGCACTACAAACTAGAGCAGAATCAGTACAAGAAAACAGCACTACGAACTAGAGCAGAATCAGTACAAGAAAACCGCACTACAAACTAGAGCTGACAGCTGACACAACAAAACACTGCATGGGAAGTTCCTTGACAAAATTGAAGGAAAGGCTGACAAGGAGAAGACCAGAAAGAATGAGGAAGTACTCCCGTCAAGGGCTCGGCGTCACAAGTGGATGGTGAATCGAGCATATCCTCGTGAAGCCGGGAAATTAAATTAAATTGCCTCTGTGTCTGTCTATATGTTGTATTGAATTGAATTTTTTTGCCATGTATGTGTGCATTGTGATCCGCCCTGGAATATAAATACCGTAAATAAAAATACTTTATTTATATTCCGCCCGATCTCAGGAAGAATCACAGTACACATACACAGCAAACATTCAATGCCGTTTGGACATTACTACTACTGGTGATTTATTACAGTACAGCCCTAGCAATTGTGATGATACGAGGGTTGAATGAAAAGTAATGCCTCCACCTTCGTAACTCAACAGATGGCAGGACTGGCAGGTTCAGTAGACTCTCCTCTATAGTTCCTTTTGGCGGGAAGCCTTAGCATTGAGCGGTTGTGTTGTTAAAGTGCGACGTATGGAACCCGGCGCAGACGGTCAGTCCATGTGACTTAAGCAACATGCAGTACAAGAAAACCGCACTACAAACTAGAGCAGAATCAGTACAAGAAAACCGCACTACAAACTAGAGCAGAATCAGTACAAGAAAACCGCACTACAAACTAGAGCAGAATCGGTACAAGAAAACCGCACTACAAACTAGAGCGAGAATCAGTACAAGAAAACCGCACTACAAACTAGAGCAGAATCAGTACAAGAAACCCGCACTACAAACTAGAGCAGAACCAGTACAAGAAAGCCGCACTACAAACTAGAGCAGAATCAGTACAAGAAAACCGCACTACAAACTAGAGCAGAATCAGTACAAGAAAACCGCACTCCGAACTAGAGCAGAATCAGTACAAGAAACCCGCACTACAAACTAGAGCAGAACCAGTACAAGAAAGCCGCACTACAAACTAGAGCAGAATCAGTACAAGAAAACGGCACTACAAACTAGAGCAAAATCAGTACAAGAAAACGGCACTACAAACTAGAGCAGAATCAGTACAAGAACACCACACTACAAACTAGAGCAGAATCAGTACAAGAAAACCGCACTACAAACTAGAGCAGAATCAGTACAAGAAAACCGCACTACAAACTAGAGCAGAATCAGTACAAGAAAACCGCACTACAAACTAGAGCAGAATCAGTACAAGAAAACCGCACTACGAACTAGAGCAGAATCAGTACAAGAAAACCGCACTACAAACTAGAGCAGAATCAGTACAAGAAAACCGCACTCCGAACTAGAACAGAATCAGTACAAGAAACCCGCACTACAAACTAGAGCAGAATCAGTACAAGAAAACAGCACTACGAACTAGAGCAGAATCAGTACAAGAAAACCGCACTACAAACTAGAGCTGACAGCTGACACAACAAAACACTGCATGGGAAGTTCCTTGACAAAATTGAAGGAAAGGCTGACAAGGAGAAGACCAGAAAGAATGAGGAAGTACTCCCGTCAAGGGCTCGGCGTCACAAGTGGATGGTGAATCGAGCATATCCTCGTGAAGCCGGGAAATTAAATTAAATTGCCTCTGTGTCTGTCTATATGTTGTATTGAATTGAATTTTTTTGCCATGTATGTGTGCATTGTGATCCGCCCTGGAATATAAATACCGTAAATAAAAATACTTTATTTATATTCCGCCCGATCTCAGGAAGAATCACAGTACACATACACAGCAAACATTCAATGCCGTTTGGACATTACTACTACTGGTGATTTATTACAGTACAGCCCTAGCAATTGTGATGATACGAGGGTTGAATGAAAAGTAATGCCTCCACCTTCGTAACTCAACAGATGGCAGGACTGGCAGGTTCAGTAGACTCTCCTCTATAGTTCCTTTTGGCGGGAAGCCTTAGCATTGAGCGGTTGTGTTGTTAAAGTGCGACGTATGGAACCCGGCGCAGACGGTCAGTCCATGTGACTTAAGCAACATGCAGTACAAGAAAACCGCACTACAAACTAGAGCAGAATCAGTACAAGAAAACCGCACTACAAACTAGAGCAGAATCAGTACAAGAAAACCGCACTACAAACTAGAGCAGAATCAGTACAAGAAAACCGCACTACAAACTAGAGCAGAATCAGTACAAGAAAACCGCACTACAAACTAGAGCAGAATCAGTACAAGAAAACCGCACTACAAACTAGAGAAGAATCAGTACAAGAAAACCGCACTACAAACTAGAGCAGAATCAGTACAAGAAAACCGCACTACAAACTAGAGCAGAATCAGTACAAGAAAACCGCACTACAAACTAGAGCAGAATCAGTACATCAGGACAAGTTTCTGCTTCGGGAAACTTGTCCATCGTTGGCAGAAATGTATCTAATTGTCTGGTGATTATGTGGGAAAGTGAATAGTGGCCGTTGAAGAGCACATTCTAAGGATTTATTCTGCGAAGGCGGAGACATTACTTTCATTCAATCCTCGTACACAAGGGTGGATGGTTGACAAGTCGGACAGATCAGGAGTGTGACCCACACGGGACAAAATCCATTGTCTCTAGGTTCTCCAGGGTTTACTTCTGCCACACTAATCTATGGTGACTCTCTCCTAGGATACGGGATCGGCCTTCCCCAGAACTCGCCCCTCACGTCCAACATCTCCGAGTTCATCAGCCGATACAAGTCGGCCGGCTTCATGGACCTCCTCCACGACAAGTGGTACAAGATGGTGCCCTGCGGCAAGCGGGTTTTCGCCGTCACCGAGGTACGGGAATGTCTCGGTGTCGGGAAGCTTTAGCAATAATATAACATAATATATAATATAATTACCTATCTATATATATAAAAGGGTAATGGAATCACGGCACCGGACAAAACAACTAAACTAAACGCCCCACAACCTCAAAAATTGACAGCACAACCTCTCATCCACTCCTCTATGTTCATACAACAAAAAGAAAAAAATTAAGTCCTAGCCACAGCAACGCGTGGCCGGGCAAATCTATATATATAAAAGGGTAATAGAATCACGGCACCGGACAAAACAACTAAACTAAACGCCCCACAACCTCGAAAATTGACAGCACAACCTCTCATCCACGCCTCTACGTTCATACAACAAAAAGAAAAAAATTAAGTCCTAGCCACAGCAACGTGTGGCCGGGCAAATCTATATATATAAAAGGGTAATAGAATCACGGCACCGGACAAAACAACTAAACTAAACACCCCACAACCTCGAAAATTGACAGCACAACCTCTCATCCACGCCTCTACGTTCATACAACAAAAAGAAAAAAATTAAGTCCTAACCACAGCAACGCGTGGCCGGGCACAGCTAGTAATATAATATATAATATAATTACCTATATATCTATATATATATAAACAGTCAGTGTTTGCATGCGGCGGTGCGGCTGACTGGCTGCCAGTATCACAGGCCACTGTGACCGCCAGGAATCACTGACATGGACCAAACTTGGCACACTTAACCCCCATGATGCACTTTATGGCTCGGTGCTGTTTGAGGGACGATGGAACATGGGTGATGGGATTTGTAGTACTTGCAATCGCTACAGCTCCCACAGGCCACTGCGATGCTCACCAGTGACGGAACTGGAACAAACTTGGCACACAGAATCCCCATGAACCCCTTTCCGTCCTGGGGCAGATTGGGGGAGGATGGACCAAGTAGTATCACTCACTTCTTGCTCTGGGAGTTGTAGTTCACCCTTATCCAGACAGCACTGAACCCAGCCGACTTCGGATCTGGACCAAACTTAAGTGATATTTCCTAACATCCCAAAACAAACAATGCCTTTCTCGAATGACCCGGGCGCCGCCGGGTGCCCAAGCGAGTATAATATATAAATATGACGCCCCCGTTAATGCTCTTTTCAGACCCTGCAGATGGGGATCTACCACTTCTCGGGGCTCTTTGTGCTGCTCTGCATCGGGCTCTGCGGATCCCTCCTCACCTCCCTCGGCGAGCACGTCTTCTACCGGCTCATCCTCCCGCGCATCAAGCGCAAGAAGAAATTCAACTACTGGCTCCACACCAGCCAGGTAAGAGCAGGGCACGATTACGGAGAGCTGCTGCGTTCCAGCGCAATAACGCAACCGTGATTACGAATGGGAGTGCTGGCTTCTAGGGATTACAAAAGGGAGATGCTGCGCTCCAGCACAATAATATCACTGTGATGATGAACTCCCAAAGCAAAACCTGAGCCACAAGTCCTATGTTCGGAGGCATTTTTCACGACCGTTTTCTCCCGTTTTGTTTCATACGCATCAGAAAATCCACCGGGCTCTGAACATGGGTTTGGAGGAGCAGAGGATCAAGAAGCTGAACCTGGAGAAAAGGTAAAGCTCTCCCAAATTCAACTACAGTAGAGTCTCACTTATCCAAGCTAAACGGGCCGGCAGAAGCTTGGATAAGCGAATAACTTGGAATATAAGGAGGGATTAAGGGAAAGCCTATTAAACATCAAATTAGGTTATGATTTGACAAATTAAGCACCAAAACATCAGGTTAGACAACAAATTTGACAGAAAAAGTAGTTCAATACACAGTAATGTTAGGTTGTAATTACTATATTTACGAATTTAGCACCAAAATATCACAATATATTGAAAACATTGACTACAAAAATGGCTTGGATTATCCAGAGGCTTGGATAAGTGAGGCTTGGATAAGTGAGACTCTACTGTATTTTGATCCCGGAGCAATGGATTGAAATTATGAGAATAGCGTCGACCTAAGCGTTAGGAAAAACGTCCTAAATGTAAACGCTCTTGTCCTCCTGAATGGCAGAACGGGACTGGGCGGCTCTTCTGAAACAACGAGTCTATTTACAGTAGAGTCCCACTTATCCGACTTCCGCTCATCCGACACACCGTATTATCCGACGCCCACCACTGGCTCCTGGTTCTGCTACCACTGGCACCATAGCTGCTAGGACTTGGCCTGGTGAGTGAGTGAGTGAGTGAGCAAGGGAAGGCAGGCAAGCAAAGGTGGGCGGAAAGGTCCTCCCCTCCCTCCCGCGCTCACTCACTCGCCAGGCCGGGTCCTGGTGCTGTCGCTGCTGGACTTGGCCTGGTGAGTGAGCGAGCGAGGGAAGGCGAGTGAAGGAGGACAGCAAAGGTCCTCCTTATCTCGTTCTCTCGCTCACTCACTTGGCCAGGTCCTGGTGCTGTTGCTGCTGGACTTGGCCCGGTGAGTGAGCGAGCGAGGGAAGGCGAGTGAAGGAGGACAGCAAAGGTCCTCCCTATCTCGTTCTCTCGCTCACTCACTTGGCCAGGTCCTGGTGCTGTTGCTGCTGGACCTGGCCCAGTGAGTGAGTGAGCGAGGGAGGGCAGGCGAGTGAGGAGGGCAGCAAAGACTCTCTTTCCCTCACTTGCTCACTCACTCACTCACCAGGCCGGGTCTTGGTGCTGCTGCTGTCGCTGCCAGATGTGGCCCGGTGAGTGAGTGAGCGAGGAAGGACGGGCAAGTGAGAAGGAGGGCAGCAAAGGCTCTCCTTCCCTCGCTCACTCACTCACCAGGCCAGGTCCTGGTGCTGCTGCCGTTGCTGCTGGACGCGGCCCAGTGAGTGAGCGAGGGAGGACAGGCAAGCGAAGGAGGGTGGCAAAGGCTCTCCTTCCCTCACTCACTAACTCAGTTACTCACCAGGCTGGGTCTTGGCAATGAGTGAGACAGTGAGTGAGAGTGAGTGAGTGAGGGTGGGCAAGCGAAAGAGGGTGGCAAAGGCCCTCCCTTCCTCCCCTGCTTACTCACTCAGTTACTCACTCACCAGGCCGGGTCCTGGCAATGAGTGAGACAGTGAGCGAGTGAGAGCAAAGGACAGAAGCTTCCTCCTCTTCTTGATGGCCAGCTTGCCGAGGAAGAGGAGTAGTAGTAGTTCAAGTCGGATAAGCGAGACTCAACTATCATTTTTATCCCGCAAAGGTGCAATATCCAGAAGAGCCAAGAGGAGCCCGAACCACCACCGCCGCCTCCGCCGAACCAGCCGGGCTGGAACAACCTCCGCCGGGCGGCCGTGAAAAAGGAGGACAAGCGGGTTCACTTCAACATCGAGAACGTGCCGGACGAGGAAGACGAGGAGGGCGAGGAGCAGCGAGAGGCGCCCGTCTGGCACTGCATGAACGGCCAGGACCCGCAGCAGGACGACAAGGAGGCCAAGGAGAAGGAGCTCAAGGAGCTCGAGGGGAGGATCGAGGACATGCGCGAGCAGCTGCGGGCGGCGCTGGTGCGCAAGAGCGAGCTGATGGTGGCCCTGGGACCGCCCCCCAAGGCCCCCCGGCTGCCCCCGGCCCTCAAGGCGCTGATCAAAGCGAGCAACGAGGACAGGTGAGGGGGTCGGGTGGCCTCGCCACGGCGGACCCGGGAGCCCCCCCGTCGGATACAACGCTCCGTCCGAAGCGACTTGTGGGCTCCCCTGCTGCGTTCCAGCGCAATAACGCAATTGTGATTACGAATAGGAGCAGCTGCGTTACAGCGCAGTAACACTATTGGATTACAACTGAGAGCTCCTGCGTTCCAGCACAATAACGCTATTGTGATTATGAAGTGGAGATGCTGCGTTCCAGCACAATAATGCAACTATGAATAGGAACAGCTGTGTTACAGCGCAGCAACACTATTGGATTACAATTGAGAGCTACTGCGTTCCAGCACAATAACGCTATTGTGATTATGAAGTGGAGATGCTGCGTTCCAGCACAATAACGAAACTGGGATCATACATAGGAGCTGTTGCATTCTGGCTCGGTAACTTTAGTACAATTACAAAGAGGAGCTGCTGCGTTCCAGCGCAATAACGCAATTGTGATTACGAATAGGAGCAGCTGCGTTATAGCGCAGTAACACTATTGGATTACAACTGAGAGCTCCTGCGTTCCAGTACAATAACGTTATTGTTATTATGAAGTGGAGATGCTGCGTTCCAGCGCAATAACACAATTGTGATTATGAATAGGAGCAGCTGCGTTACAGCGCAGTAACACTATTAGATTACAACTGAAAGCTACTGCGTTCCAGCGCAATAGCGCAACTCTGATCATTAATAGGCGCTGTTGCATTCTGACTCGGTAACATTCGTACGATTACAAAGGGGAGCTGCTGCGTTCCAGCGCAATACAGCAATTGTGAATAGAAGCAGCTGCATTATAGCGCAGTAACACTACTGGATTACAACTGAAAGCTGCTGCGTTCCAGCACAATAACGCAACTGTGATCATGAATAGGAGCTGTTGCGTTCTGGCTCGGTAACATTATTACGATTACAAAGGAGAGCTGCTGCGTTCCAGCGCAATAACGCGACTGTGATTACGAATAGGAGCAGCTGCGTTACAGCGCAGTAGCACTATTGGATTACAACTGAAAGCTACTGCGTTCCAGCACAATAACACAATTGTGATCATGAATAGGAGCTGTTGCGTTCTGGCTCAGTAAGATTAATACGATTACAAAGGGGAGTTGCTGCGTTCCAGCGCAATAATGCAACTGTGATTATGAATAGCTGTTGCAGTCTAGTGCAGTAATACTTCTGTGTTTACAAAGGGAAGCTGCTGCGTTCCAGCGCAATAACGCAACTGTGACTATGAATAACTGTTGCGTCCTAGTGCATAAAAAGGGAGTTGCTGCGTTCCAGCGCAATAACGCAACTGTGACTATGAATAGCTGTTGCAGTCTAGTGCATACAAAGGGGAGCTGCTGCGTTCCAGCGCAATAACGCAACTGTAACTATGAATAGCTGTTGCGGTCTAGTGCAGTAACGCTTTTGTGTTTACAAAGGGGAGCTGCTGCGTTCCAGCGCAATAACGTGACTGTGATTATGAACAGTAGCAGTTGCGTTCTAGCGCAGCAGCACTATTGTGATTACAAAGGAGTGCTGCTGCGTTCCAGCGCAATAACGCACCTGTATTAATAGGAGTGGCTGGGTTCGAGTGCGGTAACACTATTGGGATTACAAAAGGGAGATGCTGCGTTCCAGCGCAATAATGTAACTATGATTATGAGGTGGAGATGCTGCGCTCCAGCACAATAACACTATTGTGGTTATAGAGTAGAGATGCTGCGTTCCAGCGCAATAACGCTATTGTGGTTATAGAGTGGAGATGCTGCGTTCCAGCACAATAACGCTATTGTGGTTATACAGTGGAGATGCTGCGTTCCAGCGCAATAACGCTACTACGATTATAGAGTGGAGATGCTGCGTTCCAGCATAAACAAACAGTCCAAAATGAATAAAAGCTGGGGACCTAGGCACTCCTGCGTTCCAGCGCAACAACGTGGTTGTGATCGTGACAGAGCGCTGCTGCGCTCCAGCGCAACACTACTTAACGTGATTACATTCAAGTGCAATAGTGCAGTTGCGATTACGAAAAGGAGCTGCTGCGTTCCAGTACAATAGCGTTGTTGAGTATGCGTTCCAGCGCAACGGTGCTGCTTTTTAGCACAACAACGCTGTTGCGAGTAAGTTAGGGTTTGGTATGCCTTCCTTACAGTCTCCCCGAGATTTGAGCTCTTTCTTTCCCCCATTTGCCAGAGCTTAGTAGCCGAACGCTTGCTTTGCATGCCGAAGATCCCGGGTGCGAGTCCCGGCATCTCCAACTACGAGGAGTCTTGGATTATCTTGGGGAACGCATACCACGTGGTGTCCTGATTCACTCTATTTCCCATTCCTGCCATCATTCCGATAGACAGGTCTATTTTTTTAATACTAAGGCGAACGGGTTTGATGCTGCGGCAAATAATTGTGTGGAATCCACAACGGTTGTACACGTTTGGGCGTTTATGTGGTCTTGTTTCAAAAGACGTGTGTGTATGTTCATTTCGAAACAGAACTACGATTGTGAAGGAGAGAGCGATGAACTCGGCAGTGTTTACTTTCTCTCGCTTGTCTCGTTCCATTTGGAACGATCATGTATTATTATTATAGTTATTATTTAGTAGTAGTAGTAGTACTATTATTATCTCCCCTCCTGCAACGAGGATCAGGGGCTGTGGAGTAGATGACCAAAGATTCCAAGGGAGAAACAACTACGAAGGAAGTAATTGTAGTGTGCTACAAACTTCAGTACTATTACTACTACTACTGAGGGGAGATAACTTACTATTATCTCCCCTCCTGCAACAAGGAGGCATCTGATCCGTGGATTAGGGGCTTTGGAGTAGACGACCAAAGATTAAGAAGGAATTGTAGGGTGCTAGGGACTTTAGTAGTAGTAGTAGTACTATTACTACTATTATTATCTCCCCTCCTGCAACTAGGAGGTATCTGATACATGGATCAGGAGCTTTGGAGTAGATGAGATTCCAAATGAAAAAACAACTATGAAGGAAGGAATTGTAGAGTGCTACGGACTTCAGTAGTAGTAGTAGTAGTAGTAGCAGTAGTAGTAATATTATCTCCCCTCCTGCAATGAGGAGGCATCTGATCCGTGGATCAGAGGCTTTGGAGTAGATGACCAAAGATTAAGAAGGAATTGTAGGGTGCTAGGGACTTTAGTAGTAGTAGTACTACTACTACTACTACTAGATCAGGGGCTTTGGAGTAGACGACCAAAGATTACAAGGGAGAAACAACCACGAAGGAAGGAATTGTAGAGCACTACGGACTCCAGTAGTAGTACTACTACTACTATTAACTCCCCTCCTGCAACTAGGAGGTATCTGATCCATGGATCAGGAGCTTTGGAGTAGACGAGATTCCAAATGAAGAAACAACTATGAAGGAAGGAAATGTAGGATGCTACTTCAGTAGTAGTAGTAGCAGTAGCAGTACTATTATCTCCCCTCCTGCAACAAGGAGGCATCTGATCCGTGGATCAGGGGCTTTGGAGTAGATGACCAAAGATTAAGAAGGAATTGTGCTAGGGACTTCAGTAGTAGTAGTAGTAGTAGTAGTATTATCTCCCCTCCTGCAACGAGGAGGCATCTGATCCATGGATCAAGAGCTTTGGAGTAGATGAAAGATTCCAAATGAAGAAACAACTATGAAGGAAGGAATTATAGGGTGCTACGGACTTCAGTAGTAGTAGTAGTACTATTATCTCTCCTCCTGCAACAAGGAGGCATCTGATCCGTGGATCAGGAGCTTTGGAGTAGATGAAAGATTCCAAATGAAGAAACAACTATGAAGGAAGGAATTGTAGGGTGCTACGGACTTCAGTAATACTACTACTACTACTACTATCTCCCCTCCTGCAACAAGGAGGTATCTGATCCATGGATCAGGGGCTTTGGAGTAGATGACCAAAGATTACAAGGGAGAAACAACTACAAAGGAAGGAATTGTAGGGTGCTACGGACTCCAGTAGTAGTAGTAGTAGTAGTAGTAGTAGTATCTCCCCTCCTGCAACAAGGAGGCATCTGATCCGTGGATCAGGGGCTTTGGAGTAGATGACCAAAGATTAAGAAGGAATTGTAGGGTGCTAGGGACTTTACTACTAGTAGTAGTAGTACTACTAGTAGTACTACTAATACTAGTAGATCAGGGGCTTTGGAGTAGATGATCAAAGATTACAAGGGAGAAACAACTATGAAGGAAGGAATTGTAGGGAGCTACGGACTTCAGTAGTAGTAGTAGCATCGGAATTGTAGGGTGCTACGGACTTCAGGGCACAAAAGCACTACGTATCCCACAGGTTCAGTCCTGTTTATGTCTTCCTCAAGAGTAGGGTTGAAGTGCCAGTCTCGACAACATCATCCGAACTAATAGTATGTTTAAAAGGAGTTTACGCGCATTGTTTACATTGTTTACACAGCCGACGTTCCCAAAACAACGGAAAGACGCAACTCCCAGCAGCCCCAGCAAGATGGGAGTTGTAGTCTAGCAACTCTAGAATAAAGAACTACAAGGATCGCGCCACATTGCGCCGAAGCATAACCACACCATCATAGAAACGCACTACTATGTGTTTGGGGGAAACTGAGGCAATAAAAATATATATTTTCCGAATGAGAACATATCCATACTACTAGGTTTTCTCTCTTTTAAGATTCGAAAAACAACAACAAGAGATTACGTTTGGACTGTGCGGACAGGAAAAGGAGCAGAGTTGACGTTGTCAAGATATAGTATTTATTACATATATATAGATATATATATATATGTATATATAAAATATATATATACATACATACATTTTGTACAATAAAACCGAACGGAAATCTACTCTCTTCCCTTGCGGATTTGGTTTTGTTCGCGACTCCGATCCCAAGTTGGAAAGTCCAGCTTACATTCGATTTGAAAGACCCCGCCCACTTCCTCTCCCTTAACCCTTTCCTATTTTCTATGGCACACGGCAAACATACGGGGACAATTTCCTCCTAGATTCTTTGTGTCTCCTCCACCACAGGCATCCCAGTGTTCCTTACTCTCTCCATTAGTGTGGAATTTGCATGATCCCACCCACCTCCTCTCCCTTAACCCTTTCCTATTTTCTATGGCACACGGCAAACATACGGGGACAATTTCCTCCTAGATTCTTTGTGTCTCCTCCACCACAGGCATCCCAGTGTTCCTTACTCTCTCCATTAGTGTGGAATTTGCATGATCCCACCCACTTCCTCTCCCTTAACCCTTTCCTATTTTCTATGGCAAACAGCAAACATATAGGGATTGTTTCAACTTAGATTTTGTTTTTTCTCCACCACAGACATCCCAATGTTTCTGACTCTCTCAATTAATATGGAATTTTTATGACCCTGCCCACTTCCTCTCCCTTAACCCTTTCCTATTTTCTATGGCACGCAGGAAACACATGGGGACAATTTCCTCCTAGATTTTCCTCAACCACAGACATCCCGGTGTTCCTTACTCTCTCCATTAGTGTGGAACTTGCATGATCCCGCCCACTTCCTCTCCCTTAACCCTTTCCTATTTTCTATGGCACACAGCAAACATACGGGAACCATTTCAGCTTAAATTTTCTGTGTTTCCTCAACCACAGACATCCCAAAGTTTCTGACTCTCTCAATTAGTATGGAATTTGTATGACCCCGCCCACTTCCTCTCCCTTAACCCTTTCCTATTTTCTATGGCACACAGCAAACATATGGGGAGCATTTCAGCTTAGATTTTCTGTGTTTCCTCCACCATAGACACCCCAATGTTTCTGACTCTCTCAATTAGTATGGAATTTGTATTACCACTTCCTCTCCCTTAACCCTTTCCTATTTTCTATAGCACACGGCAAACATACGCGGACAATTTCCTCCTAGATTTTCTGTGTTTCCTCCACCACAGACATCCCACAGTCTCCTAAGGCCATAGCTAAGCAAAGAGACCTTCAAAAACCATCTAGATGATCTCATAAGACCACAGTTAAGCAAAGAGACCTTCAAAGACCATCTAGATGGCCTCATAGGACCATAGGTAAGGAAAGTGACCTCCAAAACCCATCTAGATGGTCTCATGAAGCCATAGCTAAGCAAGGAGACCTTCAAAGACCATCCAGACGATCTCATAAGACCACAGGTAAGCAAAGAGACCTTCAAAGACCATCTAGACGATCTCATGAGACCTCCAAAGACCAGGTAGACTTAAGTCAACCTTAGGTCAACTCCCAATGAACTTGGAGGGCCACCTCTGGACCATGGGCCTTAGTCTGGAGACCCTTGATATAGACACTATACTCCCCTATTGATGCCACCTAGAATCACATTGGCCTTTCGAGCCGCCACATCACGCTGTGGGCTCATTTTCACACTCCCCAAAAGATACAAGTGGCTACTGTAGAGCATTTTCTTCCTTCACTATTTTTATATCCAGAGAACGTATTTAGAAAGCCGTCACTCACACCACGTTTAGAAAAAGGCACTGGGATGGACTGGGGTGGGTGGGTGGGAATCATATATCCTAACCTACACAGAGCATATAAGAGCATCAGGTTCTGTTTGTACAGAACGACAAGGTTGTGAAGACGAACCAAAACAATATCTAGCTTTCAAGCCAGAGTACAAGCGAGGACTCGTTTGCTCAGCCCCAATGTATAGAGTTATTCCTTTCCACCATTCCACTGTCATAGAGAGAAAAATAAGAAACTCCAAGTCTCTTAATCTCATCGTGACATTTAGGAAAAGATCCACCAACAGAAAGAACCAAACAACTCACAAAGTATAGCCCAGCAGAAAGAATCAAACAACTCACAAAGCTCTGTTTGACCTCACACTCCCCTCCTCAAATTTGAAAGGAAAACCTATGCTCCGAAAGAGGCTGCTTTATTGTTAAGCGGATGCACGGTCCTAACAACAACAACCCATTTTGAGTTATTTTTTCCCCCCCTACGGCGAGAAGGAAAAGTTTTCGTCAAAGGCAGTGCCGTCCCGCCACCCGTTTCCCATTTCACCGCGATAATCCTCACTCCGATCTGGGTCTCCCAGCGTTTCGGAGGCTAAAACATCCATTATTCGAGCCGACAAAAAAGCAAGGAAAAAAATCAACAAGAAAGTGCCGCTTCGTGGGAGAAAGACTCCATGGGAAAGTATCGGTCCGGGCGCGGGAATTGATGTTTCATTCACGACGAGAATGACTTCTGAGTCCGTTACGGAGGAGGGAACCTGGATTCGGGGTCCGAAGAAGTACTTTCCGGCGGGACGGGTCCGGGTTCCCCGTCGACGAGTCCGACGGAGGGCGGAGGGGACAACGACGGCGTCGGCGGCGCCGTGTCCGCCGGGGAAACCTCCCCGCTCGACGGGACCTCGAAGGCCACTTCAGCCAAAGCGTCTCCGCCGATGAGAAAGCGGGTCATCACGCTGGCGGCCACGGCCATGTCCGGCAAGCCGCCACCGCCGCCGCCGGCCGGCGCGTCTGGGTCGATCCCGGGGTCCAGGAAGGAGCCGCTCAGGTTGGAGAGGAACGAGGCTTCGGTGATGACGGCCGCCGTTTCCGCCACCCAGTTCATGTCGCTGCCTAGAGACGCTGCCGCCGCGGCTCCCTCCCCGGAGGCTTCGCCGACGGCACCGGCGGGGTCCAAGTGGGGCCGGTCGTTGGGGGCGACCGTGGTGTTGTTATTGAGGTTGTCCTGGAGGGTGGTCTGAGCGCCCACTTGCTGGTTCTGGAGCAGCATCTCCTGGATCCGGATCTGCTGGAGGATGGCCGGCAGTTCGTAATGGTGGAAAAAGTAGATCATAGAATGCTAACAAAGAGCAGAGAGAGAGAGAGAGAGAGAGAGAGAGAGAGAGAGAGAGACACAGGATTAGGGCTGCAATTGCTGGGGAGCAAGCTCCTGCCAATGACATGGAAGAGAGGCGGAAAAAGATAATAATAATAATAATAGAAATATAATAATAATAAAAATAAAATAAGAATAATAATAGAAATAAAATAATAATAATAGAAATAAAATAAAAACCAGTACAAGAAAACCGCACTACAAACTAGAGCTGACAGTTGGCACAACAAAACATTGCATTGAAAGTTTTGCAAAGAACTGGTGGGATCACAAACCTGCAAAAGTATTGGAAAATGAGCATGCAAAGGTACTGTGGGACTTCCGAACCCAGACTGACAAAGTTCTGGAACACAACACACCAGACATCACAGTTGTGGAAAAGAACAAGGTTTGGATCATTGATGTCGCCATCCCAGGTGACAGTCGCATTGACGAAAAACAACAGGAAAAACGATGGCAACGGCGATAACAATCTATATATATAAAAGAGTGATGGAATCCTGGCGACCGCCAAAACAACAAAACTAAACACCCCACAATCTCGAAAATTGACAAAACAACTTATGTTGGATAAGTGAGACTCTACAGTATATACAATATAATTTACAATAATATATAATATTACAATATATTGTATATGCATATAATATTATTATTTTGTAATACAATATACAGTAGAGTCTCACAATATACAGTAGAGTCCCAAGCTAAATGGGCCAGCAGAATGTTGGATATCTTGGATAATAAGGAGGGATTAAGGAAAAGCCTATTAAACATCAAATGAGGTTATGATTTTACAAATTAAGCACCAAAACATCATGTTATGCAACAAATTGGACAGAAAAAGTAGTTCAATACGCAGTCATGTTAAGTTGTAATTACTGTATTTACGAATTTAGCACCAAAATATCACGATATATTGAAAACACTGACTACAAGAATGCGTTGGATAATCCAGAACATTGGATAAGCAAATGTTGGATAAGTGAGACTCTACTGTACATTGAAAACATTGACTACAAAAATGCCTTGGATAATCCAGAACCTTGGATAAGCGAGTCTTGGATAAGTGAGACTCTACTGTAATAATAAATAAATAATACTCAGGCCCGTTTCCAACAATAATACAACAAAATACAGCACACAACAGTATAAACAACACATCTATATATATAAAAAGGTAATGGAATCACGGCACCGGACAAAACAACTAAACTAAACGCCCCACAACCTCGAAAATTGACAGCACAACCTCTCATCCACGCCTCTACGTTCATACAACAAAAAGAAAAGAAAAATTAAGTCCTAGCCACAGCAACGCGCGGCCGGGCACAGCTAGTTATTACACAAAATAAAACCTTTACACTAAAAATAACAATAAATAATAATACAACAGCTTCCAATAAGGGGCAAGGATCAATAATCCCATACGTTAACATGGTCCATAACTCCAACCCCAAGGAAGATAGGAAAGGTTGTGCAAGGATGCTGAGATGGTTCCTGATTCAACCGAGTGAAGCTCAGCACACCTGGAAGGTAGCAAGAGGTGACTCACCTGTATGAAAAGCCAGGAGGTGACCAGGGCGAGGCTGCTGTACTGCCCGTTGAAGCGGTAGTGGTAAGCGTAGAAGGCAAAGTGGTAGAGGTAGAAAAACCTGCAGGGGAGGAGAAGAAAACCGCAATTACCCTCTGGTATGCGAGAGCCCCTATATAAATGGGCCAAAGAGAAGGTTCTGGTATTCTGCACAAGAAAACCTGTTGGAATCTACCAGCCGTTGTCTTGGTGCTTTTTCCGGTGGAAGACAGACCCACAGCACAACTGGGAGAAGAGAACCTAACAATACACAAAACCTCAATGACCCTCTGGTATTTGAGCGCCCCTATATAAATGGGCCAAAGAGAAGGTTCTGGTATTCTGCACAATAAAACCGGTAGGAATCTACCAGCGTGTGTCTTGGTGCTTTCTTCTGGTGGAAGACTGACCCACAGCACAACTGGAAGAAGAGAATCTAACAATCCATAAAACCTTCATTACCCTCTGGTATGTGAGAGCCCCTGTATAAATGGGCCAAAGAGAAGGCTCTGGTATTCTGTACAAGAAAACCTGTTGGAATCTACCAGCGTGTGTCTTGGACGGGCCAGCCATAAAACCTCAATGACCCTCTGGTATGTGAGAGCCCCTATATAAATGGGCCAAAGAGAAGGCTCTGGCATTCTGCACAAGAAAACCTGTTGGAATCTACCAGCCGTTGTCTTGGTGCTTTTTCCGGTGGAAGACTGACCCACAGCACAACTGGGAGAAGAGAACCTAACACTCCATAAAACCTCAATGACTCTCTGGTATGTGAGAGCCCCTATATAAATGGGCCAAAGAGAAGGTTCTGGCATTCTGTACAAGAAAACCTGTTGGAATCTACCAGCGTGTGTCTTGGACGGGCCAGCCATAAAACCTCAATGACCCTCTGGTATGTGAGAGCCCCTATATAAATGGGCCAAAGAGAAGGCTCTGGTATTCTGCACAAGAAAACCGGTTGGAATCTACCAGCCGTTGTCTTGGTGCTTTTTCTGGTGGAAGACTGACCCACAGCACAACTGGGAGAAGAGAACCTAACAATACACAAAACCTCAATGACCCTCTGGTATGTGAGAGCCCCTATATAAATGGGCCAAAGAGAAGGTTCTGGTATTCTGCACAAGAAAACCTGTTGGAATCTACCAGCCGTTGTCTTGGTGCTTTTTCCGGTGGAAGACTGACCCACAGCACAACTGGGAGAAGAGAACCTAACAATACACAAAACCTCAATGACCCTCTGGTATTTGAGCGCCCCTATATAAATGGGCCAAAGAGAAGGTTCTGGTATTCTGCACAATAAAACCGGTTGGAATCTACCAGTGTGTGTCTTGGTGCTTTCTTCTGATGGAAGACTACTATTATTATTATTGTTGTTATTATTATTATTATTATTATTATTATTATTATTATTATTATTATTATTATTATTATTATCCATACCTCAGCCAGTGTCTCTTGCTGGTGTTGGTGTGGCAGCAAATGGCGTCATACTGGTCAGCCAGCCACACGATGAGGATGATGTAGAAGGCCGTGGTGGTGTCGTTGAAGAACTCCGACATGATGGCTTCCATGCCTGGAAGAAGAAAGAAATGCCAACTTCTCTCTTTTGTAATCAGAAATAAAGAAAGATCAGGAAGCGCTCCCTATTGAAACAGATATATTTCTCCAGCCAACCAGAGCAGACAAGAGTTGAAAGTTTTTGCCTTGTCTTACCCACGAGGGCCAAGATGACCGTCAGCAACGGGGCCGCCGGGAAGGCGATGGTCATGTTCATCTCCAGCATCTGCAGCAGGTCCACTGCGGAGGAGGAAGATATAATAATAACTAAACACAGCTGTCTATTCTAAACAATCGTCAACAAACTGAAGCTACGGCTAATTGACTGCATTTACATCCTGAGGAGTCCTATAGAATTGCTCCAAGACTACAGAGACTATTATTTGTTTTGACTCCAAGCCAGGTTTGAGCCAATGGACTGCATTTACATCCCGAGGAGTCCTATAGAATTGCTCCAAGACTACAGAGACTTTGATTTGTTTTGACTCCAAGCCAGGTTTGAGCCAATGGACTGCATTTACATCCTGAGGAGTCCTATAGAATTGCTCCAAGACTACAGAGACTTTGATTTGTTTTGACTCCAAGCCAGGTTTGAGCCAATGGACTGCATTTACATCCTGAGGAGTCCTATAGAATTGCTCCAAGACTACAGAGACTTTGATTTGTTTTGACTCCAAGCCAAGTTTGAGCCAATGGACTGCATTTACATCCCGAGGAGTCCTATAGAATTGCTCCAAGACTACAGAGACTTTGATTTGTTTTGACTCCAAGCCAGGTTTGAGCCAATTGACTGCATTTACATCCCGAGGAGTCCTATAGAATTGCTCCAAGACTACAGAGACTTTGATTTGTTTTGACTCCAAGCCAGGTTGGAGCCAATTGACTGCATTTACATCCCGAGGAGTCCTATAGAATTGCTCCAAGACTACAGACACTTTGATTTGTTTTGACTCCAAGCCAGGTTGGAGCCAATTGACTGCATTTACATCCTGAGGAGTCCTATAGAATTGCTCCAAGACTACAGAGACTTTGATTTGTTTTGACTCCAAGCCAGGTTGGAGCCAATGGACTGCATTTACATCCCGAGGAGTCCTATAGAATTGCTCCAAGACTACAGAGACTTTGATTTGTTTTGACTCCAAGCCAGGTTTGAGCCAATGGACTGCATTTACATCCCGAGGAGTCCTATAGAATTGCTCCAAGACTACAGAGACTTTGATTTGTTTTGACTCCAAGCCAGGTTTGAGCCAATTGACCGCATTTACATCCTGAGGAGTCCTATAGAATTGCTCCAAGACTACAGACACTTTGATTTGTTTTGACTCCAAGCCAGGTTTGATTTGTACACTGATGTATTTAATTTCACAGCATATTACATACCATTTTGGAGAGACTGAATGTAAACATTGCGTCGCTAACAAATTTTGGTTGATATGTTTGATATATGTTTTATACTGAAAACTGCTCTGTGTAGCATTTAAATCCGGATGTTTGCAGACTATAAATCTTTATACTCTGCAAGTTACGACTGTGTGTGTTGTATTATTGTTAATATTATTATGTATATGATGCTCTAATATACATATTGTGTTCTATGCTTTGAACCTTTATCGTGGTGCATATTTCTCAGATATCGAGGAAGAGTCAGAGACATCCAGTTGAAGCCCATGAGGACTCCAAAACACAACAGGAACATCAGAAGACTCACCGATGAAAACGAAGATCTGGTGGTGCGAGTATCGCAACAGCATGGAGACCGAGAGGGTCTGGAAAGAGAAGGGCGGAACATCAAGAGGGCAACTTATTTCCGTCTGGGTTTCTTTTATCGACTCTCAAAAGCCCACCAAAGTCATCAAGTGGACTCTCAACAAAACCAAATACTCACAAAAATCACCATGATGACGAAAGCGGCCAAGTAGGAGGTCCTGGCCATCCACATGCTGATGAAGCGGTAGTGCTCCCCGGACACCACGTTGCGGAGGAAACCTGGATGCCAATGAGAAGCGAGAAGTTATATACACATACAGCATAATATAAGCATTATATATTACTATATTTATTTGTATTATTATTATTTATTTTATTTATTTATTACTATATTGTACTATACCCCTATATTGCAATATTATTACTGTATATACTCGAGTATAAGCCTAGTTTTTCAGCCCTCTTTTTAAGACTGAAAAAGCCCCCCTCGGCTTATACACGGGTGAGGGTCCTGGTTGGCTTATATTTGGGTCAGCTTATATTCGAGAATATATGGTACATTTATTATTTTTCTCTATTATTATTGGTATTATTACATTTATTATTTTTCTCTATTATTATTGGTATTATTACATTTATTATTTTTCTCTATTATTATTGGTATTATTACATTTATTATTTTTCTCTATTATTGTTGCTACTATTACATTTATTTTACTCTATTTTTATTATTATCAATACATTTATTATTTCACTCTGATCTTATTATTATTATTGCATTTATTATTTTACTCTATTTATTACTACATGTATTATTTTCCTGTATTTATTATTATTATTATTACATGTATTATTTTACTCTATTATTATTCAAAAGGATATATAAGCACATTTACACTGAAGAAGATGAGAATAATGATTTGATCAGAGTTGGGCAGTCTTATCTTAAATTTGAGCTTGATGTAAATATTCAAAAACATTTAACCTACTAATGCCTCAATTAATGTAATTTTATTGCTATCTATTTTTATTTCTGAAATTTACCACTCTCGGCTTATACTGGAGTCAATGTTTTCCCAGTTTTTTTGTGGTAAAATTAGGTGTCTCAGCTTGGGTCGGCTTATACTCGAGTATATACGGTAGTAATATTGCATGTAATATATAATTGTAATAGTGTATTGTTATCATATTGCATTACATTACATTATATCAATATTATATGTATATAGATTATTAGCGTAGCACAATATTAGCATTATATATTACTATATAGTACTATACCACTATATTGCAATATTATTAGTAATATTACATGTAATATATAATTGTAATAGTGTATTGTTATCATACTGCATTACATTACATTATATCAATATTATATGTATATATATTATTAGTGTAGCACAATATTAGCATTATATATTACTATATTGTACTATACCACTATATTGCAATATTATTAGTAATATTACATGTAATATATAATTGTAATAGTGTATTGTTATCATACTGCATTACATTACATTATATCAATATTATATGTATATATATATATATAAAATTAGCGTAGCACAATATTAGCATTATATATTACTATATAGTACTATACCACTATATTGCAATATTATTAGTAATATTACATGTAATATATAATTGTAATAGTGTATTGTTATCATACTGCATTACATTACATTATATCAATATTATATGTATATATATATATATAAAATTAGCGTAGCACAATATTAGCATTATATATTACTATATTGTACTATACCACTATATTGCAATATTATTAGTAATATTACATGTAATATATAATTGTAATAGTGTATTGTTATCATACTGCATTACATTACATTATATCAATATTATATGTATATATATATATATAAAATTAGCGTAGCACAATATTAGCATTATATATTACTATATAGTACTATACCACTATATTGCAATATTATTAGTAATATTACATGTAATATATAATTGTAATAGTGTATTGTTATCATATTGCATTACATTACATTATATCAATATTATATGTATATATAATATATTATTAGCATAGCATTATATAAGCATTATCCGGGTACCTTTATTCTCTTCGTTTTCCGCCAAAGCCTTGACGCTGGACATGAGGATGTCGTCGTAGCCGAGAAATTCGTCCAGCAAAAGCCGGCTGAACCGGTCGCCAAAGCACTGGTCCCGGGTAGGATCTGGAGACAGAGAATAATAATAATAATAATAATAATAATAATAATAATAATAATAATAATGTATTCTTTCTATATCCAGGAAAATTGACATCTGAAAGATTAAAGAAACCATTTACTATGGCCATCATAACAACAAGAACAAAAAAATTTATTTTTCTATATTTTTCTATATCCTGGAAAATTGACATCTGAAAGATTACTGTGTAGCCGTCAGGACTGGTTCAGAATCTGACCAAGAAACCCTTTATTATGGCCATAATAATAATAATAATAACAACAACAACAACAACAACAACAACAGCAATGTACAACAACAACAACAACAACAGCAGCAATGTATTCTTTCTATATCCAGGAAAATTGACATCTGAAAGATTAAAGAAACCATTTACTATGGCCATCATAACAACAACAACAACAATAATAATTATGATAATAATAATAATAATAACAATGTATTCTTTCTCTATCCAGGAAAATTAACATATGAAAAATTAAAGAAACCCTTTACTATGGCCATCATAACAACAACAAAAATGTATTTTTCTATATCCTGGAAAATTGACATCTGAAAGATTACTGTGTAGCTGTCAGGACTGGTCCAGAATCTGACCAAGAAACCCTTTAATATGGCCATAATAATAATAATAATAATAGTAACAACAACAACAATGATAATAACAACAACAATGTATTCTTTCCATATCCGGGAAAATTAACATCTGAAAGATTAAAGAAACCCTTTACTATGGCCATCATAATGGCAACAACAACAACAATTATGATAATAATAATAATAATAACAACAATGTATTCTTTCTATAGCCAGGAAAATTGACATATGAAAGATTAAAGAAACCATTTACTATGGCCATCATAGTAACAAAAACAACAATAATAATAATAATAACAACAATATATTCTTTCTATATCCAGGAAAACTGACATCCAAAAGATTAAAGAAACCCTTTACTATGGCCATCATAGTAACAAAAACAACAATAATAATAATAATAACAACAATATATTCTTTCTATATCCAGGAAAATTGACATCCAAAAGATTAAAGAAACCCTTTACTATGGCCATCATAACAACAACAACAACAATAATAATAACAACAACAACAACAACACAACAACGTATTCTTTCTATATCCAGGAAAAGTGACATATGAAAAATTAAAGAAACCCTTTACTATGGCCATCATAATAACAACAACAACAAACTGCTCCAAGCCAAACTGGGAGTAGCGGTATACAAGTCTATACAAGTCTAATAAATAAACAACAACCACGTATTTTGTCTATATCGAGGACACTCACCCAAGGTGACCACCATGACGGGAATGCTGAGGCGCTGGCGGGTGCTTTGCGACAAGCGCAAGAAGCCGTACTCGAAGGAATACTCCACAATGTACTCCTCTTGGGGCCAGACTGGGAAACGGAAGGGAAGCAGAGCAGCGTTAAAAGGAGGGCAGCTTTTGGTGGCGAAACATCAGGAGAGAATGCTTCTGGAACATGGCCAGGCAGCCTGCAAAACTCACAGCAACCCGATAGTTTTAACTTAGAGGCTGGGAGGAAAGGATAAGAGACAACAATAATGACAACACCAACGATGGCAACGGCAATAAGAATTATAAATAATAATAATATTTTTTTAAATTTATTTATTTACAGCATGTATATTCCGACCTTCTTTCTCACCCCGAAGGGCACTCAGGGCGGATCACATTACACATATAGGCAAACATTCAATGCCTTTTAACATAGAACAAAGACAAGACAAACATAGGCTCCGAGCGGGCCTCGAACTTATGACCTCCTGGTCAGAGTGATTCATTGCAGTGATTCATTGCAGCTGCTCTCCAGCCAGCGCCACAGCCTGAGCTATTAATAATAATAATAATAATAATAATAATAATAATAATAATAATAATAATAATAATAATTCACACAGTCCTAGACACTTGGGAAGTGTTCGACTTGTGATTTTGTGATACAAAATCCAGCATATCTATCTTGTTTGCTGTGTCATAATAAAATACTACTACTACTAATAATAATAATATTAATAATAATAATAATAATAATAATAACCGCACTACAAACTAGAGCTGACAGCTGGCACAACAAAACACTGCATGGAAAGTTCCTTGACAAAATTGAAGGAAAAGCTGATAAAGAGAAGACCTGGCTCTGGCTCACGAATGGGACCCTGAAGAAGGAGACAGAAGGCCTGATCCTTGCAGCCCAGGAGCAAGCCATCAGGACAAAGGCAATCAAGGCCAAGATCGAAAAATCAGTTGATGACCCAAAATGCAGACTGTGCAAGGAAACCGATGAAACCATGGATCATATCCTCAGCTGCTGTAAGAAAACTGCACAGACAGACTACAAACAGAGGCACAACCATGTGGCCCAAATGATTCATTGGAACCTATGCCTCAAGTACCACCTCCCTGCAGTTAAGAACTGGTGGGATCACAAACCTGCAAAGGTTGTGGAAAATGAACACGCAAAGATACTGTGGGACTTCCGAATCCAGACTGACAAAGTTCTGGAACACAACACACCAGACATCACAGTTGTGGAAAAGAAAAAGGTTTGGATCATTGATGTTGCCATCCCAGGTGACAGTCGCATTGAAGAAAAACAACAGGAAAAACTCAGCCGCTCTCAGGACCTCAAGATTGAACTTCAAAGACTCTGGCAGAAACCAGTGCAGGTGGTCCCAGTGGTGATGGGCACACTGGGTGCCGTGCCAAAAGATCTCAGCCGGCATTTGGAAACAATAGACATTGACAAAATTACGATCTGCCAACTGCAAAAGGCCACCTTACTGGGATCTGCACGCATCATCCGAAAATACATCACACAGTCCTAGACACTTGGGAAGAGTTCGACTTGTGGTTTTGTGAAACGAAATCCAGCATGTCTATCTTGTTTGCTGTGCCATACAACGTCGTTGTGTTGATAATAATAATAATAATAATAATAATAATAATAATAATAATAATAATAATAATAATTCACACAGTCCTAGACACTTGGGAAGTGTTCGACTTGTGATTTTGTGATACAAAATCCAGCATATCTATCTTGTTTGCTGTGTCATAATAAAATACTACTACTACTACTACTACTAATAATAATAATAATAATAATGTGTGTTTTGAGAGGAGCATGGGAGAAAATGACGAGATGGAGAGAGGAGGAAGGAGAAGAAGAGATGGGAAAGATGGGGAAGGGGAGGGGAGGGCTGTGGGTGCCTTTACCTGCTTTGGTTAGCATCTCAAACTCGGACACAGTCTCGCTGAGGGGCTCCATACCTTTAGCGGCCGTCTCATCGCCGAAGGAGAACTCCCGGCTTTCGTTGGCGGCCAGCGCTTTGGCGCCGCTCAGCCGCGAGGGCTTGAGGTAGACCTTGGGCTCAATGTCCAGCTCAAACTGCCAGAGGGGAAAATGGAAACGTGTTAAGAAAAACCCCAAAATCCATCCCTGTTGGCTGCTGGAACAGCCGAGAAAACAACGGGAGAAAATCGAGGCTCATTTAACAAAATTTGGATTACCGTATATAATAATAATAATAATAATAATAATAATAATAATAATAATATTGAATGAAAATGAGCAAGCAAAGATACTGTGGGACTTCCGAATCCAGACTGACAAAGTTCTGGAACACAACACACCAGACATCACAGTTGTGGAAAAGAAAAAGGTTTGGATCATTGATGTCGCCATCCCAGGTGACAGTCGCATTGACGAAAAACAACAGGAAAAACTCAGCCGCTCTCAGGACCTCAAGATTGAACTGCAAAGACTCTGGCAGAAACCAGTGCAGGTGGTCCCGGTGGTGATGGGCACACTGGGTGCCGTGCCGAAAGATCTCAGCCGGCATTTGGAAACAATAGACATTGACAAAATTACGATCTGCCAACTGCAAAAGGCCACCTTACTGGGATCTGCACGCATCATCCGAAAATACATCACACAGTCCTAGACACTTGGGAAGTGTTCGACTTGTGGTTTTGCGAAACGAAATCCAGCATATCTATCTTGTTTGCTGTGCCATACAACGTCGTTGTGTTGATAATAATAATAATAATAATAATAATAGGAATTCAAGTGGCAACACCCACTTGAAAAGGTCCACCCAAAGAAACAGGAAGGAAAGGGCATGCCAATACCTTGATGGAGCTGTTTTGGAACATCTCCACGGTCATCTCTTCCTCCTCCTCTTCCTCTTCCTCCTCCGTTGCCGTCACCGGCTCCACGGCCACCCCAGGGAACCGGTCGTCCTCGCAGAACTGGAGGAAGATGGGGTCGCGGCTGGAGTTGCGCTGGATCTCGACCCTCAGGATCCCGTCCCGGGGCCACTTGTCCCGCACGTGCTCCAGGCAGTTGATGGGCGAGCGGGAGAAGGCGATGTGGATGTAGGCCAGGATGAAGAGCACAAACAGGGCCTGCGGGACACGGGAGAGAAAGGAGGCGTTGAAACAGAGCCGGGATGGCCATCAGTCTGGGGTGCTTTGATTGTGCTTTTCCTGCAAGGCAGGGGGTTGGACTAGGTGGCCCATGTGGTCTCTTCCAACTCAATGAACCCAACCAGCCCTGTCACATAGCATGAGAGTTTATTTATTTATATTATAACTAGCCGTGCCCGGCCACGCGTTGCTGTGCCGTTGTCTGGTGGTGTTGGTGAGAAATTGTTGAGGTAGTGGGGGTATTGAATGTCTGTTGTATGGTTGTCTTTATGTTTAGTATGCACACTGAAGTGGATTATATGGCAGTGTGGACTCAAGATAATCCAGTTCAAAGCAGATAATATAAGACTCTAAATGGGTTATATAGCTGTGTGGAAGGGCCTTGAGTCTACACTGCCATATAATCCAGTTAAAATCAGATAATCTGTGGAAGAGGCCTAAGTGAGGCCTAACTGTGCCTGTCCCCTGGGCTGAGTAGGTTGCTAGGAGACTAAGTGGGCGGAGCTTTGCCTTCAAACTGGCAGCAATTGGATAAAAACTGTTATTCCTCTCCCTGTAACTAGGACTTTATTTTTCTTTTCTTTTTGTTGTATCAACCTTGAGGCGTGGATGATGGGTTGTGTTGTCAAATTTCGAGGTTGGGGGGGGGCCTGTACTTTTATTGTTTTGTGAATAGCTGTGATGCCATGACTCTTTTATATATATAGACTAGCTGTGCCCGGCCACGCGTTGCTGTGGCAAAGTGGTGGTGGCATTGGTTAAAAGTTGTTGTGGAATTTTTATTTGGATTTTTTAAAATTAATTTTATTGTAACTTATCTTTTTTATTTATTACATTTTATTATTTTGTTGTATTGTTTTTAGTTATTTTGTTATAGTATCTCATTGTATTAATTTTTTAGTGTTTTTTATTTATTTTTTATTGTATTACAGTAGAGTGTCACTTATCCAACATAAACGGGCCGGCAGAACGTTGGATAAGCGAATATGTTGGATAATGAGGAATTAAGGATTACCCTATTAAACATCAAATTAAGTTATGATTTTACAAATTAAGCACCAAAACATCATGTTAGACAACAAATTTGTCAGAAAAAGTAGTTCAGTACACAGTAATGCTATATAGTAATTACTGTATTTATGAATTTAGCACCAAAATATCACGATATATTGAAAGCATTGACTACAAAAATGCGTTGGATAATCCAGAACGTTGGATAAGCGAGTGTTGGATAAGTGAGACTCTACTGTATTTGTATTTATTTTATTTTTTATTCTTTTATTAACACTGGGCTGAGTGGGTTGCTAGGAGAGCAAGTGGGCGGAGCTTAGCCTTCTAACTGGCAGCAATTGGAATAAAACAATTATTCCTCTCCCTCTAATTAGGACTTTTTTTTTCTTTGCTTTTTGTTGGATCAACCTAGAGGCGTGGATGGTGGGTTGTGTTGTCAAATTTCGAGGTTGGGGGGGCTTGTAGTTTTGTTGTTTTGTGGGTCGCCGTGATGCCATCACTCTTTTATATATATAGATATATTTATTTATTTGTGACATTAATATCCTGCCCTTCTCACCCCAAAGGGGACTCAGGATGGCTTACAAGTTATATGTACATACAATATATTATGAGCATAGCACAATATAAGGATTATATATTACAGTAGAGTCTCACTTATCCAACGTTCTGGATTATCCAACACATTTTTGTAGTCAATGTTTTCAATACATCATATTTTGATGCTAAATTCGTAAATACAGTAATTACTATAATAATAATAATAATAATATAATACAATATATAATAATGGGAACCTAATACAGTAGAGTCTCACTTATCCAACACTTGCTTATCCAACGTTCTGGATTATCCAACGCATTTTTGTAGTCAATGTTTTCAATTCATCTTGATATTTTGGTGCTGAATTCGTAAATACAGTAATTACTACATAACATTACTGCGTATTGAACTACTTTTTTGTCAAATTTGTTGTACAACATGATGTTTTGGTGCTTAATTTGTAAAATCATAACCTAATTTGATGTTTAATAGGCTTCTCCTTAATCTCTCCTTATTATCCAACATATTCGCTTATCCAACGTTCTGCCGGCCCGTTTATGTTGGATAAGTGAGACTCTACTGTATGCATGTAAAATAATTATATATACAGTACTAATAATATTGCAATATAGTGTTATAGTACGATATAGTTATATATAATGCTTATATTGTGCTATGCTAATAATATATTGCATATACATATAATATTGATATGATAATGTAATACGAAATAATAATACACTATTATAATTGTATATTTATATCACATGTAATATTACTAATAATATTGCAATATAGTGTTATAGTACGATATAGTAATACAGTAGAGTCTCACTAATCCAAGCTAAACGGGCCGGCAGAAGCTTGGATAAGCGAATATCTTGGATTATAAGGACTGAACAAGGAAAAGCCTATTAAACATCAAATTAGGTTATGATTTTACAAATTAAGCACCAAAACTTCATGTTATACAACAAATTTGACAGAAAAATGCAGTAATGTTATGTTGTAATTACTGTATTTACGAATTTAGCACCAAAATATCACGATATATTGGAAACGTTGACTACAAAAATACATTGGATAATCCAGAACGCTGGATAAGCGAGTGTTGGATAAGTGAGACTCTACTGTATTGTATGTACATATAACTTGTAAGCCACCATGAGTCTCCTTCGGGGTGAGAAGGGTGGGATATAAATGTAGTAAACAAACACCAAATCATCATAATAATAATAATGTATAATATAATATATTGTATGTACATATAACTTGTAAACCGCCCTGAGTCCCCTTCGGGGTGAGAAGGGTGGGATATAAATGTAGTAAACAAACAAATAATAATAATAATAATAATAATAATAATAATAATAAGGGGGCCAAGAAGACATCATTCCACCATGTCTCCCATGTCAATATAACAGTATAATAATATATATTATGCTATACTAATAATATATTAGTATAGCATAGGCAATTTAACCCTCAGGAGAAGGTTTTGCCTCTGCGTCTGTCTCTGTCTTGGTTCTGTGTGTATATGGTTAAATTGCCTCTGCGTCTGTCTCTGTCTTGGTTCTGTGTGTATATGGTCAAATTGCCTCTGCGTCTGTCTCTGTCTTGGTTCTGTGTGTATATGGTTAAATTGCCTCTGCGTCTGTCTCTGTCTTGGTTCTGTGTGTATATGGTTAAATTGCCTCTGCGTCTGTCTCTGTCTTGGTTCTGTGTGTATATGGGCATTGAATGTTTGCCCTATATATAAGTCATGTGATCCGCCCTGAGTCCCCTTCGGGGTGAGAAGGGCAGGATATAAATACTGTAAATAAATAATATATTAATATAATACCTTGAGGAGCACGAAGAACTCGAACACGCGTCGGAAGGAGGGCGGGAAGAGGCGGGCGTAGGTGACGGCCATCTTGAAGAAGAGCGCGTGGAAAAGGCGGTCCCGGACGTTGATGAGCGGGTTCTGGTTGAGGTTGCGGACCCCGCGGTTGTTCCCCGGGGTCCCCCCGACATTGTTGTTGGCGGGGTGGTGGGGATTGTTGGCCTGATTGTCCGACATCCTCCCGAGTCTTTCCAAGCGTTAAATGTCCGGTTTGGGCCCCGTTGCCGAGCACAGAGCCAGCCGAAAAGGCACTCAATAAAGAAACTAAAAAACAACAACAAAGAGTGGGGGGGACTGCTCTCAGAAAACCCCTCAAAAGGAAAAAAATAAAATAAATATACTAGCTAGAAACCGAATTATAGATAAAGCAACATTTCAATAAAATTGAAAGTTGGTGGGACTGGAAGGACAAATGAATGCTGTATTTTAAGCTGTTGAGATAATGTTGAGCATCATAAATATGGATTAAATAAAAAAGTTTTGGGTCTGGGAAGTCCTAAAAGAACAAAATAGGAAAAGGATGAGATGGAAAGAGTGTGTGAAGATATTTAGAAAGGCCTGTTTTTAAGCTGGAATTTATTCCCAAACTGTATCAAAGTGACCTTTTAAATATAAATATAAAATTTCAAAGAAGAATCAATAAAAGTGAAAAGAACTGAAGAAGGGGAATAGAAATTTAAGAATAAACAGAATTTAAAAAAAAAGAATGAATGAAGTGAGAATAGTTGTCTCAGAATAGCCGAAGAGGAGAATATAGATTGAGAAAGGAATAAATCAAAGTGAGATTGATCTAAATCTAGATTTAAATAAATGAAGTGAAAAGAAAGGAAAAGCGATCTCAGAATATCCAAAGAGAAAATAGATTGAGAAAGGAATAAATAAAAGTGAGATCGATCTAAATCTAGATTTAAATATAGATTGAGAAAAGAATAAAGGATAGTATAGATTGAGGAAATAATAAAGAATATTATTATAAATTGAGGAAATAATAAAGGATATTATTATAAATTGAGAAAAGAATAAAGGAGAATATTATAGATTGAGAAAAGAATAAAGGAGATTATAAATTGAGAAAAGAATAAAGGATATTATTATAGATTGAGAAAAGAATAAAGGATATTATAGATTGAGAAAATATTAATTATAGACTAAGAAAATAATAAAGGATAATATTATAAATTGAGAAAAGAAAGGATATTATAGATTGAGACAAGAATAAGGGAGGATATTATGGATTGAGAAAAGAATAAAGGAGAATATGGATTGAGAAAGGAATAAAGGATATTATAGACTGAGGAAAGAATAAAGGAGAATGTTATAGATTGAGAAAATAATAATTATAGACTAAGAAAAGAATAAAGGATATTATAGATTGAGAAAATAATAAGGGAGAATATTATAGATTGAGAAAATAATAATTATAGACTAAGAAAATAATAAAGGATTTTATAGATTGAGAAAAGAATAAAGGAGAATATCATAGAGGAAATAATAAAGAAGGATATTATTATTATTATGAGAAAAGAATAATTATAGACTAAGAAAAGAATAAAGGAGAATATTAGACTGAGAAAATAATAAAGGATATTATAGATTGAGAAAAGAATAAAGGAGAATATCATAGATTGAGGAAATAATAAAGGATATTAATATTATTATTATTATGAGAAAAGAATAATGGAGAATATCAGATTGAGGAAATAATAAAGGATATTATTATTATTATTATTATGAGAAAAGAATAATGGAGAATATCATAGATTGAGGAAATAATAAAGGATATTATTATTATTATTATTATTATGAGAAAAGAATAATGGAGAATATCAGATTGAGGAAATAATAAAGGATATTATTATTATTATTATTATTATGAGAAAAGAATAATTATAAAAAAATAATAAAGGAGAATATTAGACTGAGAAAATAATAAAGGATATTATAGATTGAGAAAAGAATGATAGACTAAGGAAAGAATAAAGGCTATTATAGATTGAGAAAATAATAAAATGTATTATAGAATGAGAAAATAATAAAGAATATTAAAGACTGAGAAAAGAATAAAGGAGAATATTATTGATTGAGGAAATAAAGGAAAACAAAGCTTGGAAACCAACCAAGGGCCTGGCCTGTCAAAGGGAGGATCTGAAGCCTGAGCTCGAGTAGTCGCCAAGCGCGGCCTAGCGTTTCTGAGGGGAGGCCTGAAGCCTGCGCTCGAGTAGTCCCTCAGCGGGAGGGTTTTCGAAAGGGGGTGCCGGGGGGAAAGCGGGGCTCCGCCGGGCCCCCCGCGGGCTCCTCGCCCCCGCCTCCCACCTCTGGGGCGTCTCTACGCGTTTCGGGGGCGCCGCTCGAGACGCCCCGTCCTCCGCCCCGCCGCCTCTCAGTCCCCCTTCGCGTCCGGCAACGCGGCCGCCATTTTGCTTGGCTCCGGCCTCCTCCTGAAGGGACGCGGCGGTGACGTCAGCCCCGAGGGGGCGGGGCCTAAGAGAGAGAGGAAACAGAGGGCGGGGCCTAAGAGAGGGGAAAAAAGCTCCGGGGCCAAAGAGGACACGGTCCGCGGGGGCGCTACTTCCGGCCCTCATTCGACACACTTTGAAAATACAGTAGAGTCTCACTTATCCAACATTCGCTTATCCAACGTTCTGGATTATCCAACGCATTTTTTAGTCAATGTTTTCAATATATCGTGATTTTTTGGTGCTAAATTCATAAATACAGTAATTACTACGTAGCATTACTGCATATTGAACTACTTTTTCTTTCAAATTTGTTGTATAACATGATGTTTTGGTGCTTAATTTGTAAAATCATAAATCAATTTGATGTTGAATAGGCTTCTCCTTCATCTCTCCTTGTTATCCAACATATTCGCTTATCCAACGTTCTGCCGGCCCGTTTATGTTGGATAAGTGAGACTCTACTGTATTATAATAATAATAGCACCTATAGGTCTTATTATCATTGCATATATTATATTGCATATTATTATCATTTTACATGTACAGTAGGTCCAATTAATATTATGTATTACTAGCTGTGCCCGGCCACGCGTTGCTGTGGCAAAGTGGTGGTGGTATCGGTTAAAACTTGTTGTGGAATTTTTATTTGACGTTATTTGAATTTTTTTAAATTAATTTTATTGTCACTTACCTTTTTAATTTATTATATTTTATTATTTTGTTGTATTATTTTTAGTCATTTTGTTATAGTATTTTATTGTATTAATTATTTTAGTGTTTTTTATAATTTTTATTGTATTATTTGTATTTATTTTTTATCATTATTTTATTAACACTGGGCTGAGTGGGTTGCTAGGAGACCAAGTGGGTGGAGCTTAGCCTTGTAACTGGCAGCAATTGGATAAAAACTATTATTCCTCTCCCTCTAATTAGGACTTTATTTTTCTTTTCTTTTTGTTGTATCAACCTAGAGGCATGGATGAGGGGTTGTGATGTCAATTTTCGAGGTTGTGGGGTGTTTACTTTTGTTGTTTTGTCCGCTGCCGTGATGCCATCACTCTTTTATATATATAGATTATATATTATGATTATTATTGTATATATACATTAGGTCCAATTATTATTATGTATTATTATATTATTTTACATGCATATTCAGTCCCATTATTATATCTATATATATAAAAGAGTGATGGCATCACGGCCATAATAATAATAATATTAATAATAATAATAATAATAATAATAATAATAATAATAATAATAATAATAATAATAATAACAGGATCTAATGTGCATGTAAAATAATAATAATAATAATAACAAGACCTAATGTGCATGTGTGCTGTGTTATGTACATTTAAAATAATATATATTAATAATATATTAATAGTATGCTTGTAGACACTAGAGACAGAGCGCAGGGCAAACCTATTTTTTTTTATTGAAAAAAACTCATAATTTTCATAATACAGTAGAGTCTCACTTATCCAACACTCGCTTATCCAACGTTCTGGATTATCCAACGCATTTTTGTAGTCAATGCTTTCAATATATCGTGATATTTTGGTGCTAAATTCATAAATCCAGTAATTTCTACATAGAATTACTGTGTATTGAACTAGTTTTTCTTCCAAATTTGTTGTCTAACATGATGTTTTGGTCCTTAATTTGTGAAATCATAACTTAATTTGATGTTTAATAGGCTTCCCCTTAATCCCTCCTTATTATCCAACATATTCGCTTATCCAACATTCTGCCGGCCCGTTTATGTTGGATAAGTGAGACTCTACTGTAATAATAAATTGCTTTGGGAACCTGAAGCGATGGTGGAACACTCATCGCCTTGGCTCTTTGACATCCACAGGAGGCCCTTTGTTTACAAAAGCTGGCTTTCCCATGATGCACTATTCTCCCCTTATCGGCTAATTAACTTTCCTGGTTGATTTTGCATCGTATTCTCGTCTGAAAACATCACTTTCACAAAGAGGGGGTGCATATAAATATCTCCAAAGGGTAGAAAATATAAATCTAAGACAAAATAAATATATGTATGTACATAGATATGGTCACCGTAACCTAAAAGTTTTCCAAGGATAGGGGTATATATACGGATCGGAGCGAAATAGGTTTTGTGCTCGCTTCGGCAGCACATATACTAAAATTGGAACGATACAGAGAAGATTAGCATGGCCCCTGCGCAAGGATGACACGCAAATTCGTGAAGCGTTCCATATTTTTGTGTTCCATCTTTGTTATTATTAATCATATTAATTTAATTATATTATTGTTATTGTTATTAGGCACTCAGCCTGTAAACATTCTCGTTTTAGGCACCCCCCTATTTTTAATAATTGCGTGCAACTAATCAAAATATTAATAAAAGTAATATTAATATATCATTAATTACTAATTGTATTACTATGATTATATCAATTATTAATTATATTATATCAATTACTTATTATATTATTATAATTTTGTTATTTTTTATTATATTAATATTATTATTAGTTATATTTATAACTAAACATTTACAATTACAGTAGAGTCTCACTTATCCAACATAAACAGGCCGGCAAAATGTTGGATAAGCGAATATGTTGGATAATAAGGAGAGATTAAGAAAAAGCCTATTAAACATCAAAATAGGTTATGATTTTACAAATTATGCACCAAAACATCATGTTAGACATCAAATTTAACAGAAAAAGTAGTTCAATACACAGTAATGCTATGTAGTAATTACTGTATTTATGAATTTATCACCAAAATATCACGATGTTTTGAAAACATTGACTACAAAAATGCGTTGGATAATCCAGAACGTTGGATAAGTGAGTGTTGGATAAGTGAGACTCTACTGTAGTTCAATCGGCGAGAAAGTAAACAATCCTGGTGTGTTGTTTACTCTCACCTTGCCAATCCAAACAAACAAACGAGTCAGAGTCCTCATTGCTTAGTAACTTCGTGTTTTCCCGTATCGAACACTTATATGTATCTTTGCGGAAATACTACAGGTGCGATTTCACAGAAACCACGATGGAGAAAAGACAACGACCCCGTGGAAGGCGAGACCACATTACAATGTCGGTGGTAACATCCCGTTCGGAGTTGGACGAGATTCGGGAGGACAGACCAGAAGAAACGTGGGTAACCACTTTCCCCGACGTTCCGGAAAAGTTCCGGAAAACCATCGTGGTTGACTTGAGACCCATCTTGGAGAAGGTCATGGAGGAGCAGGACAAGGGAACGGAGATGGATGAAGACCTCGGAGATGTTGGAGAACGTCCCGACGGCACCGTGAATGGATCCAACAACAGAGGTCTCAACGGCACAATGTTTGGATCCAACGGTGGAGGATATCTTGATGGAACAACACTTGGAGTCCATGGTGGAGAACATCTCGATGGAACAATGCTTGGATTTAATGGTGGAGAACATCTTGATGGAACAATGCTTGGATTTAATGGTGGAGAACATCTCAACGGCATGATGCTTGGATCTAGTGGTGGAGAACATCTCAATGGCACAATGTTTGGATCCAACAACAGAGGACAACTCGATAGAACAATGCTTGGATCTCATGGTGAGCGTCTTGATGGCTCAATGTTTGGATCCAATGGTGAAGAACATCTCAATGGTATGATGCTTGGATCCAATCATGGAGAACATCTCAACAGATCAATGTTTGGATCCAACAACAGAGGACAACTCAACAGCACAATGCTTGGATCTCATGGTGAGCATCTTGATGGTTCAATGTTAGGATTCAATGGTGGAGAACATCTCAACGGCTCAATGCTTGGATTTAATGGTGGAGAACATCTCAACAGCATGACGCTTGGATCCAATGGTGAAGGACATCTCAATGGCATGATGCTTGGTTCCAACGGTGAAGAACATAATGACATGATACTTGAATCCCATGGTGGAGAACATCTCAACGGCATGATGCTTGGATTCAACGGTGGAGAACATCTTGACTGCATGATGCTTGGATCCAATCGTGGAGAAGATCTCAATGGTATGATGCTTGGATTTAATGGTGGAGAACATCTCCATGGAACAATGTTTGGATTCAATGGTGGAGAACATCTCAACGGCATGATGCTTGGACCCAACAGTGGAGAACATCTCAACGGCACAATGCTTCGACTCAACGGTGGAGGACGACTCAACAGAACAATGCTCGGATCCCATGGTGAACGTCTTGACAGCTCAACGTTTGGATCCAACAGTGAAGAACATCTCAACGGCATGATGCTTGGATTGGATGGTGGAGAACATCTCAACAGCACAATGCTTGGACCCAATGGTGGTCAACGTCTTGGCAATGACACTCAACGTCTTGATGGAACCATGCTTGGACCCAACGGTGGAGAACATCTTCATAAGGAAGAAATTCCGCCAACTTCCAGAGCTGAAGACCCCTTGAAACCTTTCAAGACCACGAAGGAAAGCCAACCGAGGAAGAGGGAGTCAGCGGAGCTTCGGAAAACCACCGTGATGTCCGTGGTGACGCTGGAACGGAAGCTCAGCCCTCCACCGTTCCTCCCCAAGATCGCTCCGAAGCCGGAGATAGACGTCACGACCGCGGCAACTCCTCCGGAATTCGAACTCCCCACCCGGCTCCTCTTGCAGAGACTGGAGGAGACCACGACCAGCGAGAACCACGTTCTCATCGCGGAGACATTGAGTCTGTTGCGGGTGGTCAGGTAAGGAGACATTGGTGGCCTATCGAAACTACAACTCTCCCGAAACTATATATCTCCTTTCTTCTCGTTTCCTAACTAGGGAGAAACCGATTCGTTTTCCCGATATTCCGCGGATCCAGCCCAGGACGAGACACGTCAATAAATTCCCTTGGACGCACTACCACGCTCTCCACGGAAAACTAGAACTCCCAGACCTCTGAATTCCTCCCAAAGCTCTCCTCTGGAATCCTAGAGCTCCCATCATCCCCATCATGTAATAGATCTAATAATATTGCAAAATAGTACAATATAGTAATGTATAATACCAATATTGTGCTATGCTAGTAATATAATATATCGTAGAGATATATAATATTGATAATAATATTATAATGGAATAAAATATAACACTATTGTAATGTAATTGTGCTATGCTAATAATATATCGTAGTGATATATAATATTGATAATATTATAATGGAAAAAAATATAACTATTGCAATGTAATTGTGCTATGCTAATAATATAATATATCGTAGAGATATATAATATTGATAATATTATAATGGAATAAAATATAACAATATTGTAATGTAATTGTGCTATGCTAATAATATAATATATCGTAGAGATATATAATATTGATAATATTATAATGGGATAAAATATAACAATATTGTAATGTAATTGTGCTATGCTAATAATATAATATATCGTAGAGATATATAATATTGATAATAATATTATAATGGAATAAAATATAACAATATTGTAATGTAATTGTGCTATGCTAATAATATAATATATCGTAGAGATATATAATATTGATAATATTATAATGGGATAAAATATAACAATATTGTAATGTAATTGTGCTATGCTAATAATATAATATATCGTAGAGATATATAATATTGATAATAATATTATAATGGAATAAAATATAACAATATTGTAATGTAATTGTGCTATGCTAATAATATAATATATCGTAGAGATATATAATATTGATAATATTATAATGGAATAAAATATAACACTATTGTAATGTAATTGTGCTATGCTAATAATATAATATATCGTAGAGATATATAATATTGATAATATTATAATGGAATAAAATATAACACTATTGTAATGTAATTGTGCTATGCTAATAATATAATATATCGTAGAGATATATAATATTGATAATATTATAATGGAATAAAATATAACAATATTGTAATGTAATTGTGCTATGCTAATAATATATCATAGAGATATATAATAATATTATAATGGGATAAAATATAACAATATTGTAATGTAATAATACTGATATAAACCTGAAACTATTGATAATATATAATGTAGTACACTATAATGCTAATGCAATATAATAATATAATAATACGAATATAATGACTACTGGTAAAATAAGTATAATAATATATAATGAGATGCTGCTTTATGATTGTATATTGGTATATTTATATTACATATATTATATTGTTTACTGTATGTGTATATGTGTGTGTGTGTGTATATATATATATATATTGAAATATCATACTGATATAGTAAATATAATCATACTGATACCAATATATAATATTGAAATATAATACTGTTGTATTAAATATAATCATACTGATACCATATATATATATATATATAATATTGAAATATAATACTGATAAATATAATCATACTGATACCATATATATATATATATTGAAATATAATACTGCTATATTAAATATAATCATGCTGATGCCATACATACATACATATATATATATATATATATATATATATATTATTAAAATATTATACTGATATATTAAATATAATCATACTGATACCAATATATAATACTGAAATATACCGTAATACTGATATATTAAATATAACCATACTGATGCCAATACATATTGAAATATAATACTGTTATATTAAATATAATCTTACTGATACCATATATATATATATATATATATATATATATATATATATATATATATATATAAATAAAACTGAAATATAATACTGATATATTAAATATAATCATACTGATACCAATATATAATATTGAAATCTAATACTGATATATTAAATATAATCATACTGATACCAATATATAATATTGAAATCTAATACTGATATATTAAATATAATCATACTGATACCATATATATATATATATATATACAGTATATATGACTTGTAAGCCGCCCTGAGTCCCCTTTGGGGTGAGAAGGGCGGGATATAAATTTTGCAAATAAATAAATAATAAATAAATGTGACAAAGAATCAGTACAAGAAAACCGCACTACAAACTAGAGCCGACAGCCGGCACAACTGAAATTGGAATGAAATGCCCAGAAAGGAGAGAACATTTAACAGATAAATAAATAATAGATAAATAAATAATATGACGACGAATCAGTACAAGATAACCGCACTACAAACTAGAACTGAAATTGGAATGAAATGCCCAGAAAGGAGAGAACATTTCACAAATAAATAAATAATAGATAAATAAATAAATATGACAAAGAATCTGTACAAGAAAACCGCACTACAAACTTGAGCCGACAGCCGGCACAACTGAAATTGGAATGAAATGCCCAGAAAGGAGAGAACATTTCACAAATAAATAAATAATATGACGAAGAACCAGTACAAGAAAACCGCACTACAAACTAGAGCCGAGAGCTGGCACAACTGAAATTGGAATGAAATGCCCAGAAAGGAGAACATTTCGCAGATAAATAAATAATAGATAAATAAATAATACAAAGAATCAGTACAAGAAAACCGCACTACAAACTAGAGCTGACCGCCGGCACCACTGAAATTGGAATGAAATGCCCAGAAAGGAGAGAACATTTCACAAATAAATACATAATATGACAAAGAATCAGTACAAGAAAACCGCACTACAAACTAGAGCTGACAGCTGGCACAACTGAAATTGGAATGAAATGCCCAGAAAGGAGAGAACATTTCACAAATAAATAAATAAATAGATAAATAAATAATATGACGAAGAATCAGTACAAGAAAACCGCACTACAAACTAGAGCCGAGAGCCGGCACAACTGAAATTGGAATGAAATGCCCAGAAAGGAGAACATTTCGCAGATAAATAAATAATAGATAAATAAATAATACAAAGAATCAGTACAAGGAAACCGCACTACAAACTAGAGCTGACCGCCGGCACCACTGAAATTGGAATGAAATGCCCAGAAAGGAGAGAACATTTCACAAATAAATACATAATATGACAAAGAATCAGTACAAGAAAACCGCACTACAAACTAGAGCTGACAGCCGGCACAACTGAAATTGGAATGAAATGCCCAGAAAGGAGAACATTTCGCAGATAAATAAATAATAGATAAATAAATAATACAAAGAATCAGTACAAGAAAACCGCACTACAAACTAGAGCTGACCGCCGGCACCACTGAAATTGGAATGAAATGCCCAGAAAGGAGAGAACATTTCACAAATAAATACATAATATGACAAAGAATCAGTACAAGAAAACCGCACTACAAACTAGAGCTGACAGCTGGCACAACTGAAATTGGAATGAAATGCCCAGAAAGGAGAGAACATTTCACAAATAAATAAATAAATAGATAAATAAATAATATGACGAAGAATCAGTACAAGAAAACCGCACTACAAACTAGAGCCGAGAGCCGGCACAACTGAAATTGGAATGAAATGCCCAGAAAGGAGAACATTTCGCAGATAAATAAATAATAGATAAATAAATAATACAAAGAATCAGTACAAGGAAACCGCACTACAAACTAGAGCTGACCGCCGGCACCACTGAAATTGGAATGAAATGCCCAGAAAGGAGAGAACATTTCACAAATAAATACATAATATGACAAAGAATCAGTACAAGAAAACCGCACTACAAACTAGAGCTGACAGCCGGCACAACTGAAATTGGAATGAAATGCCCAGAAAGGAGGAGAGAACCAGGAAGTTGTTTTATTTGGAAATGTATACATATTATATATATATATATGGGGTTCTTTCCGCCCCTTCATACGTAAAACTGGCACCCGAACTTGGCGTTGTCCTGCTCGCTTGACGGGTGGAGGTAGAAGAGCTCGTCGGCCGTGGGGGGAACCCAGCGCGTGGTGTGGTAGCGGGACTCGCCCACCTGCAAAACGAGGGATTCAGGCGGTTAAAGTGGGACCAAACTGTGTTAACCTGACAGTGCAGAGACCCCACCCAACCCCAAAGCGGGAATCGAACCTGCCAGCCGGGAACGTCCTTCATGATCTTGGCTTCCTCGTCGAAATTCTGCCGCAGGAGGCGAAGGGTCCTGCCGAGAGAGGCAAAAGGAAGACACCATCGTCACGTGCTTGAAGGGACTGCAAGACCCATCATCCCGGGTGCGGTTTGCACCAAGGATGATGGGACTTGCAGTACCTACACTCACTTCACGAGACCACTGCAACACACAGCAATGACTGATCAAGACCAAACTTGGCACACAGACCACCCGTGACTGACTCTACACCCTGGTGCAGTTTGGAAGACTTTGCACCATGGATGATGGGACTTTCAGTACCTTCACTCACTTCCTGACAGCACAGCGACTCCCACCAATGACTAATCAGTATCAAACTTTGCACACAGGACCTCAATGACCCACTCTACACCCTGGTGCAGTTTGGAAGACTTTGCACCAGGGATGATGGGACTTGCAGTACCTTCACTCACTTCCCGAGACCACTGCGACTCCCACCAATGCTTAATCAGGACCAAACTTGGCACATAGAGCCCCCATGACCCACTCTACACCCTGGTGCAGTTTGGAAGACTTTGCACCAGGGATGATGGGACGTGCAGTACCTTCACTCACTTCCCGAGACCACTGCGACTCCCACCAATGACCGATCAAGACCAAACTTGGCACACAGACCACCCGGGCTAGTAAATAAATAAAGGAAGACTCTACGAAGCCAAAAATGCCACCGGACTTAAGGACACGATACTGACGACCACGCTAATACAACGATGTGCGTACCTTCGGTCGTCTTCGGCCATCAGGAGCGGCAGGAGAGCCACCCGGGTTTCCCCGTCCTCGATAGCCAGGCGCCTGAGGACGGGAAGGAAGAGTTAGGAAGGAAGGATGCCTCCACACTGGGGAATTAATGCAGATTGGTGCCACCCCCAGAGGCAAAAATCCAAAGACTACAACTCCCTGGGCTCCTCCGTCGCATTAAGATGTTTGGCTCTAAGCTGGAATGTGTCCAGAGGAGGGTGGCTAAAAAGGATCAAGGGTCTGGAGAACAAACCCTAGGAGGAGCGGCTTAAAGAGCTGGGCACGTTCAGCCTGCAGAAGAGGAGACAGGATGAGCTTTTATCCTTTGAGTCTCCTTCGGGAAACCAGGAACAGAACTTTTTTCAAACTGGGTTACATTGTGTTGTTATTATTATTATTATTATTATTGTTATACAAGTTGCTCTTGACACAACAAAAATGTTATTATTATTATGCAAGTTGTTCCTCACACGAGAAAAATATTATTATGCAAGTTGCTCTTGACATGAAAATAATAATTATTATTATGAAAGTTGCTCGACATGACAAAATTATTATTATTATTATTATTATTATTATTATTATTATGCAAGTTGCTCCTGACACAACAAAAATATTATTATTATTTTCCTTTTTTCTTCTCATTTTTCCTACTTTTCTATAATAAAAATATTGTTCTCCCACTTTCGATGTATACTAAATTTTTCTCATCTTTCTTATGGTATATGAAATTTCAATAAATACATATTAAAATATATTATTATTATTATTATTATTATGCAAGTTGTTCCTCACATGAGAAAAATATTATTATGCAAGTTGCTCTTGACAGTGAAAATATTATTATTATTATATTATTATTATTATGCAAGTTGCTCCTGACACAACAAAAATATTATTATTATTATTATTATTATTATTATTATTATTATTATGCAAGTTGTTCGTCACACAACAAAAATATTATTATTATGCAAGTTGCTCTTGACATGAAAAATATTATTATTATTATTATTATTATTATTATTATTATGCAAGTTGCACCGGACACAAAAAATTATTATTATTATGCAAGTTGATCTTGACATGAAAATTATTATTATTATTACGCAAGTCACTCCTGACACACAAAAATATTATTATTATTATGCAAGTTGCTCTTGACAGTGAAAATATTATATTATATTATTATTATTATTATTATGCAAGTTTTTCCTGACATGACAAAAATATCATTATTATTATTATTATGCAAGTTTCTCCTGACATGACAAAAATATCATTATTATTATTATTATTATTATGCAAGTCAATGACACAAAAAATATTATTATTATTATTGTTATGCAAGTTGTTCCTCACACGACAAAAAATATTATTATGCAAGTTGCTCTTGACACATTTATTATTATTATTATTATTATTATTATTATTATGCAAGTTGCTCCTGACACAATAATAATAATAATAATAATAATAATAATAATAATTAGAGAGGAAGGCAGTTTAATTCTCCCTAGAGAAACCTCACCTCCGCTCCCGGTTCCACTTCATGAGTCTGTAGTAGCCGAACAGGAGGGTCCCGATGCCGATGGCAAAGAGGCTGTAGCCTGGGAAGGAAAGCAAGAAGAGCCGGGTTCAAGTCCTCCGCAAGGCAAAAACATCGCTTTATTTGGATGCCGTTCCTTTCCTAAATCTCATGACACAGGACGTGAGATTCCCTTCCCGGCCTGGATAGAACAGCCATAGAAAAACATGGCTCCACCTGGGACTACACATCCCAGCAGTCTCTATTGCGCACTACAAATGAAGGGATAATCAATAAAATATTATTATTATTATTATTATTATTATCATCATCATCATCATAATCATGATCCATTCCTGAGGGACAACTGACTGTAGTCCTCTTGGTTGCATATAATAACAATATAATAATAATATAAATAATAAAACTATATAATTATTAATAATAATAATAATAGAGTTGCTGTGAGTTTAATAATAATGAGTTAATGTGAGTTTTATAATAATGAGTTAATGTGAGTTTTATAATAATTTATTTATTTATTTTATTTATTTGTGCTATTTATATCCCGCCCTTCTCACCCCGAAGGGGACTCAGGGCGGTTTACAAGTATATATACATACAATATATTATATTATACAACTATATCGCAATATTATTAGTAATATTGCATGTAATATAAATATACAATTATAATAGTGAATTATAATTATTATTACATTGTATTACATAATAATATTATTATTAATATTACATGTATATACAATGTATTATAATATTAGTATAGTATAATATTATTATATATCATTATATCATTAAATTGATACAGGAGACATTATAATACTAATAATATTGAGTTGCTGTGTTTTATAATAATAATAATGTTGCTGTAAGTTTTATAATAATAATAATAAGTTGTGAATTTTATAACAATAATAATGATACGTTGCAGTAAGTTTTATAATAATAATAATAAAACATAATACTTACTGTTTTATAATAATAATAATTAGTTGCTGTGAGTTTTATAATAATAATGTTGCTGTTAATTTAATAATAATAATAAGTTGCTGTGAATTTTATAATAATAATAATAATAATAATAATAATAATAATAATAATAATAAGTTGCTGTGAGTTTTATAATAATAATAATAATAGTAAAGTGCTGTGAGTTTAATAATAATAGAGTTCCTGTGAGTTTTATAATAACAATAATAAGTTGCTGTGAGTTTTATAATAATAATAACATTGCTGTAAGTTTTATAATAATAATAATAATAATAATATAGTTACTATTTTATAATAATAATAATAATTAGTTGCTGTGAGTTTTATAATAATAAGTTGCTGTGAGTTTTATAATAATAATAAGTTGCTGTGAGTTTTATAATAATAATATAATAGTTACTATTTTATAATAATAATAATAAGTTGCTGTGAGTTTTATAATAATAATAATGAGTTGCTGTGAATGTTATAATAATAATAATAATAATAATAATAATAATAATAATAAGTTGCTGTAAGTTTTATAATAATAATACATTGCTGTGGGTTTTATCATAATAATAATATAACATAATATAATAGTTACTGTTTTATAATAATAATAATAATGAGTTGCTATGAGTTTTATAATAATAATAATGAGTTGCTGTGAAATTAATAATAATAATAATAATAATAATAATAAGTTGCTGTAAGTTTTATAATAATAATACATTGCTGTGGGTTTTATAATAATAATAATAATAATAATAATAATATAGTTAGATTGTTGTGAGTTTCATAATAATGATGATGATGATGATGATGATGATGAGTTGCTGTGAGTCTTTCGGGCTGAATGGCCAATGTGTCCCAGCAGCATTCAGGAGACATTATAATACTAATAATATTGAGTTGCTGTGTTTTATAATAATAATAATGTTGCTGTAAGTTTTATAATAATAATAATAAGTTGTGAATTCTATAACAATAATAATAATACGTTGCAGTAAGTTTTATGATAATAATAATAAAACATAATAGTTACTGTTTTATAATAATAATAATTAGTTGCTGTGAGTTTTATAATAATAATGTTGCTGTTAATTTAATAATAATAATAAGTTGCTGTGAATTTTATAATAATAATAATAATAATAAGTTGCTGTGAGTTTTATAATAATAATAATAATAGTAAAGTGCTGTGAGTTTAATAATAGAGTTCCTGTGAGTTTTATAATAACAATAATAATAAGTTGCTGTGAGTTTTATAATAATAATAACATTGCTGCAAGTTTTATAATAATAATAATAATAATAATAATAATATAGTTACTATTTTATAATAATAATAATAATTAGTTGCTGTGAGTTTTATAATAATAATAAGTTGCTGTGAGTTTTATAATAATAATAATATAATAGTTACTATTTTATAATAATAATAATAAGTTGCTGTGAGTTTTATAATAATAATGAGTTGCTGTGAATGTTATAATAATAATAATAATAATAAGTTGCTGTAAGTTTTATAATAATAATACATTGCTGTGGGTTTTATAATAATAATAATATAACATAATATAATAGTTACTGTTTTATAATAATAATAATAATGAGTTGCTATGAGTTTTATAATAGTAATAATGAGTTGCTGTGAATTTAATAATAATAATAATAATAAGTTGCTGTAAGTTTTATAATAATAATACATTGCTGTGGGTTTTATAATAATAATAATATAGTTAGATTGTTGTGAGTTTCATAATAATGATGATGATGATGAGTTGCTGTGAGTCTTTCGGGCTGAATGGCCAATGTGTCCCAGCAGCATTCTTTCCTGACGTTTCGCCTGCCTCTGTGGCTAATAAAAGTGGAGTGTGTGTGTGTATATATATATATATATATCTCCCTGTGGAATGATGTCCAGGGTTTGAAGCAAGTGTGGATGTTGCAATGAGCCAATTTGAAGGCCACTGAATAGCCTCGCAGCTGCAAAGTCAGTCAGGGAAGGTTTCCGTTCTGAGGTAACCTGTCTGTTGCGGCCTGGAGGCACCCTCTCTGTTTCGAAAGCCTGCTGTGGCAATACTAGAAAGCCCAAGAGTCCCCGTGTCTCACCGGAGAGTCCCCTCCGGGGCAAATTCCTCTTGTAGTCGATGGGCCCGTAGCCTCCGGGAGGCGCCATGTCCTGCTTCACCTTCCCGCCTCCAAACGACGCCATCTTCGACGCCGGCCGCCGACTGCCACTGCGCATGCGCGACTTCTTCCCGCTGACGTCAACGCGCACGGCTTGAGGCATGAGGACGTCCTGCGAAGCCCCGCCCCCTGCGAAGCCCCGCCCCCTGAAGCTGGCTCTTAGATTATATTATATTAATACGTGTTGTAATAAAACTAACAATATTGCTATAAAATATTGCAATAAAATTGTAACGATGATACAGTTAATATTGTAATACTAATAATAAGAATAATATGGCAACAACAATATCGTAACAATAATCTTGCAATAATAATATTGCAACAATAAATATTGTAACAATAACAATAACAGTGCAATAATAATATTGTAATAATGTTAATATTGCAATGATAATAACAATAATACTGCAATAATAATATTGCAACAATAAATATTGTAACAATAACAATAATAGTGCAATAATAACAACAATAATAGTGCAATAATAATATTGCAATAATGTTAATATTGCAATGATAATAACAATAATAATATTGCAACAATAAATATTGTAACAATAACAATAATAGTGCAATAATAATATTGTAATAATGTTAATATTGCAATGATAATAACAATAATACTGCAATAATAATATTGCAACAATAAATATTGTAACAATAACAATAATAGTGCAATAATAACAACAATAATAGTGCAATAATAATATTGTAATAATGTTAATATTGCAATGATAATAACAATAATAATATTGCAACAATAAATATTGTAACAATAACAATAATAGTGCAATAATAATATTGTAATAATGTTAATATTGCAATGATAATAACAATAATACTGCAATAATAATATTGCAACAATAAATATTGTAACAATAACAATAATAGTGCAATAATAACAACAATAATAGTGCAATAATAATATTGTAATAATGTTAATATTGCAATGATAATAACAATAATACTGCAATAATAATATTGCAACAATAAATATTGTAACAATAACAATAATAGTGCAATAATAACAACAATAATAGTGCAATAATAATATTGTAATAATGTTAATATTGCAATGATAATAACAATAATACTGCAATAATAATATTGCAACAATAAATATTGTAACAATAACAATAATAGTGCAATAATAACAACAATAATAGTGCAATAATAATATTGCAATAATGTTAATATTGCAATGATAATAACAATAATAATATTGCAACAATAAATATTGTAACAATAACAATAATAGTGCAATAATAACAACAATAATAGTGCAATAATAATATTGCAATAATGTTAATATTGCAATGATAATAACAATAATAATATTGCAACAATAAATATTGTAACAATAACAATAATAGTGCAATAATAATATTGTAATAATGTTAATATTGCAATGATAATAACAATAATAATATTGCAACAATAAATATTGTAACAATAACAATAATAGTGCAATAATAACAACAATAATAGTGCAATAATAATATTGCAATAATGTTAATATTGCAATGATAATAACAATAATAATATTGCAACAATAAATATTGTAACAATAACAATAATAGTGCAATAATAATATTGCAACAATAAATATTGTAACAATAACAATAATAGTGCAATAATAACAACAATAATAGTGCAATAATAATATTGTAATAATGTTAATATTGCAATGATAATAACAATAATACTGCAATAATAATATTGCAACAATAAATATTGTAACAATAACAATAATAGTGCAATAATAACAACAATAATAGTGCAATAATAATATTGTAATAATGTTAATATTGCAATGATAATAACAATAATACTGCAATAATAATATTGCAACAATAAATATTGTAACAATAACAATAATAGTGCAATAATAACAACAATAATAGTGCAATAATAATATTGTAAAAATGTTAATATTGCAATGATAATAACAATAATAATATTGCAACAATAAATATTGTAACAATAACAATAATAGTGCAATAATAACAACAATAATAGTGCAATAATAATATTGTAATAATGTTAATATTGCAATGATAATAACAATAATACTGCAATAATAATATTGCAACAATAAATATTGTAACAATAACAATAATAGTGCAATAATAACAACAATAATAGTGCAATAATAATATTGTAATAATGTTAATATTGCAATGATAATAACAATAATAATATTGCAACAATAAATATTGTAAAAATAACAATAATAGTGCAATAATAACAACAATAATAGTGCAATAATAATATTGTAATAATGTTAATATTGCAATGATAATAAAAATAATACTGCAATAATAATATTGCAACAATAAATATTGTAACAATAACAATAATAGTGCAATAATAACAACAATAATAGTGCAATAATAATATTGTAATAATGTTAATATTGCAATGATAATAACAATAATACTGCAATAATAATATTGCAACAATAAATATTGTAACAATAACAATTATGGTGCAATAATAACAACAATAATAGTGCAATAATAATATTGTAATAATGTTAATATTGCAATGATAATAACAATAATACTGCAATAATAATATTGCAACAATAAATATTGTAACAATAACAATAATAGTGCAATAATAACAACAATAACAGTGCAATAATAATATTGTAATAATGTTAATATTGCAATGATAATAACAATAATAATATTGCAACAATAAATATTGTAACAATAACAATAATAGTGCAATAATAACAACAATAACAGTGCAATAATAATATTGCAATAATGTTAATATTGCAATGATAATAACAATAATAATATTGCAACAATAAATATTGTAACAATAACAATAATAGTGCAATAATAACAACAATAATAGTGCAATAATAATATTGTAATAATGTTAATATTGCAATGATAATAACAATAATAATATTGCAACAATAAATATTGTAACAATAACAATAATAGTGCAATAATAACAACAATAATAGTGCAATAATAATATTGTAATAATGTTAATATTGCAATGATAATAACAATAATACTGCAATAATAATATTGCAACAATAAATATTGTAACAATAACAATTATGGTGCAATAATAACAACAATAATAGTGCAATAATAATATTGTAATAATGTTAATATTGCAATGATAATAACAATAATAATATTGCAACAATAAATATTGTAACAATAACAATAATAGTGCAATAATAACAACAATAACAGTGCAATAATAATATTGTAATAATGTTAATATTGCAATGATAATAACAATAATACTGCAATAATAATATTGCAACAATAAATATTGTAACAATAACAATAATAGTGCAATAATAACAACAATAATAGTGCAATAATAATATTGCAACAATAAATATTGTAACAATAACAATAATAGTGCAATAATAACAACAATAATAGTGCAATAATAATATTGTAATAATGTTAATATTGCAATGATAATAACAATAATACTGCAATAATAATATTGCAACAATAAATATTTTGTTTAAAATAAATTTTTATTTTTTAAAACACAAAAAATACATACCGTAGACATACAAAACATTGACAATTCCCACCACCAATAAATATTGTAACAATAACAGTGCAATAAAAATATTGCAATAATAAAAATGATACAATAATAATATTGTAATAATACTACTGATAATAATATTGCAATAATAATAGTAATAATAATATTGCAATAATAATATTGTAACACTACTAATAATAATATTGCAGTAATAATAATAATATTACAATAATAATAATATTGCAATAATAATAATAATAGTAATAGTAATAATATTGCAATAAATATTGTAATACTACTACTAATAATATTGCAGTAATACTAATAATATTGCAGTAATAATATTGCAATAATAATAATATTGCAATAATAATATTTTAATGATACTACTACTAATAATATTGCAATAATAATAGTAATAATAATAATATTGCAATAATAATATTGTAATACTACTAATAATAATATTGCAGTAATATTGCAATAATAATAATAATGCAATAATAATAATAATATTGCAATAATAATAATACTGCAAGAATAATATTGTAATAATACTACTAATAATAATATTGCAATAATAACAATAATATTGTAATACTACCCCTAATAATATTGCAGTAATATTGCAATAATAATAATATTGCAATAATAATAATATTTCAATAATAATAATACTGCAAGAATAATATTGTAATAATACTGATAATAATAATATCGCAATAATAATAATAATAATCCTCCAAAGATGATGGCCATATAGGTCTCCTTTTGCAAAGCTTCGGAGCCTTGCAATGTTGCATTGTCTCCGTTTCCGTGGATTTGGGGTTACGTTTTCCGATCCTATGCAGATCAATGCCGGCTGAGAGGAAACTCGAGCAAGACTCCAGAGGAATGGTTGCTATTCATGCTCACCTTTGTTGGTTTTTTCTGGCAGTTTTCGAACCCGGAGCCTGTGGTTTTGGCTCCCTGGGCTTGTTGCTTTGCCCTCTTTTCGGGGCCCAAAGAGGAGGATAATGAGAAAGCCAGGCTGCATTCTCTCCCATTACAAAAACCAACTTTTTCTGTCGTTAACTCGATGTTCTCGAAAGGCATTTGGTCTCTGGCTCCGTTCGGACGGATCCTTAAATGCCCCGAAAGGTGATCATTACCAATGTGATCAATTGAATATATATATTAGACATGTCCAAAAAATCGTTTTGAATCGTATATCGGAATTATTTCGGATTGTTCTCGCTTTTTGATACGCATTCCGAGACATTGTCTCACAGTGCAACCGGCAATGTAATTCGAACCTTTGTTGGCCCATTCTCTAATTGTCTCTTAATGTTTCGTTAATTTTTCCCCCCCCCCAAATTTTTTTTTAAATATATTTTTAAAAATTTTTTTAAAAAATTGTTTTTTCAACCTACCTTGAATGGGAGCTTAGTGCAGCCTAACATGGCTGCCGCTCCCCGGCCAATCAGAAGCTTCCACGATGGACGCAAAGGTGGGGGCTAACGTCCTCTGCATCCACATGGAAGATTGCCATACAAGCCCTGTGTGTTGGGATTGCGCATGCGCGTCCGCCATTTTAGAAACATTTAGAATCATTACGAATTTTCGGAATTATCCTAAATTTTTGGGTGAAAAAATCAGAAATACTTTCTATATCGAAGCGCCAGCGCCCCCTACTTTAGAAACGAGAATTGAAACTTTTTTTCATCAATCGGACATGCCATATATATATATATATATATATATATATATATATATATATAAACTAGCTGTGCCCGGCCACGCGTTGCTGTGGTTAGGACTTAATTTTTCTTTTCTTTTTGTTGTATGAACGTAGAGGCATGGATGAGGGGTTTTGCTGTCAATTTTCGAGGTTGTGGGGCATTTAGTTTAGTTGTTTTGTCCGGCGCCACGATCCCATTACCCTTTTATATATATATAGATAGATAGATAGATATGTTTCGATACTCGTTATGAAACCGTTTCTAAAGTCTTTCCGAAAATTGCACGGGGGCCGCCCGTATCGTAACTATAATGAGTTAACTACTTTTTAGTTACTTTTCATTAAGTAATTGCACCAATGGGCTCCTTTCTCCCTCATTGTTAGACCTATCGGTGTGAAACTTGCTACGATGACAGAATACGTTTACCACTGCTATCCCACCAAGTTTCGGAATGTTTTGCTCACCCGCGGATTTTTGGGGAATTCTCCTGTATCGTAACTATAACGATTTAACTACTTTTGAGTAACTTTTCATTAAGTAATTGCACCAATGGGCTCCTTTTTCCCTCGTTGTTAGAGCTATCAGTGTGAAACTTGCTACAATGACAGAATACATTTACCACTGCTATCCCACCAAGTTTTGGAACGTTTCGCTCATCCATGAATTTTTGGGGAATTTTCCAAAGTTTTTACAAATAATATTTTTGTAAAAAAAAACTACAAGAGCTATCTCCTTGAATTTTCTACACAATGATACCAGATACGAGAGGATCATTTCTTCCAAGTTACAAAATTATTTGTGCATCTACCGATTTTTGGGAATTTTTTTTCGTTCTAGTAATTGCGCATAATTACTATAATCGGGAAACTTCGGGAGCTCCTTTCTCCCTCATTGTTAGAGTTATCAGCATGAAACTTGCTACGATTATAGAACACATTTACTACTGGTATTTCACCAAGTTTCGGGACATTTCGCTCATCCACGGATTTTTGGGGAATTTTCCAAAGTTTTGACAATATTTTTTAAAGAAAAACTACAAGAGCAATCTCTTTGAATTTTGTCTATGAAAAACTACAAGAGCTATCTCCTTGAATTTTCTACACAATGACACCAGATAACAGGGGATCGTTCCCTCCAAGTTTCAGAAATATTCATGCATCCACTGATTTTTGGGAATTTTTTCAAAGTGGTGTAGTGCCTCCAGGGACTACAAAACCCCTGACGCTAAAAGAGCCGGAAACCCATATTATCATGGAGACACCGACACTAAACGGCTCTGAGAAGAAACGAGAAACTTGGGAATATTTTCGGGGTTCGGTGCAATAAAGGCGATCGCCGTCGAGGTTTTGAAAGGTTTATTTGGGAACGGAAGCGAGATGAAGCGATTCACATACAATACGTCGGCATTTCAGGGTCACCCACCCCAAAAAAGGTGTCCGTTCCCCTCCTCCAAAGTCCTAAATCCACATCCGTGGATGAGCAAGGGATGACGACTGCCCACCGGAGTACTCAAAGACAGCCCAACAATCCTGGTTACACCCGCCGTCGGGGCCCGGGGTTTCGCCCGGTTTGTGCTCCAACCATAGTCCGTAACCTGGCCGGGTAAGGCACCACGCGGGATGGACCAAGGCGCTGCTCGTTGGTACCCATTTCTCGCCGGATCTCCATCAGCGCCTGGGACGGGGACTCCAGGAGTCGTTGGAAGAAGCTCTTCCGCCCGACCGGCTTCTCCTGGCAGGTGAAGGTCAGGGCCGTGCCCTTGAGGGACCGCATCTCCCGCGAGTAGCCGTCCGAGGTGCCGTCGAAGCAGCGGCCGATGGCGATCTCCTTGGCCAGCCGCGGGTTCTGGTCCGTCACCGTGTAGATCCCGTAGTTGTGTCCGAGCGGGTCTAGCGGGGCCAACATGGAGAAGGCCGCCGTGTCGTTGTTCTCCGCCGCCGGTGGGTGACGGCCCAGGTACTCCCTCAGGTAGCTGTTGACGGCGGTACGGCGGCAACTTCCCTGCGGGGTGATGGAGACCAACGTCCGGTCCACCAGTTCCTGGTCGAACAACATCCCGCTGCATTTGAACTCCACGCACGCGGCCGAACTGTTGTACGTTTCGGGGTCCCGGACGCTCCGGGAGTCCCGGAGTCCGTAGAGTTGCCCCCCGGTCCGCGGGTGAGTGCCACCCACGTTCCGCGACCTCACCATATACTCCTGAGGTCCGTTGATCTTCACTTTGATGTAACAGGCCCGAAATTCCTGCGGGTTGGGCCACCACGAGAGGTAGTCCCCCGTCCAGGTGGTCAGGTCGCTCTCTTTGAAGGGCACCACGTTGTACTCGTACTTATCCACTTCCGCCCGGGAGAAGCGGAAATGGTTGGCAGTCACCGGCGCGGACTCACAATCCGTCAGACTCCGGTAGGGGTAAATGGGCCCGTTGGTTTCATCGAGGTTGTTCGGGTTGGGTTTGGCGAGGTTGATCTTGAAGGCCGTCTTCTTCAGGGCAGGGTCCGCGTGGTCGCTCCGCCGGTAGCCCAGCTTGTTGAGGTAAGGCTGGGAGACCCCCACGGCAAGCGGGTCGAGTCTGGGTCTCGATGGGGCGGCTTCGAGCTCCTCGCCTCCCATGGTGGCCGTGACGTGAGCGGTGTAAGCGTCGGCCCGCTGTCCGTCACAAAAGGCCGGCAAACACGCCCCATTGGGACCGGTCACCACGCTGTCGAAGCGACCCCAGGCCTGCGGGTTGGCCGGATAACCCGGCCTGGGCTCCAGGTTGATCAGGGTGACGACAACTCCCTCCAGCTGGTCCATGGGGTTGAACTTCTCGCTGATGTAGGCCCGGACTTTGACGAAGCAACGGCGGTTCTCTGGGACGTCGAGGTTGAAGAGCCGCCGCTCCCGGATCTCCAGGTTGCCGACCAGGAAGGCCCGCTCCTCGCGCTTGCGGCGGTTGACGTTCTCCAGCCGGAAGGACGATTCCTCCTCCCACAAGCCCGTCACCGGGTTGAGGGACCACAGCTTCATCTTCCGGACGTGGTCGGGCATCTTGATGAGCTCGGCGTCCATCCTGACCTCCACTCGGCCCGTCTCCAAGCTCTGGCTGCTCTCCGCTTCCCAGAAATCCACGGAAAACATGCCGTACGTCCGGAGAGGGAGGAGATCTCCTTCGGCGTTGACGAAGCTCAAGTCTGTGGAGGCCACGCTCACGGTGGCCACGTCCCGAGGGTCCACGAAGGTCACGCTGGCCTTCACCGTCCCGTTGTAGGCTTCCCCGTTGGCTCTGAAGAAAGACCTCGGTGGGATGACGACCTCCCCAACGGGGCCTTCATCCTCCACTTCGCCCAACGGGATGACGTTGGTCTCCATGGCTTCTAGGTCAACGGGTTTCTTCCTCCTTAAGAGCTTGACCTCTTGGTAGACGGCCCCACCACGTTGGTCGAACGGGAAGACCTTCACCGTGTCCACAAACTTCTTCGCCGGGTCCACAAACTTGACCACGAGCCTCTGAGTGTCAGGAGGGACCTCGATGGTGAAGGTCCCTTTGTAGCCCGTGAAGCCGATCTTCTCCACGCCGAGGTAGATCTCCCCAAACCGTAATGGTTCTCCGTCGTCCAATGCCGAAGCTTTGCCCCGGACCAGGACCTTGGGTTGAGTGCAGGTGGTACACCCGCACTCGGCAACCACCTTGATGGGCAAAACGTAGCCGGCGCAAGGGATTTCGCGCACCTCCATCCGCCGTGGTCCACAACAGTGTTCCTCTTCATCTCGACACTCCAGCGCCTCCGTTAGGCGCCCCGGACAACGAGTGTTCGGACAATGGCCCACGTTGTAGACGTAGGAACTCGTTTCTTCTTGGAAACACTCGTCCGGAAGCCTGATGAGATATTCCTCTGGCTGCGATATGCAGGACGGCACTTCTGGATCTGTGGAGACAAGACGGGAGACCTCTTAGATGGGTCAATGGTAGACCCTCCGATATGATATAGATGGATGGACACAGTGCGGATTCTATCCTGGTCCAAGGGTCTCCCAGTCATTAGGGCTGTGCAAAGCTTCAGAGGTCCATTTCGTAATTGTATAATTCGTTAATACAAGTCTCCAAATTACGAATCGGAATGGGACCCCCCTCCAAAGCACTGTGAAATGGGAGATTAGTAAAGATTTGTAAATATTAGTAAAGATTAGTAAAAAAGAGAGAGAGAGATTAGTAAAGGTTAGTAAAGGTTTGTAACGAAACAAGAGATACCAGGAAAGTCTTGTAAAGATTAGTAAAGATTAATAAATATTAGTATAGAAACGAGAGAGATTAGTAAAGATTTGTGAAGTAAAGAAATGAGAGATTAGTCAAGATTTGTAAAGTAACAAGATTAGTAAAGATTTGCAAAGATTAGTAAAGAAATGGGAGAGATTCATAGAGATTCGTAAAGATTAGTAAAGAAATGAGAGATTCGTAAAGATTCATAAAGACTAGTAAAGAAACGAGATATTAGTAAAGATTTGTAATTAGTAAAGAAACGAGAGAGATCCGTAAAGATTTGTAAAGATTAGTAATTTTTTACAAAAGGGATCTAGGAGTCTTAGTAAACTGCATGCCGAGCATGAGCCAACAGTTTGATGTAGCTAAAAAGGCCAAAAGTTGTAGTCCTACTCTATTCTGCTTTGACCAGAGCTCACCCGGAATAGCTTAACGTCCAATTCTGGGCGTCGTAATTCGAGATATAGACAGGCCGGACTTACCGATCACTGTCAGGTGAGCAACGGACGATTTGATTGATCCGTGGTTGTTGCTGACTTTGCAGTGGTACGATCCTGCTTGGTGTGGCCTCAGGTCGTGCAGCACCAAGCTGTTGTCATACTTTGTGGCCTGACGGTCCAGCAGTGTCCCATTGTGGTACCTGGGAAGGCGGATTAGGTGTGTGATTTATAGTTTTCCCCTTCCAACCATGTCCTCCCTAAATACACTGTGTGCTGGACTGATTGTCTCAGAGGCAAGCTATGAAAATAAATCTATGAATAGCAGAGTCTTGATCCAGTGTTAACAGAGTTTTACTGAACCCGTCACTATTTAGAAAAACTCCTCGACTCCGTTTTAATCCGAACTCAGAGTGACACGTTGTTTTATTTACAATTTTATACCCACCAGGGCTGTGCAATTTTTCTGTTAGTCGTCGTAAGTCGGATCAAATTCGTACTTACAAGGCAATATCCGACACGCGGACTTACGAAGCCATGGATAGGGTTAAAAGTATCACAGAATCAAACACAAACAAGTGTCACATGGTTGTGACTCCACTTCTTTAACATGTCCACGTCACTATTTAATCCTTCAGCAGGCGTGTTATCACATGTCCATTAGAACGGTATTTCCCACTGATAGTTGTCGTAAGTCGGATCAAATTCGTAATAACGAGGCAATATCCGACACGCACAATAGGGTTTGTTACAGCCAATGCATTCCTGTCTAACAGTGCATTATCGATCTAATAGCCACCACTATAATGTCGAATTCTCCTTCTAAAATACATCGCTTACCAGAAATATTTTTGGGGTTCTGGGGTGCCGTGGGCCTTGCAGCAGAACCTCACGTCCTGTCCCATCGTCCTCACTTTGGATTCGGGCTGGGTCACCATATAGGGTTTTTCTGCAAAATGAAGAGACCGAATCAAACAATACCGACGCTTAGCCTCGTTTCCCAAACCCGCTCGGACGTACCAAGTCTTTGCAGGACGAGCTCCACCACGGACGTCCCGGTGCTGTTCCTGACCGTCGGGGCGCTCCCCGGGACGAAGCGGTCGAGGGCCGCACTGAGGTTGGCGTCGCAGAGTCCACGGACGGCAAACCGGCCCTGATAGTTGCTGCGGGCCAAAACGGACCGAGGGTGGCCGGTGAGAGAGATCCGGGCGTTGGCGAGAGCTGCCCCGTCGGCGCCGCGGACTCTGCCCAGGACCGTGTGGTTGCGGCAGACGCAGCCGGTGCAATTCCGATTGGGGATGCCGACCTTGCAGGTGAGCTTGCAAGCTACGAATGGAGAATCAAAGGACAGGTTAAGGCATCATAGGACCCGAGGGTTGGGTGAGACCCCCAAAGGCCACCCAGACCTGTCCCTGGCATGCAGGAAGACACCATTCAAGTCCTCCAGGAAGATGGAGATGGAGGAGATGGAGGAGATGGAGATGGAGATAGATGGAGATGGAGGATATGGAGGAGATGACGATGGAGATGGAGATAGATGGAGATGAAGGAGATGATGATGGAGATGGAGATAGATGGAAATGGAGATGGAGAAGAAAATGGAGATGGAGATGGAAGTGACCCCAAGGACGATCCAGTCGAACCCCATTCAGGCAGGAAGACACCACCCAAGTCCACCAGATAGAAGGTCATCTAGTGCAGCCCCCTTACGATAGATGGAGATGGAGATGGAGGAGATGGTAGAGATGGTGATGGAGATGGAGATAGATGGAGATAGATGGAGATGGAGGAGATGGTGGAGATGATGATGGAGATGGAGATAGATGGAGATGGAGATGGAGATGGAGAAGGAGATGGAGATGGAAGTGACCCCAAGAACGATCCAGTCCAACTCCATTCAGGTAGGAAGACACCATCCAAGTCCGCCAGATAGATGGTCATCTAGTCCAACCCCCTTACGATAGATGGAGATGGAGATGGAGGAGATGGTAGAGATGGTGATGGAGATGGAGATAGATGGAGATGGAGATGGTGGAGATGCAGATGGAGATGGAGATAGATGGAGATGGAGATGGTGGAGATAATGATGGAGATGGAGATGCAGATAGATGGAAATGGAGATGGAGATGGAGATGGAGATGGAAGTGACCCCAAGGACGATCCAGTCCAACTCCATTCAGGCAGAAAGACACCATCCAAGTCCGCCAGATAGACGGTCATCTAGTGCAGCCCCCCTTACGATAGATGGCTAGATAGCTAGATAGAGATGGGTTACTAGAGTTGGAAGAGGCCCCAAGGACCATCCAGTCCCATTCATTGAGGACACCACCATAGTCCTCACAATAGATGGTCATCTATTCTAGCCTCCTAGATAGATAAATAGCTGGGATCCTAGAGTCGGAGGAGACCCCAAGGACCATCCAGTCCTGTCCCATTCATTCAAGAAGACACCACCATAGTCCTCGCAATAGATGGCCCTCTTATCCAACCCTAGGTAGGTAGGATTCTAGAGTTGTAGGAGACCCCAAGGTCCATCCAGTTCAGTCCCATTCATGCAGGAGGACACCACCATAGTCCTCGCAATAGATGGTCATCTAGTCCAGCCCTCTTACGATCGATCGATCGATAGATAGATAGATGGATAGATAGATCGGATCCTAGAGTTGGAGGAGACCCCAAGGGTCATCTACTCCAGGCCCCTTATGATAGATAGGTACCTGGACAAGGCTTCTGGGGACATTTCTGCACCTCCGAGGGACGTCCAAAGCAGGGTAACTTGGATTTGGGGCACTTCCGGCGGCGTATCCGCTTGCCTCCGCTTCCGCAGGTTTTGGAGCAGGGACTCCACGGACCCCAGCTGCTCCATTGGGGCTCTGGAAACATAAGAAGTCATGGTAAAATGCAGTAGGATGGTCATGGTATAACGGAGTCAGGTTGGATGGCCATCAGTCAAGAAGGATCGGATTGGGTCATGATATAATGGAGTTGGATGGACATCTGTCAGGAGGGATGGCAATCTGTCGGGAGGGATCAGATTGTATCATGGAATAATGGAGTTGGATAGTCATGGTGTAATGGAGTCGGGTTGGATGGCCATCTGTTGAGAGGGATCGGATTGTGTCATGGTATAATGGAGTTGTATTGGATTGTCTTCTGTCGGGAGGGATCGGATTGTGTCAGGGTATAATGGAGTTGGATTGGATGGCCATCTGTCAGGAGGGGTTGGATTGTGTCATGGTATAACAGAGTTGGACGGCCATCTGTCAAGAAAGATCAGATTGTGTCATGATACAATGAGTTGGATAGCCATCTGTCTAGAGGGATTGAATTGTGTCATGTTATAATGGAGTCGGATGGCCATCCGTCAGGAAGGATTGGATTGTGTCATGGAAAAATGGAGTTGGATGGTCATGGTATAATGGAGTCGGAAGGGATCAGATTGCAATATGGTATAATGGAGTTGGATGGCCATCTGTCCTTAGGGATCGGATTGTGTCATGGTATAATGGAGTTGTATTGGATGGCCATCGGTCAAGAGGGATCGGATTGTGTCATGGCATAACTGAGTTGGGTGGCCTTTGGTCCCTGTCTAATGCCATGCATTCAAAGACTCAGAATAAAACAATATTTTATTGTTTCTGTGATTCCAGTCACAATGAACCAGTCGTCTATGTATGGAAACTGGCTTTTGGGAGAAGATCGCATTTCTTGCCTCTCCAACAGGAATGTTCCCAAAATGTACTTGGCTGCCTTCCCTGGTTGGCAGCTCCAATTTTAAAAAAATTAAATTTAATAGCTTTATACACACACCAAAATATATATTCCTACCAGTCTTGCGGAGACCGCAAGAATGGCTGGAATGCCTTGGCGGAGATGGGCTGACCCCGTTTCGGAGACAAATTCGGGGGCAAGGAAAGCATCCTCGCTTGCCCTTATTTTGGAAGGGAAACAAAGCCGGGAACCACGCCAAAAAGGCCCGGAGGCGTGGAGGACAGGTGGGCGAAAAGATGCCGACGAGAAGGAGAAAAAACAGAATTTTAAAAAAATATATAATATTATTCAGAATATTATCTCCAGAGATACTCGCAGGGACAACACAGCAAGCAAGAGTCCAAAAACGGCGGGCGGAAACCCGGAAACCTCGAGCCGTGGCCGAGACGTAACGTCTTGTCAATCTGAAAAGTTGACAGTTCGAAACATAGGTCGAGGTGAACTCCCAGTTTCTGCCCGACCTAACAAAACGTGAGTAGATAAATAGGTACCGCTTTAAAAACGGGGAGGTGTTTTAAGGCACCCATAAGGAAATTTCTTCGGCTTAGAAAATGGAGATGAGCACCAACACCCAGAGTCGCTCACAGAACTAGACTTAACATCAAGGGGAAAACTTTGTGAGTAGATAAATAGGTACTGCTTTAAAAGCAGGGAGGTGTTTTAAGGCACCCATAAGGAAATTTCTTCAGCTGAGAAAATGGAGATGAACACCAACCCTCAGAGTCTGGTCTTGGTGCTCATTAACGTCAAGGGGGAAAACTTCACGAGTAGATAAATAGGTACTGCTTTAAAAGTAGGGATCCCGGTATGTAGCAAATCAGACCACGTTAAGTCTCTGGCATGGATCCATTTACCTTGGCAAGGTCCCGCCGAGCAGGTCTGGCGCTCGGCGGGTTTCCCTCGGCATTTTAAGAGCTGCGGAGAGGCGTTCAGGCAAGTCCGGTGCCGGGTTCGGGTCCCGCTGGTGCCACAGGACGTCCGCGAACAGGCGCTCCAAGCCGACCAGGTCGACCAGCCCAGCCAGGCGGACGGATCTGTTTCGGAGGAAGGAGTGTGTTTTTAAGGTTTCCCGAAAATAGTGGCCCAGAAATAGCAACGGCTGCTCGCAAAAAAGGGCAATTTCTCGCAGATAAGCCGTCATCCAAATACGCATACGAGATTTGGAGCCTTATTCATCCCGAAAGGCATAACATAAAACTCGAAAATGCCCAATTCTGGCCCAAAACAATCTACGTTAATTTCGCACCAAATTCGTTCCAAATAGTTGAAATACGGGTACGAAATTGAGTGCCCCATTCATCCCGAATGGCATATTGTGAAACTTAAAAAATGCCAAATTTTGGCCCAAAACAAACCACGTTAATTTCGTACCGAATTCGTCCCAAATACTGAATATTGCTTTCTCAAAAAGCGATTTCCCACTACATACCAAATGGGCAGAGGAACCGGACGTGGTAATTGGAGCAACCTTGGCCGTCACGTTGCTCTCGGTTGAGGCACCGAAACCCGTCCCGAGGGCTGAAATGGACCGTTTCGCCCACTTCCTCGGGCAGCTCCCACTCCGTGGTCCGGACTTGGATGGACGCCGGTTTGGCACAGAGGCGGTCCGGGTAGTAAAACCGGATGGCCTCCAAGGTCTCGAAGTCCCCTTCGCCCCCGGGGTGGTCCACGTTGAACCACGAGGTCCATTCGCCTGGAGAAAAGGAGCGTCACAAAGATACAAAAGCACTAACTTGGATGAGCTGACGAATTGAAATAATAATCTAGGACCGAGTCAACAACAAAACCACTGGGCCAATTCACACCAATGCGTGGTTGGGGACGGCTAATAATGATAATAATAATAATAATAATAATAATAATAATAATAATAATAATAATAATAAATTACCAGCCATTCCTGCTTCAAGGCTAGTGAGGGTCTTGCCTTTTGTCGTCGGCTTGTCCGGCTTTTTGTTTCCAAGCTGTGCCTCTGTTGGAAAAATTGAACGAATGCCTTTTTTGCTCCAGTTTAACTCAGTGCGATGGAGTAATGGGATTTGTAGTTGGCATGGTCTCAAACTATTATTGGGAACGGGACGTGTTTGCGGATGGGAAATTGCCTTTTACGGAACGAAATGAACGGATATTGCCACCCGAAAGGGATGAAAGTCCCGAAGTTGAGCAAATGTCAGACAAATATTACAAAATGCTCTCCTGGAAATGAAAAACGTGGAAGGAAAGCAGAATCCTAGCGTTGGAAGGGATACCAAGAGATCATCCAGTCCAACCCAAATAAGGCAGAAAGACACCATTCAAGCCCTCCCGACAGATGGCCATCCAGCCTCTAAATAGGGCTGTAGAATAAGAGTTGGAAGAGATCCCCCAAAGGCCATCAAGTCCAACCCCATTCAGGCAGAAAGACACCATTCAAGCTCTCCCAACAGATGTCCACCCCCCATTCAGGTAGAAAGACACCATTCGAGCCCTCCCGACAGATGGCCACCCAGCCTCTATTTATATGGGGAAATAGGACTGTAGAATCATCAAATCCTAAAGTCGGAAGAGATCCCCAAGGGCCATCCAGTCCAACCCCATTCAGGCAGAAAAATACCATTCAAGCCCTCCCGACAGATGTCTATCCACCATTCAGGCAGAAAGATACCATTCGAGCCCTCCTGACAGATGACCACCCAGCCTCTATTTTCATGGGGAAATAGGACTGTAGAATCATCAAATCCTAAAGTCGGAAGAGATCCCCAAAGGCCATCCAGTCCAACCCCATTCAGGCAGAAAAATACCATTCAAGTCCTCCCGACAGATGTCCATCCACCATTCAGGCAGAAAGATACCACTCAAGCCCTCCCGACAGATGGCCACCTAATACATAATAATAATAATAATAATAATAATAATAATAATAATAATAATAATAATAATAATAAAAATAAAAATAATAATAATAATACATCACACAGTCCTAGACACTTGGGAAGTGTTCGACTTGTGATTTTGTGATACGAAATCCAGCATGTCTATCTTGTTTGTTGTGTCATAATAAAATATTATTATTAATAATAATAATACATCACATAGTCCTAGACACTTGGGAAGTGTCATATAATAATAATAATAATAATAATAATAATAATAATAATAATAATAATAATAATAATAATAATAATACATCACACAGTCCTAGACACTTGGGAAGTGTTCGATTTGTGATTTTGTGATATGAACTCCAGCATATCTAGTTTGCTGTGTCATAATAATAATAATAATAATAATAAATTCTAATACTAGGATGGTACCTTGAGAAGAGACCCATCCAAAGAAGCAGATGATGATGGTGACGAGAAAGATGCCCGGCTTCGTGCCCAACATTTTCGGATTCAGGAGGACGAGGCGTCCGCTTCAAGACAACGAGGAGTATGGTAGTCCTATATAAGCCTCCGACCCTCCCTTCGCTTGGCTTGGACGTCCACCTTGGACACCTTTGGACCAAAGAAACCGGAGACACGGCGAGCCCTCCCAGCCCCGAAACCTTGGAATTCCTCCCTGGTTATTGTTTTTGGGAGAGCTTCAACAGGAGCCCTGGCCTGGGCGGAGGAGCGGCGGGCAGTAAAAGCGGGATGAGCTCATAAAAAAGGCATCGGGAGGTAGAAGGGACCCTCCGAGGTCATCTAGTCCACCCTCAAAGTCCTATAGGAATGTCTGATGATGATATCCTTGAATGATGTCCATCCAACCTCAACTTGGAGGTCACCAAAGAAAGACAATCCACTATTATCATTGTTTGGAGCTGGGACCCCTGAAGGTTATCTAGTCCACCTTCAAAGCCCCATAGGAAAGTCCAATCCACTATTATCTCACCCTACTGGGACCATGAAAGGTCATCTAGTCCACCTTCAAAGTCCCATAGGAAAGTCCAATCCACTATTATCTCACCCTACTGGGACCATGAAAGGTCATCTAGTCCACCTTCAAAGTCCCATAGGAAAGTCCAATCCACTATTATCTCACCCTACTGGGACCATGAAAGGTCATCTAGTCCACCTTCAAAGTCCCATAGGAAAGTCCAATCCACTATTATCTCACCCTACTGGGACCATGAAAGGTCATCTAGTCTGGAGCTGGGACCATGAAAGGTCATCTAGTCTGGAGCTGGGACCATGAAAGGCCATCCAGTCTGGAGCTGGGACCATGAAAGGTCATCTAGTCCACCTTCAAAGTCATATAGGAATGTCCGATGATGATATCCTTGAATGATGTCCATCTAACCTCAACTTGGAGGTCACCAAAGGAAGACAATCCACTATTATCATTGTTTGGAGCTGGAAGGGACCCCTGAAGGTTATCTAGTCCACCTTCAAAGTTCCATAGGAAAGTCCAATCCACTATTATCTCACCCTACTGGGACCATGAAAGGTCATCTAGTCCACCTTCAAAGTCCCATAGGAAAGTCCAATCCACTATTATCTCACCCTACTGGGACCATGAAAGGTCATCTAGTCTGGAGCTGGGACCATGAAAGGTCATCTAGTCCACCTTCAAAGTCCTATAGGAATGTCCAATGATGGTATCCTTGAATGATGTCCATCCAACCTCAGCTTGGAGGTCACCAAAGGAAGACAATCCACTATTATCATTGTTTGGAGCTGGAAGGGACCCCTGAAGGTTATCTAGTCCACCTTCAAAGTCCCATAGGAAAGTCCAATCCACTATTATCTCACCCTACTGGGACCATGAAAGGTCATCTAGTCTGGAGCTGGGACCATGAAAGGTCATCTAGTCCACCTTCAAAGTCCCATAGGAAAGTCCAATCCACTATTATCTCACCCTACTGGGACCATGAAAGGTCATCTAGTCTGGAGCTGGGACCATGAAAGGTCATCTAGTCCACCCTCAAAGTCATATAGGAATGTCTGATGATGGTATCCTTGAATGATGTCCATCCAACGTCAACTTGAAGGTCACCAAAGGAAGACAACCCACTATTATCGTTGTTTGGAGCTGGAATGAAACCTTGAAGGTCATCTAGTCCACCTTCAAAGCCCCATAGGAAAGTCCAATCCACTATTATCTCACCCTACTGGGACCATGAAAGGTCATCTAGTCCACCTTCAAAGTCCCATAGGAAAGTCCAATCCACTATTATCTCACCCTACTGGGACCATGAAAGGTCATCTAGTCTGGAGCTGGGACCATGAAAGGTCATCTAGTCCACCTTCAAAGTCCTATAGGAATGTCCAATGATGGTATCCTTGAATGATGTCCATCCAACCTCAGCTTGGAGGTCACCAAAGGAAGACAATCCACTATTATCATTGTTTGGAGCTGGAAGGGACCCCTGAAGGTTATCTAGTCCACCTTCAAAGTCCCATAGGAAAGTCCAATCCACTATTATCTCACCCTACTGGGACCATGAAAGGTCATCTAGTCTGGAGCTGGGACCATGAAAGGTCATCTAGTCCACCTTCAAAGTCCCATAGGAAAGTCCAATCCACTATTATCTCACCCTACTGGGACCATGAAAGGTCATCTAGTCTGGAGCTGGGACCATGAAAGGTCATCTAGTCCACCCTCAAAGTCATATAGGAATGTCTGATGATGGTATCCTTGAATGATGTCCATCCAACGTCAACTTGAAGGTCACCAAAGGAAGACAACCCACTATTATCGTTGTTTGGAGCTGGAATGAAACCTTGAAGGTCATCTAGTCCACCTTCAAAGCCCCATAGGAAAGTCCAATCCACTATTATCTCACCCTACTGGGACCATGAAAGGTCATCTAGTCCACCTTCAAAGTCCCATAGGAAAGTCCAATCCACTATTATCTCACCCTACTGGGACCATGAAAGGTCATCTAGTCTGGAGCTAGTCCACCCTCAAAGTCATATAGGAATGTCTGATGATGGTATCCTTGAATGATGTCCATCCAACGTCAACTTGAAGGTCACCAAAGGAAGACAACCCACTATTATCGTTGTTTGGAGCTGGAATGAAACCTTGAAGGTCATCTAGTCCACCTTCAAAGCCCCATAGGAAAGTCCAATCCACTATTATCTCACTCCTGGGACCATGAAAGGTCATCTAGTCTGGAGCTGGGACCATGAAAGGTCATCTAGTCCACCTTCAAAGCCCCATAGGAAAGTCCAATCCACTATTATCTCACCCTACTGGGACCATGAAAGGTCATCTAGTCTGGAGCTGGGACCATGAAAGGTCATCTAGTCCACCTTCAAAGTCATATAGGAATGTCCAATGATGGTATCCTTGAATGATGTCCATCCAACCTCAGCTTGGAGGTCATCAAAGGAAGCCAATCCACTATTATCGTTGTTTGGAGGTGGAAGGGACCCTTGAAGGTCATCTAGTCCACCTTCAAAGTCACATAGGAAAGTCCAATCCACTAATATCTCACCCTACTGGGACCATGAAAGGTCATCTAGTCCACCTTCAAAGTCCCATAGGAAAGTCCAATCCACTATTATCTCACCCTACTGGGACCATGAAAGGTCATCTAGTCCACCCCCAAAGTCATATAGAAATGTCCGATGATGGTATCCTTGAATGATGTCCATCCAACCTCAGCTTGGAGGTCACCAAAGGAGGACAATCCACTATTATCTCACCTTACTTTTTGCTTTTGGAGCCAGAAGGGACCTTCAAAGGTCATCTAGTCCATCCTAAAAGTCATATAGGAATGCTCAATTCCAGCATTTCCTATATGACATTCAAGTTGAGTAGAAAGATGCCAATCCCAATGGCATTGGCTGGAGAATTTCCCCCTTTCCTTGCATGCCTCTGTAAAAGAAATATGAACCTGGTCCACTGCCAAATAGGAAGGAAAGTGGTCGACAGGATCTTATATTTCAATTTCATCCATTTTTCCTCCCATATTTTCCCCCGAGGGCATCGCTTACTTACATTCCCATCCATCCAAACAACTTTGATGGCAAAAGAATTCAGACACACAGCAGAGGCCTGATATAAAATATGGGTTAATTCTATTTTTTTTAATCGGGACTAGGGGCATTATCGCAATATACGGAGCAAATCGGATAATCCGACGCAAGATACAAAGCGAATTAGATAATCCGACGCAACGTATGGAGCAAATCAGATAATCCGACGCAACACACTGAGCGAATCAGATAATCCGACGGAAAGTACAGAGCGAATCAGAAAATCAGACGCAACGTACGGAGTGAATCAGATAATCCCACGCAATGTACGGAGTGAATCGGATAATTAGACGCAACATACAGAGTGAATCGGAAAATCCGACGGAAAGTATGGAGCTAATCGCATAATCCAACGCAACGTACAGAGGGAATTGGATAATCCAACGCAATGTACGGAGTGAATCGGATAATCAGACGCAATGTACGGAGCAAATTGGATAATCAGACGCGACGTACAGAGCGAATCAGATAATCCGACGGAAAGTACAAAACGAATCAGATAATCAGACGCAACGTACGGAGCGAATCGGATAATCCGACGCAACGTACGGAGTGAAACGGATAATCCGACGCAAAGTACGGAGTGAATTGGATAATCTGATGCAACGTACGGAGTGAATCAGATAATCCCACGCAATGTACGGAGTGAATCGGATAATTAGACGCAACGTACAGAGTGAATGGGAAAATCCGACGGAAAGTATGGAGCTAATCGGATAATCCGACGCAACGTATGGAACGAATCGGATCATCTGACGTAACGTACGAGTGAATCAGATAGTCCGACGCAACATTCAGAATGAATCGGATAATCTGATGCAACATACGGAGTGAAACAGATAATCCTACGAAACGTACGGAGCAAATTGGATAATCTGATGCAACATATGGAACGAATCAGATCATCCACGCAACGTACGGAATGAATTGAATAATCCAACGCGACGTTCTGAATGAATTGGACAATCCGACGCAACATACGGAACGAATCGGATCATCCGATGCAACGTACGGAACGAATCGGATCATCCGATGCAACGTACGGAACAAATCAGATAATCCGATGCAACGTATGGAGTGAATCGGATAATCCGAAGTGACATTTGGAACGAATCGGATCATCCGACTCAATTTACGGAGCGAATCGGATAATCCGACGCAACGTACGGAGCGAATCTGGGGTTGGTATCCATGTCGGTTCGCTCTAAAGGGAAACTACGCATTCCGTGCCCGGAAAGTCGGGCAAATTGAGTTCGAATTTCTTCTGGACGTCGTAGGGGAGGAAGCGCCCGGCGACGAAGTGGTGTTTGCCCACGAAGCGGGTGGCGCACTGTTTCGGGGCCGAAAGCGAGACGAGGACGTCGGGGCTGAGGCCGTCGCTGCTGCCGCCCGTCTCCACGTCCCACCCTGGAACGAAAGAACGGGAAAGGGAATCAGGACGGAGGAGAGAAGGAATGCGAAAGGCGGGAGAAAGAAGCCAAGAAGGCTGGTGCCGGACTACAGATCCCACCTGTCCATAGCATTGGGCATATCTCAATATGTAGCATGAATGTTGGATTTGAACCCAGTGCAATGGGATCCTGGGAGCTGTAGTTCGGCAAGACTACTTCTTCAGTGTCCCATTTGTGATCCATAGCCAGGTCTTCTCCTTGTCAGCTTTTCCTTCAATTTTGTCAAGGAACTTTCCATGCAATGTTTTGTTGTGCCAGCTGTCAGCTCTAGTTTGTAGTGCGGTTTTCTTGTACTGATTCTGCTCTAGTTTGTAGTGCGGTTTTCTTGTACTGATTCTGCTCTAGTTTGTAGTGCGGTTTTCTTGTACTGGTTCTGCTCTAGTTTGTAGTGCGGTTTTCTTGTACTGGTTCTGCTCTAGTTTGTAGTGCGGTTTTCTTGTACTGGTTCTGCTCTAGTTTGTAGTGCGGTTTTCTTGTACTGATTCTGCTCTAGTTTGTAGTGCGGTTTTCTTGTACTGATTCTGCTCTAGTTTGTAGTGCGGTTTTCTTTTCTCTCCCAAAGAAGGCTGAGGACTTGCTAGACTACAGATCCCACCTGTCCATAGCAACGGTTGTATCTCCCTTCACTGTAAAACTCATCCTGCATTTGAACTCAGTGCAACGGGACCCTGGGGGTTATAGTTTGACAAGGTCTTGAGTCCTATTTGCCAAATAAAGCTCGTGCCAAACTACAGATCCCACCTGTCCATAGCATTGGGTGTATCTCCATTTGTAGTATGAATGTTGGATTTGAACCCAGTGCAATGGGATCCTGGGAGTTGTAGTTCAACAAGGACTTTTCTCTTTCAAAGAAGGCTGATGCCTTGCTACACTACAGATCCCACCTGTCCATTGGGTGTATCTCCATTTGTAGAACCAATTCTACATTTGATCCCAGTCTAATGGGACCCTGGGAGTTGTAGTTTGGTCCCCTTGGGCAGAAGAGGCCTTGCAAAAACTACAACTCCCAGGATTCTACAGTTCTTGTGGGGTCGGGACGCTGAGATCGATTCCTATGCATTCTGGCAACGTTTTAACCACCATACCCGAATGCTATGGGGTCCTGAGTGTTGTAGTTTTCCAAGGTCTTTCACCGGAGCCTCATCAATCTCCTCCTGGTTTTGTTTTTGTGTTTTGCCGCAACCTTAAGCATGGTAGGAAGTCAATGTTTCCCCATTCGGTCCACAACATTCCTCTCCTGATGGAGAAACCAGAAGCTATTTTTTTTTTTGCGCCAGACGCGAAAAAAAGGTATGTTTGGATATGACATCATGTCTCGGTTTTATTGTGGCCAAAACCGCCTTCCAAAAAATGCTCCTCTCTTGGAGACGGCTACTGTTTGGGCGCTGGCGTTGGGCCACAGAGAGATGAAAGTGGTCACAGAGCGGAAAACGGCCGCCAGGTCAGGACTCGAATCCGGAACCAAGTCTAGCATTCACTGCATTCCTTTATGATAGAATGGGGTTGGACTAAATATTCCCTACGTACCGGAAGGGACATCCAGGCTGACCAGAGGGACGTGGATTTGCTTGAGGATGGCCAATATGGTGCTGTACGGCTCGAGGATCTCGCCCGGGTTGGACTCGACTCCGAGGACGGCGTCAACGACCAGATTGTAGGCGTCGCTAATGAGCTGGACCTATTGACGAGCAAAGCAAATTGAATCTCCAGCACGAAAATAATAGGTCTCCTTCCAAGAGCCTGAGACAGGGCTGAGCCTCTATATCTCTCCTGAGAGGCCTTTTAGGACTAAAGGGCGGGGCTAGGGGTGGGGCGGGGCTTCTTTCCAACGGTTTAGCTTCTGCTTACCTCCCCGAGGCGCTTGTTAGAACAAGGGGGCGGGGTATAGAGGCCCCGCCCCCTCCTCTAGCCCAGCCCCCTGTGTCCTGTCAGGCGTCGCAGGACAGGGATAGATGCTCAGTCCTACCTCAGTGCTCGTAACTCCGCCCATCCCAGTCCTGGCTGCCCATTTGTGGCCCCGCCCACCTCCTCTCGCAGCTCTCCATCTTGGACTAGGGGAGAGGCTCAGCCCCGCCCTCTTGAGCAGGAGCCACGCCCCCTCCTCTAGCCCCGCCCCCTGTGTCCTGGCAGGCGTCGCAGGACAGGGATAGATGCTCAGCCCTACCTCAGTGCTCGTAACTCCGCCCATCCCAATCCTGGCCTCCCATTTGTGGCCCCGCCCACCTCCTCTCGCAGCTCTCCATCTTGGACTAGGGGAGAGGCTCAGCCCCGCCCTCTTGAGCAGGAGCCACGCCCCCTCCTCTAGCCCCGCCCCCTGTGTCCTGGCAGGCGTCGCAGGACAGGGATAGATGCTCAGTCCTACCTCAGTGCTCGTAACTCCGCCCATCCCAGTCCTGGCTGCCCATTTGTGGCCCCGCCCACCTCCTCTCGCAGCTCTCCATCTTGGACTGGGGAGAGGCTCAGCCCCGCCCTCTTGAGCAGGAGCCACGCCCCCTCCTCTAGCCCCGCCCCCTGTGTCCTGTCAGGCGTCGCAGGACAGGGATAGATGCTCAGCCCTTCCTCAGTGCTCGTAACTCCGCCCATCCCAATCCTGGCCTCCCATTTGTGGCCCCGCCCACCTCCTCTCGCAGCTCTCCATCTTGGACTAGGGGAGAGGCTCAGCCCCGCCCTCTTGAGCAGGAGCCACGCCCCCTCCTCTAGCCCCGCCCCCTGTGTCCTGGCAGGCGTCGCAGGACAGGGATAGATGCTCAGTCCTACCTCAGTGCTCGTAACTCCGCCCATCCCAGTCCTGGCTGCCCATTTGTGGCCCCGCCCACCTCCTCTCGCAGCTCTCCATCTTGGACTGGGGAGAGGCTCAGCCCCGCCCTCTTGAGCAGGAGCCACGCCCCCTCCTCTAGCCCCGCCCCCTGTGTCCTGTCAGGCGTCGCAGGACAGGGATAGATGCTCAGCCCTTCCTCAGTGCTCGTAACTCCGCCCATCCCAATCCTGGCCTCCCATTTGTGGCCCCGCCCACCTCCTCTCGCAGCTCTCCATCTTGGACTAGGGGAGAGGCTCAGCCCCGCCCTCTTGAGCAGGAGCCACGCCCCCTCCTCTAGCCCCGCCCCCTGTGTCCTGTCAGGCGTCGCAGGACAGGGATAGATGCTCAGCCCTTCCTCAGTGCTCGTAACTCCGCCCATCCCAATCCTGGCCTCCCATTTGTGGCCCCGCCCACCTCCTCTCGCAGCTCTCCATCTTGGACTAGGGGAGAGGCTCAGCCCCGCCCTCTTGAGTGGGAGCCCCGCCCCCTCCTCTAGCCCCGCCCCCTGTGTCCTGGCAGGCGTCGCAGGACAGGGATAGATGCTCAGTCCTACCTCAGTGCTCGTAACTCCGCCCATCCCAGTCCTGGCTGCCCATTTGTGGCCCTGCCCACCTCCTCTCGCAGCTCTCCATCAGCCCCGCCCTCTTGAGCAGGAGCCACGCCCACCCCTCCCCTTTTTTGGGGAGATTATAAATGTTTTGCTCACCTCCGTAGGTAGGTAGGATAGAAAAGGAATGTCCATTTTCTCGCACTGGGTGGTGAAGTCTCGGTAGAGGGGGTTGGAGGACCGTTTCGGGTAAAAGACGGTGGGCTCGTATTCCTGAAAGCGCAGAGGGACAAATACGGAAAGATGGAGTGTGGAAATCTTTACATATCGGCGTTCCTTACATTGTATTCAAATGGGAAAGGGCTACATACGAAAACACGCAGGTGCCGGGCGCAGGCCAATCCGATGGCCCCGTTCTGTTCGCAGCCACAGACCACCAGAAGCGTGGGCTGCTTTTTTGGGAGGGACCTCCGGGGGAAAACCTGGAGAAAATATAAAGGCAGAGGAGACTCAAGACCTTGTCAAACCACAATTCCCGGGATTCCAAAACATAGAGCCGTGGCCGTCGAATTCATTCTTTGTAACTCACCTTCGTGACCGCCATGGCACAAGCGTGGCCCCAAATCTCGATAAGTTGCTGTTGGCCAAATCTGAACTCTTCCACCAGCTCTTTCTCGATCGCAAGGGCTTCTGGTCTGCTGCAGAAAGAGGGGATCATGGGATATTATTATTATTATTATTATTATTATTATTATTATTAATAATAATAATATGCTTTCCTACAGGACATTAAATAAATTGAATGGGAGTAGAATAGAATAAATGTCAATGGAATAAATACTCTATTAAAAAGAATAGTCTATAGACTATATATAGACTATAGTCTTCCTTCCTATATAGTCTTCCTTCTATAGACTATATATAGACTATAGTCTTCCTTCCTATATAGTCTTCCTTCTATAGACTATAGTCTTCCTTTCTCATTATTATTATTATTGTATGACACAGCAAACGAGATAGATATGCTGGATTTCGTATCACAAAATCACAAGTCAAACACTTCCCATTATTATTATTATTATTATTATTATTATTATTATTATTATTATTATTATTATTTTATGACACAGCAAACGAGATAGACATGCTGGATTTCGTATCACAAAATCACAAGTCAAACACTTCCCATTATTATTATTATTATTATTATTATTATTATTATTATTATTATTATACACAGCAAACGAGATAGATATGCTGGATTTCGTATCACAAAATCACAAGTCAAACACTTCCCATTATTATTATTATTATTATTATTATTATTATTATTATTATTATTATGACACAGCAAACGAGATAGATATGCTGGATTTCGTATCACTAAATCACAAGTCAAACACTTACCATTATTATTATTATTATTATTATTATTATTATTATTATTATTATTATTATTCACAGCAAACGAGATAGATATGCTGGATTTCGTATCACAAAATCACAAGTCAAACACTTCCCATTATTATTATTGTAATTATTATTATTATTATACACAGCAAACGAGATAGATATGCTGGATTTCGTATCACAAAATCACAAGTCAAACACTTCCCATTATTATTATTATTATTATTATTATTATTATTATTATTGTACACAGCAAACGAGATAGATATGCTGGATTTCGTTTCGCAAAATCACAAGTCGAACACTTCCCAAGTCTCCTTCTTCAGGGTCCCATTTGTGAGCCAGAGCCAGGTCTTCCCCTTGTCAGCTTTTCCTTCAATTTTGTCAAGGAACTTTCCATGCAATGTTTTGTTGTGCCAGCTGTCAGCTCTAGTTTGTAGTGCGGTTTTCTTGTACTGATTCTGCTCTAGTTTGTAGTGCGGTTTTCTTGTACTGATTCTGCTCTAGTTTGTAGTGCGGTTTTCTTGTACTGATTCTGCTCTAGTTTGTACTGCGGTTTTCTTGTACTGGTTTTTTGTCTGCTGTGCTTTGAGGAGTTTCTGATTTTTGACTTCAATCAAAGCAGGTTCTTCACTATTATTATTATTATTATTATTATTATTATTATTATTATTGTTATTGTTATTATTATTATTATCTGTCGATCCATCCAGAATCAAAGGGATTGTCAGAACTGAACAGAGGACGAAAAGATGTAGATGAGAGATAGAAGAAATGAGCAGAGGACGTAAAGTTTTAGGTGGGACCATTTCGGAATTCATCACATCCTATAGTTGGAAGAGTCCAGCCCCATTCTGCTCCAATCAAAGCTCTCCTGACAGATGGCCATCCAGTCTGAATGCATTCGGCAAGAACAATGCAGGACAATAAATTAGGCAATTTTTATCACTAAACTCGAAGAACACTACGTAACAAAATTGGAAAAATGTCCTGTTCCTGGTTCGAAAGTGTTATTTCCTGTTTAATTGTGCTGTCCTTGCTTTGAAAGTAGTTGTCCTACTCCGGAAACGTTATTTGTTGAAATGGTTGAGACTCAATGTATAGAATAAGGTCCGATTGGATGACCTTTGGCGTCTTTCCCAACTCCAGGATTCAGCAAAACGGCGAAATTCATAAGATGTGGGCGTTTCGAGCCGATGGGGTGCCAAAACATTGGCCAAGACTCTCCTTTTATGAAGAGCGAAGCCAACAACTCGACAAGAGAGAGGCTGGGGTGTTTTTGTTGCCGAAAAGGAGACAATGGCGTCCTTGTTTTCGTTTCTGGCTCCGGAGGCGATTGGCGGCAGATGCAAGGAGGCGAGAAGAGTGGAAACGGAGCGTAATTGTTTGCATGCGCCGTCGGAAGGATGGGAAAAACAGGGCTGAAACTCGGCCCCGATGAAGCTGTCGTTGTGAGAGCGGATTCCGTATGAATACTGTGCTTAGATTGGGACTCAATCCCCCCCCCAAGAAATCTCGCAAACATCCCCAAGGCCATTCGTTTAAAGAGGAAAGGCAGCTTTTTTGGCTTTGCTTTGCTTCCTCACTTTCCCAAACGACATTTCCCAGAATCCTGTAATTTCCCAGACTCTTTCCCAGCTCACTCAGCTCATCTCGCCCTGATGCTTCCCTCTCCCTATGACAATAGGCCATTCGTTTAAAGAGGAAAGGCAGCCTTTTTGGCTTTGCTTTGCTTCCTCACTTTCCCAAACGACATTTCCCAGAATCCTGTAATTTCCCAGACTCTTTCCCAGCTCACTCAGCTCATCTCACCCTGATGCTTCCCCCTCCCTATGACAATAGGCCATTCATTTAAAGAGGAAAGGCAGCCTTTTTGGCTTTGCTTTGCTTCCTCACTTTCCCAAACGACATTTCCCAGAATCCTGTAATTTCCCAGACTCTTTCCCAGCTCACTCAGCTCATCTCGCCCTGATGCTTCCCTCTCCCTATGACAATAGGCCATTCGTTTAAAGAGGAAAGGCAGCCTTTTTGGCTTTGCTTTGCTTCCTCACTTTCCCAAACGACATTTCCCAGAATCCTGTAATTTCCCAGACTCTTTCCCAGCTCACTCAGCTCATCTCACCCTGATGCTTCCCCCTCCCTATGACAATAGGCCATTCATTTAAAGAGGAAAGGCAGCCTTTTTGGCTTTGCTTTGCTTCCTCACTTTCCCAAACGACATTTCCCAGAATCCTGTAATTTCCCAGACTCTTTCCCAGCTCACTCAGCTCATCTCGCCCTGATGCTTCCCTCTCCCTATGACAATAGGCCATTCGTTTAAAGAGGAAAGGCAGCCTTTTTGGCTTTGCTTTGCTTCCTCACTTTCCCAAACGACATTTCCCAGAATCCTGTAATTTCCCAGACTCTTTCCCAGCTCACTCAGCTCATCTCGCCCTGATGCTTCCCTCTCCCTATGACAATAGGCCATTCGTTTAAAGAGGAAAGGCAGCCTTTTTGGCTTTGCTTTGCTTCCTCACTTTCCCAAACGACATTTCCCAGAATCCTGTAATTTCCCAGACTCTTTCCCAGCTCACTCAGCTCATCTCGCCCTGATGCTTCCCTCTCCCTATGACAATAGGCCATTCGTTTAAAGAGGAAAGGCAGCCTTTTTGGCTTTGCTTTGCTTCCTCACTTTCCCAAACGACATTTCCCAGAATCCTGTAATTTCCCAGACTCTTTCCCAGCTCACTCAGCTCATCTCGCCCTGATGCTTCCCTCTCCCTATGACAATAGGCCATTCGTTTAAAGAGGAAAGGCAGCCTTTTTGGCTTTGCTTTGCTTCCTCACTTTCCCAAACGACATTTCCCAGAATCCTGTAATTTCCCAGACTCTTTCCCAGCTCACTCAGCTCATCTCGCCCTGATGCTTCCCTCTCCCTATGACAATAGGCCATTCGTTTAAAGAGGAAAGGCAGCCTTTTTGGCTTTGCTTTGCTTCCTCACTTTCCCAAACGACATTTCCCAGAATCCTGTAATTTCCCAGACTCTTTCCCAGCTCACTCAGCTCATCTCGCCCTGATGCTTCCCTCTCCCTATGACAATAGGCCATTCGTTTAAAGAGGAAAGGCAGCCTTTTTGGCTTTGCTTTGCTTCCTCACTTTCCCAAACGACATTTCCCAGAATCCTGTAATTTCCCAGACTCTTTCCCAGCTCACTCAGCTCATCTCGCCCTGATGCTTCCCTCTCCCTATGACAATAGGCCATTCGTTTAAAGAGGAAAGGCAGCCTTTTTGGCTTTGCTTTGCTTCCTCACTTTCCCAAACGACATTTCCCAGAATCCTGTAATTTCCCAGACTCTTTCCCAGCTCACTCAGCTCATCTCGCCCTGATGCTTCCCTCTCCCTATGACAATAGGCCATTCGTTTAAAGAGGAAAGGCAGCCTTTTTGGCTTTGCTTTGCTTCTTTGTGCCGAACATGAAACCGACTTCCGAGCATTACAGAATCCAGATGGGAAAGTATTGAGTTTCGATCCGTACATTATAAGCTCATGGGTCGGAAATCGGAAGTATGGATCGAACAGATTCGATCCGACTTACAACTAGCAGAAAAATTGCACCGCTCGAACAAAACCGACTTACGAGCATTACAAAATCCAAATGTGAAAGTATTGAGTGAGTTTCGATGCGTACGTTATAGGCTCACGGGTCGGAAATCGGAAGTACGGATCGAACTGATTCAATCTGACTTACGAGCAGCTTGGACAAATTCGATCCGACTTACGACTAGCGGAAAAATTGCACCGCTCGAACAAAACCGACTTCCAACATTACAAAATCTAAACGGAAAGGTACCAGGTGAACTTCAATCTGAACGTTTTAAGAACATGGGTCGGAAATTGGAAGTATGGATCGAACGGATTCAATCTGACTTACGAGCAGCTCGGACAAATTCGATCCGACTTACGACTAGCAGAAAAATTGCACCACTAAAAACGAAACCGACTTCTGAGCATTACAAAATTCCAACGGAAAAGTATTGAGCGAGTTTCGATCCGTACATTTTAGGCTCACGGGTCAGAAATCGGAAGTACGGATCGAACGGATTCAATCCGACTTACGAGCAGCTCGGACAAATTCGATCCGACTTACAACCAGTGGAAAAATTGCACCACTCGAACGAAACCGACTTCTGAGCATTACAAAATTCCAACGGAAAAGTATTGAGCGAGTTTCGATCCGTACATTTTAGGCTCACGGGTTGGAAATCGGAAGTACGGATCGAACGGATTCAATCCGACTTACGAGCAGCTCGGACAAATTCGATCCGACTTCCGTCTAGCAGAAAAATTGCACAACCCGAATGGAACCGATTTCCGAGCATTACAAAATCCAAACAAAAAAGTATCAGGTGAACTTCGATCTGAACATTTTAGGAACATGGGTCGGAAATCGGAAGTACGGATTGAACAAATTCGATCCGACTTACGACTAGCGGAAAGATTGCACAGCCAAAAATGAAACCAACTTCCGAGCATTACAAAATTCCAACGGGAAAGTATTGAGTGAGTTTTGATATGTACTTTTAGGCTCACGGGTCGGAAATTGGAAGTACGGATCGAACGGATTCGATCCGACTTACGAGCAGCTCGAACAAATTTAATCCAACTTACGACTAGCAGAAAAATTGCACAGCCAAAAATGAAACCGACTTCCGAGCATTACAAAATCCAAACGGGAAAGTATTGAGTTTCGATCCTTATGTTTTAGGCTCACGGTTGGAAATTGGATCAAATGGATTCAATCCGACTTAGGAGCAGCTCAAACGAATTCGATCCAACTTACGACTAGCGGAAAAATTGCACAGCCCGAAAAAAACCGACTTCCAAGCATTACAAAACGCAAACGGAAAAGTACTGGGTGAGTTTCGATCCGTATGTTTATGCGCACGGAAGTACGGATCGAACGGATTCGATCCGAATTACGACTAACGAAAAATTGCACATCCCTAATATTCTACAGAAACGAAAAAAAAGGAAGAATCACATGGCGCTTTGAAGCAGCTTCTGAAGGCAGGGAAAATACAAATCCAAGCACTGCAGCTCGGTATGGTCTTGGGCACGGTTGCCACAGTAACAGCTCCACGAGCTCTGGCTTCGAACAATGCGATACGGATCCAGTGGGGTGCGGGGAGGATCAACGGCGGAAGAGCAGCGCTAGCTCGTTGATTTGTGGATTTCTTTGACCCAAAAGTTTCCAGCGCTTGCAAATTCCGCAAAGATGTCTGCCCCGCCCCCCCCCCCCAGCACTCCCACCTTGCTTATCCGGTTGCCATGGCGACCCATCCGTGATTGGCATGCCAACCCCCGGAGCGGTGGCGTCTCCGTGTCACGACTCGCACCCGTCGGAAAATACGAGCCCTTGACGGTGTCGTCGTCGTACACTCAAACTTTCGAGGGCCGAGAGTCCGCGACTCGCTCAAGAACGCGAGCCGAGAGTGTGATACTGCGGCTCAAAAAGCCAATGGGATTCTGGGCTGCGTCCAAAGGGGTAGAGTGGCCACATCGAAGGAAGCCATGATGCCGTTATATTCTGTTTTGCTCAGATTTCTTCACCTGGAATCGCACTGTGTCCCTTTCTGGGCGCCACAGTTCAAGAGAGATAATAATAATAATAATAATAATAATAATAATAATATAAAATAATAATATAAAATAATAATATAAAGTAATAATAATAATAATAGTCTATCGATATCACACTGTGTCCCTTTCTGGGCGCCGCAGTTCAAGAGAGATAATAATAATAATAATAATAATAATAATAATAATAATAATAATAATAATAATAATATAAAATAATAATATAAAATAATAATAATAATAATCTATCGATATCACACTGTGTCCCTTTCTGGGCGCCACAGTTCAAGAGAGATAATAATAATAATAATAATAATAATAATAATAATAATAATAATAATATAAAATAATAATATAAAGTAATAATAATAATAATAATAATAATAATAATAATAATAATAATAATAATCTATCGATATCACACTGTGTCCCTTTCTGGGTGCCGCAGTTCAAGAGAGATAATAATAATAATAATATAAAATAATAATATAAAGTAATAATAATAACAATAATAATAATCTATCGATATCACACTGTGTCCCTTTCTGGGCGCTGCAGTTCAAGAGAGATAATAATAATAATAATATAAAATAATAATATAAAGTAATAATAATATAAAGTAATATAATAATAATAATAATAATAATAATAATAATAATAATAATAATAATAATAATAATAATCTATCGATATCAGTACACATAATAAAAGTGTAAATGTGTATGTGGTGGGGTGTCCACTTACACAGACTTGGCACACAGAGCCTCCATGACCCACTCTACATCCTGGTGTAACTTGTAGGAGGATGGACCATGGATGATGGGATTTACAGTACTTTCATTCACTTCCAGAGATCACCGAGACCCCCATGATTGGCGGACTGGGACCAAACTTGGCACACAGAGCCCCCATGACCCACTTTACATCCTGGTGTAATTTTCAGGAGGATGGACCATGGATGATGGGATTTACAGTACTCTCACTCACTTCCAGAGATCGCCGAGACCCCCATGATTGGCGGACTGGGACCAAACTTGGCACACAGAGCCCCCATGACCCGCTTTATGTCCTGGTGTAATTTGCAGGAGGATGGACCATGGATGATGGGATTTACAGTACTTTCATTCACTTCCAAAGACCACTGAGACCCCCATGATTGGCGGACCGGGACCAAACTTGGCACACAGAGCCCCCATGACCCACTCTACATCCTGGTGTAATTTGCAGGAGGATGGACCACGGATGATGGGATTTACAGTACTCTCACTCACTTCCAGAGATCACTGTGATCCCTATGATTGATGAACTGGGACCAAACTTGGCACACAGACACCCCATGACCTGCTTTACATTCTAGTTTGGTTTGCGGGAGGATGGGCCACAGATGATGGGATTTACAGTACTTTCACTCACTTCCAGAGATCACCGAGACCCCCATGATTGGCGGACCGGGACCAAACTTGGTACACAGAGCCTCCATGACCCACTTTACATTCTGGTGTAATTTGCGGGAGGGTTGGCCACGGATGATGGGATTTACAGTACCTTCACTCACTTACAGAGATCTCTGCGGCCCTCACGATTGCCGGACTGGGACCAAACTTGGCACACAGAGCCCCCATGACCCACTTTACATTCTGATATGGATGCCCCATGGATGATGGGATTTACAGTACCCTCACTAACTTCCAGAGATCACTGCGATCCCTATGATTGGCGGACCGGGACCAAACTTGGCCCCCATAACCCCCATGACCCACTTTACATTCTGGTGTAATTTGCGGGAGGGTTGGCCACGGATGATGGGATTTACAGTACCTTCACTCACTTCCAGAGACCACTGAGACCCCCACGATTGGCGGACTGGGATCAAACTTGGAACACAAACCCCTCATGACCTCCTTTACATCCTGGTTTGGTTTGCGGGAGGATGGGCCACGGATGATGGGATTTACAGTACCCTCACTCACTTCCAGAGATCACTGTGATCCCCATGATTGGCGGACCGGCACCAAACTTGGCACACAGACCCTTCTCCCATGACCCACTTTATCTTGGTCTATTTCCATCCAACAAGTGCCTTTTTCAAGGCCCCAGCGTGTTCAAGAGCGCCACGCCGGGAGATAACATGGCAACCTTCACCTGCCATTGAAAGACTTACCTTAGGTAACGGAGAGGCTGGATTTCCTCTTTGCTGTGGGACGAATTGAGCGTTGGTTTGTCCATGGCGTGGATGTGAGGGTCTCTCGTAAAATAAGCCTCCTCGTGTGCCTTTGGTTGGAGAGAATCGCAAGAGGAATAATCAACGCAGGAGGGGGGAACGAGCTCTCGGTGGCACCGTGGGCACAAAGGAAGCGATTGGCTCGGCCGGCTTATTCCTCCTCCTCCTCCTCCTTCTCCTCGGAGAGACCAAACGCACCCAAGTGGGGGGCATTTCCCGTCACCCAATGAGAAAAAAGGGGTCGAACCCCTTTAAATAAAGGGACAGACAGAGGTCGAGCTAAGTCGACCGCGGAACTGGGGGCTCGTCCGGGATAAGAAACACAAAAGAGAGACGAGCTGCAAAAGAGCGTCTTATGCCGGGCGGCGGGTTTATTATCCTTCTCCTTGGTTGCCATGGATGCCGTTGTGATATTTTACTGCAACAGGTAGCCGGAGAGAGAATGAAGGATGGAAGATAATGGAAAGAAAGCTGCATAGTACATAGGAAGATTGTGACTGTCTTTGAGAGAATGGATTTGGAGAGGACAAGAAGGAGAGGAAAACGGACTGGAAGGAAAGACGGAAACGAAGAAAAGGGGGAAAGGAAATGGAGGGAAGAGAAGGTGATGGAAAGACAGGAAGGAAGGAAGGAAGGAAGGAAGGAAGGAAGGAAGGAAGGAAGGAAGGAAAGAAGGAAGGATGGAAGGAAGGAAGGAAGGAAGGAAAGAAGGAAGGAAAGAAGGAAGGAAAGGAGGAAGGAAAGAAGGAAGGAAGGAAGGAAGGAAGGAAGGAAGGAAAGGAGGAAGGAAAGAAGGAAGGAAGGAAGGAAAGAAGGAAGGAAGGAAGGAAAGAAGGAAGGAAGGAAGGAAAGAAGGAAGGAAGGAAGGAAAGAAGGAAGGAAGGAAGGAAGGAAGGAAGGAAGGAAAGAAGGAAGGAAAGGAGGAAGGAAGGAAGGAAGAAAAAGGGAGGGAGGGAGGGAGGGAGGGAGGGAGGGAGGAAGGAAGGAAGGACGGAAAGAAGGAAAGAAGGGAAGAAGGAAGGAAGGAAAGGAGGAAGGAAAGGAGGAAGGAAAGAAGGAAGGAAGGAAGGAAGGAAGAAAAAGGGAGGGAGGGAGGGAGGGAGGAAGGACGGAAAGAAGGAAAGAAGGGAAGAAGGAAAGGAGGAAGGAAGGAAAGAAGGAAGGAAGGAAGGAAGGAAGGAAAGGAGGAAGGAAGGAAGGAAGGAAGGAAGGAAGGAAGGAAGGAAGGAAGGAAGGAAAGGAGGAAGGAAAGGAGGAAAGAAAGACAAAGAAGGAAGGAAGTAAAAAAGAAAGGAAGGAAAGAAGGAAGGAAGGCTGTCTGTCTCCCTTCCCTCCTGGTTTGATTGTTCCTTTTGTTTTTATGACGACTACCATTCCTTCAAAGTGCAGAGTGTACATTCACCACGTATATGATTGCATCCCAAACACCAGTGTTTCCGAAAGTGCAAATAATGCCGCAAAAAAAAAGCAAGGGGAGCGATAGTCCCGACGACTCTCCCAATTCGGAAAGTCTGTTTCTTATCACACAGAACGGTAACGAGGACGGGGAACGGTCGTAAAGATATAGAGACACAGGGACAAGGGAAGTCCCGACCGCGATTTCTGAGGGTCCGGATCTCTACAGGCGAGAAAACGTCCCCTGCCCAAACACTCCCCTCCTTTGTTTGGACAGGCAGCTTCCGCAAGCGCAAGGAAAGCCCGGACGAGCCCCCATAACACAAAGCCCAGCTTCGGGGACGATTGGTTCGCTGTCCGGGATCCGAACCACTTTCTCAGACCCTCGTCTCTTGGACGTTTCTGTCCTCCAAGAATCGCAACATTCTGCGCCAAGGTCGGGGTGCCGTTTCAGAGCGGTCAGCGGCTGGAGCGCCATCACTTTGTTCTTTGGCGAAGTGGACGAACACCTTGAAACGGAGAGAAAGAAGAGACATGAGTGTCCTCGCCTAGGACGTCTCCTCCAATATGGCTCTGAGCGAGGACTCATGTCATGATCTCCAATCTCTGACATCTCAGAACAGATGCCAGCCATAAAACCTCAATGACCCTCTGGTATGTGAGAGCCCCTATATAAGTGGGCCAAAGAGAAGATTCTGGTATTCTGTACAATAAGACCTGTTGGAATCTACCAGCGTGTGTCTTGGTGCTTTTTCTGTTGGAAGACTGACCCACAGCACAACGGGGAGAAGAGAACCTAACAATCCACAAAACCTCAATGACCCTCTGGTATGTGAGAGCCCCTATATAAATGGGCCAAAGAGAAGGTTCTGGTATTCTGTACAAGAAAATCTGTGGGAATCTACCAGCGTGTGTCTTGGTGCTTTTTCTGGTGGAAGACTGACCCACAGCACAACTAGAAGAAGAGAACCTAACAATCCATAAAACCTCAATGACCCTCTGGTATGTGAGAGCTCCTATATAAATGGGCCAAAGAAAAGGTTCTGGTATTCTGTACAAGAAAACCAGTTGGAATCTACCAGCGTGTGTCTTGGTGCTTTTTCTGTTGGAAGACTGACCCACAGCACAACGGGGAGAAGAGAACCTAACAATCCACAAAACCTCAATGACCCTCTGGTATGTGAGAGCCCCTATATAAATGGGCCAAAGAGAAGGTTCTGGTATTCTGTACAAGAAAATCTGTGGGAATCTACCAGCGTGTGTCTTGGTGCTTTTTCTGGTGGAAGACTGACCCACAGCACAACTAGAAGAAGAGAACCTAACAATCCATAAAACCTCAATGACCCTCTGGTATGTGAGAGCTCCTATATAAATGGGCCAAAGAAAAGGTTCTGGTATTCTGTACAAGAAAACCAGTTGGAATCTACCAGCGTGTGTCTTGGTGCTTTTTCTGGTGGAAGACTGACCCACAGCACAACGGGGAGAAGAGAACCTAACAATCCACAAAACCTCAATGACCCTCTGGTATGTGAGAGCCCCTATATAAATGGGCCAAAGAGAAGGTTCTGGTATTGTGTACAAGAAAACCAGTTGGAATCTACCAGCGTGTGTCTTGGTGCTTTTTCTGGTGGAAGACTGACCCACAGCACAACGGGGAGAAGAGAACCTAACAATCCACAAAACCTCAATGACCCTCTGGTATGTGAGAGCCCCTATATAAATGGGCCAAAGAGAAGGTTCTGGTGTCCTGTACAAGAAAACCAGTTGGAATCTACCAGCGTGTGTCTTGGTGCTTTTTCTGGTGGAGGACTGACCCACAGCACAACGGGGAGAAGAGAACCTAACAATCCACAAAACCTCAATGACCCTCTGGTATGTGAGAGCCCCTATATAAATGGGCCAAAGAGAAGGTTCTGGTATTGTGTACAAGAAAATCTGTGGGAATCTACCAGCGTGTGTCTTGGTGCTTTTTCCGGTGGAAGACTGACCCACAGCACAACTAGAAGAAGAGAACCTAACGATCCACAAAACCTCAATGACCCTCTGGTATGTGAGAGCCCCTATATAAATGGGCCAAAGAGAAGGTTCTGGTGTCCTGTACAAGAAAACCAGTTGGAATCTACCAGCGTGTGTCTTGGTGCTTTTTCTGGTGGAAGACTGACCCACAGCACAACGGGGAGAAGAGAACCTAACAATCCACAAAACCTCAATGACCCTCTGGTATGTGAGAGCCCCTATACAAATGGGCCAAAGAGAAGGTTCTGGTGTTCTGTACAAGAAAACCAGTTGGAATCTACCAGCGTGTGTCTTGGTGCTTTTTCTGGTGGAGGACTGACCCACAGCTCACCTGGTCGAGGGTCGTCTGTGAGACGGAGTAGTCCTCAATGCGGTAGTCGTTCCGGTGGGCGGCGAGAGTGCCGAAGATCTTGGCCAGAGAGCAAGTGCTGGACGGGAGCTGGTACTGGAGGGTGCAGTGGTGCTTCTCCTTGAGGACCACGCCGGGGAATGAGTCCCGGATCAGGGTCTCCAAGGGAGCCGTTTCCGAGTCGGAGACCCGGAGAATAATAGTGTATCCGTCGCCGAACCTAGGCAGAGACACCGGGTGGGAATGGGAAGAGGACAGTTCCGGATTGAGCCTCCAAATTGAAAGGAAGTGCCGGACATTTGGACCAGCGACACTGTCATAAATACGGTGGATAATAATAATAATAATAATAATAATAATAATAATAATAATAATGATAATAAAATTCACAAAAATATTCACAAAAATATTCACAAATATTGTCTATAAATATCATCATCATACTCATCATCATCATCATCATGAAAATAGTCACAAAATTTTCACAAAAATAACCACAACAATACTTGCAAAAAAAAATATTCACAGAAATATTCCCAAAATTAGTCACAAAAATATTCACAAAAATAATCGCAAAAATAATCACAAAAATATTCTCAAAAGTACAGTAGAGTCTCACTTATCCAAGCCTCGCTTTTCTGGATTATCCAAGCCATTTTTGTAGTCAATGTTTTCAATACATCGTGATATTTTGGTGCTAAATTCGTAAATACAGTAATTACAACATGACATTACTGTGTATTGAACTTTTTCTGTCAAATTTGTTGTCTAACATGATGTTTTGGTGCTTAATTAAAATCATAACCTAATTTGATGTTTAATAGGCTTTTCCTTAATCCCTTCTTATTATCCAAGATATTCGCTTATCCAAGCTTCTGCCGGCCCGTTGAGCTTGGTTAAGTGAGACTCTACTGTAATCACAAAATATATTCACAAAATTAATCACAAAAATATTCACAAAAATAATCACAAAAATATTCACAAACTTAGTCACAAAAATATTCACAAAAATAATCATGAAAACTTTCAGAAAAATATTCAGGAAAGTATTCACAAAAAATAGTCACAAAAATAATCACATAAAATATATACACGAAGATATTCTCAAAACATGATCACAAAAATAATCATGAAACCATTCGCAAAAATAATGAAAATGTTCGCAAAAGTAATCGTAAAAAAATTCAGAAATCTTCGCAAAACTAATCAGAAAAATATTCACTAAAATGTTCACAAAAATAATGAAAATATTCACAAAAATAATCCCCAAAATATGCACAAATATTATTCACAAAAATATTCAGAAAATTATTTGCAAAAAAAAAAAAGTTCACAAAAAGGGTTGCATAAAGCTGAGAGTCGTTTTCTTGGGGTAGAGGATCTCCTACGCCGACGACACCGTATGAAGATCAACCTTAATAATATAATAATAATATAATAACTTCATTTTTATACCTTACCTGTTCTTCAAATGTTGCACACTCCCAAGGCACCGGAAACATCCGTTCACCATGATGGCCATTCGGGTGCACAACGCTTCACACTCTTCCATGCTAGCAAGTGAAAAAAAGAGAAAGATCTCCTTCTGAGAATATGGGGGCCATAATATAAATATAATGTCAGGGTATTGTGTATTGTGAAATGTTAAAATCAATCTGGGTTGTTAGAAATGCTTTCTGTGTTAGTTTTCGGCAAGGCATTCCAGTAGTTATGGAGTTAATGAGAACGTGCTATGACTGACGTATCACAGGACCAATGGGGTCAAGTTTGTTTTGACCGGGACATCCTTCTTGGACTGTGGAATGCAGAGGAGTTTCCTGTGTGTGTGTGGGAGTTGCTTCGGAGAGAGCACTCATGGAGAAAGGACTGATTTGCTCTATTTGTATATAGTTATGTAAATAAAGATTTATAGCCGTTGATTTTCAACCAAACCTTCGTCTGCTGGAGTGTGTTTGACCAGTGCTGTTTTTCCACATGGGAAGACAGTCTGGAAAAGGAGGTGAGACCGGGATGAATTTTTGGAATCCACTCTGCACTCCATCATCCCCTGACATATAATTGTATGATAGTCCAGGAACGGAGAGTAAGTATGAGTTCTCCACCTACCTGTGGGACGTGAGTACCACGGATCGGCCGTCTCTGATCACCCCAAGGATGCAGTTCCATAAGAAACGCTTGGCCTGGGGGTCCATCCCAGTTGTGGGCTCGTCCTGGATGCAAAGAAACCCATAATCAAAAATATAAATCTACTAGCTTGGGAACCCGGCGGTGCCCGGGTTATTAGAAGAAGGCACCGTTTGTTTTGGGATGTTAGGAAATATAACTTAAGTTTGGTCCAGATCTGAAGTTGGCTGGGTTCAGTGCTGTCTGGATAAGGGTGAACTACAACTCCCAGAGCAAGAAGTGAGTGAAGCTACGTGGTCCATCCTCCCCCAATCTGTCCCAGGACGGAAAGGGGTTCATGGTGGTTCTGTGTGCCAAGTTTGGTCCAGTTCCGTCACTGGTGGGCATCGCAGTGGCCTGTGAGAGTCGTAGTGATTGAAAGTACTACAAATCCCATCACACATGGTCCATTGTCCCGCAAACGGCACCAGGACGTAAAGTGCATCATGGCGGTTAAGCGTGTCAAGTTCAGGCCAGGTCCGTTGTTCCTGGCGGATAGTGGCGGCCAATCAGAAAGCTGCCACATACCCAGATGCCCACATACATACATATTAGACATGTCCAAAAAATCATTTTGAATCGTATATCGGAATTATTTCGGATTGTTCTCTCTTTTTGATACGCATTCCGAGACATTGTCTCACAGCGCAACCAGCAATGTCATTCGAACCATTGTTGGCCCATTCTCTAATTGTCTCTTAATGTTTCATTAATTTCCTCCCCCCCCCCCCCAAAATTTTTTAAATATATTTTCAAAAATTTTTTGTTTTGTTCCTGCAACCTACCTTGAATGGGAGCTTAGCGCAGCCTAACTTGGCTGCCGCTCCCCGGCCAATCAGAAGCTTCCACGATGGACGCAAAGGTGGGGGCTAACGTCCTCTGCGTCCACATGGAAGATTGCCATACAAGCCCGGTGTGTAGCGATTGCGCATGCGCATCCCCCATTTTAGAAACATTTAGAATCATTACGAATTTTTGGAAATATCCGAAATTTTTGGGTGAAAAAATCGGAAGTACTTTCTATATCGAAGCGCCAGCGCCCCCTACTTTAGAAACGAGAAATGAAACATTTTTTTCATTGATCGGACATGCCTAATACATACATGCATACAAACATTGACTCTTATTATATATATAGATTTTCAACCCTGAATTAATACCACTGTCGAGCCACGGACAATGCAGGCTTCCCGATATTACCAACCAGGAAAATAACCGGCGGGGCACCGATGAGAGCGATGGCCGTCGAAAGCTTGCGCTTGTTGCCGCCGCTGTATCGGCCGGCGAGTCGGTCTGCGTACTGCACCAGTCCGAGGGTCGCCAGTCCCCATTTCACCACCTAAGAAAGTGACGGGATTGTTACCCAATGTCAAGTCATTTGTGTGCTTCTCGGCCATCTTGTTTTCAAAAAATTGTTTTCTTACCCCTGGAATTTCATTCTCAGGAACCCCTCGCAGGCGAGAGTAGAAGGTCAAGTGTTCCCGGCCGGTCAAGAGGCTGTTGATGGCGTCAAACTGAGGACAATAGCCCATGTTCTGGTGGACCACCTGCAGGTCCTTGACCACGCTGCAAATAAGAATATTGACAACGCAAGAACGAGAAACGAGGCTCGCGCTATAGAATCCACAATCAGCACATAGACACTGCGAACATAAAACTTGAAGCTGAGCCAACAATACAAATATTCAAAACATTGCCGCTTACCAGATGAAGGGTTAACTGAAACTGGAGTAAACCTGGGAACCGGTAGTAAACGGCTTACGTAAACAGTAGACATGTCCAAAAATCATTTTGAATCGTATATCGGAATTATTTCGGATTGTTCTTGCTTTTTGATACGCATTCCGAGACATTGTCTCACAGCGCAACCAGCAATGGAATTCGAACCATTGTTGGCCCATTCTCTAATTGTCTCTTAATGTTTCGTTAATTTTTCCTCCCCCCCAAATTTTTTAAAATATATTTTTAAAAATATTTTTAAAATTATTTTGTTTCTGCAACCTACCTTGAATGGGAGCTTATTTGCAAATTTGATGAGGATAGCTCAAGAAATGAGGGTGGAAGAGCCTGTAAAAGTCCCCCCCTTCGGGTTCCTTTTTTTTTTTTTTTTTTGGGCGATTGCACATGCGCGTCCACCATTTTAGAAACATTTAGAATCATTATGAATTTTCAAAAATATCCGAAATCTTTGGGTGAAAAAAATCGAAAATACTTTCTATATCGAAGTGCCAGCGCCCCCTACTTTAGAAACGAGAATTGAAACACTTTTTCCATCGATCGGACATGCCTAGTAAACAGCTTACTTCGGCTCACAATCAGCCACTTTAAAATAACATCTATCTGACCAGGCTTCCTGGCTGGGAACTGTAAATGACTGCAACATTTGTTACAAACTGAAGCTACGGCTAAATTGACTGCATTTACATCCTGAGGAGTCCTATAGAATTGCTCCAAGACTACAGAGACTTTGATTTGTTTTGACTCCAAGCCAGGTTTGAGCCAATTGATTTGTACACTGATATATTTAGTTTCACAGCATATGACATGCCATTTTGAAGAGACTGAATGTACACATACTGTGTCACTAACAAACTTTAGTTGGAGTCTTGTTGATATATGTCTGATATATGTTTTATATTGAAAACTGCTCTGTGTAGCAATTAAATCTGGATGATTGCAGTCTAAAAATCTTTATACTCTGTAAGTTACGACTGTGTGCCACTACAGCTGACTGAATTGGATCATCAGTTGTATTATTATTTGTATTATTGTTAACATTGTTAACAATGCTGGCATAATTGCGGGAAAATTGGAACCTATTCCCATATGTGGTGGGAATGCGAAAAAATTCAAAGATTCTATAATATAATTAAGAAGGAAATGAAAGAGCTATTGGGGACGAAAATAGAATGGAATAAAACACAATTTTTTGTTCAAAAATTAGAAGGCAATGGGGAACTTAAAGAATGGGAGGAAATAATAAAACATATGTTAGATGCAATCAAAGCCTCAGTTGCCCTAGGATGGAAGGACCAAAAAAAATGGGATATAAAAACGTGGTATAAATATTTAGCCGATTATCTACTTCAAGATTATATTAGCGAAAGGAAAAGCTACTATAAGTTGGGCCAAACCAAGATAACCTGGGAGGCAAAATGGAAGGGCCTTATCTCCAGGATAAAGGGGAAAGACAAATACAAGGAATTAAATAAGATTATCCTTATGATTGAACAACTATAATTAGTACGGTAAAGAGTAGTAAACTGTTCTCAGGGGGGAGGGGGGGGAGGGAGAGAGGGGATATAAATATATATAGTATTTCTGTACCCTTACATTATGTAAGAATAAGTTTATGGGCGAGAATGGGGAGGTGGCGGGATCGGGGAGAACTATAGGTAATGTAAATGTGGAATATCAAGATTGTATGTCTCTATTTGTATGTACGTGTATATATATATATATATATATATATATATATATATATATATAAATTTATATTTCACCAAAAAAAAAAAACAACATTGTTATGTATATGATGCTCTAATATACATATTTTGTTCTATGTTTTGAACCTTTACTGTGGTGCATATTTTTCAGAGATTGTTTAGAATGGACAGCTGTGTTTAGTTATTATTATGCTTGAAGCCCAGCCAGGTTCCCATGACATCATGTCTAACGCACCTGGATTTCAGGGCTTTATTTTGGATACAAGAAACCGGAACTTGGAAACTTGGAAACACGGACGGGAGACTCTCCCCTTTAGCAATGTTGTCTCCTCTGAAATGCTTGAAGTGTCAGAGTAATGGTTAATGTAGTATGTGAAATGTTCACTCGTTGTTAAAGTGAATATGTGTGTGTGTGTGCTTTGGTAAGGATTCCAGCACAGGAATAGTTAATTGCATAGAGTTAAGATTTACTGCATAGAGCAGCTTCCGTTTGTGCTGACATAGCTGTAAATAAAATCAATTACCACCGGGATCGGCAGGTAGCTATGTGTGTTTATTTGTTCGTGCTTCTAAGCGGATGCTAAGTTGCCAAAAGGAGGGGAGAATTGAGACAGAAATCTGTAAGTGTCTCAATTTAACCACCTCACATCAATCATCATCCGCATGAAGCCCAGCCACACTCGGGCGCTTCATTTTGAAACCACTCGTCCTCAGAATCCTCTGACGCTTGCCAGACTACAACACTGACCTGTAACCTTTCAGGAAGGCTTTGACCAAAGTCACGTCCGAGTCGCCCGTCTTAACAACTGACTCGTCTTAACAACTGACTCTTTATCTTAAATTAATCCCATCTCAAATTACTCGTTTTGACAATTGACTCATCCTAACAACTGACTAGTCTTTACAACGGACTCTTAAATGAATCTCATCTCAAATTAGTCTCGTTTCGACAACTGACTTAACAGCTGACTCGTCTTAACAACTGACTCGTCTTTACAACTGACTCTTAAATTAATCTCTTCTCAAATTAGTCTCGTTTTGACAACTGACTCGACAACTGACTCTTATCTTAAACAAATCTCATCTCAAATTAGTCTCGTCTTAACAACTGACTCTTAAGTGAATCTCATCTCAAATTAGTCTTGTTTCGACAACTGACTTGTCTTAACAGCTGACTCGTCTTAACAACTGACTCTTAAATGAATCTCATCTCAAATTAGTCTTGTTTCGACAACTGACTCGTCTTAACAGCTGACTCTTATCTTAAATGAATTCCACCTCAAATTACTCGTTTCGACAACTGACTCATCCTAACAACTGACTCGTCTTAACAACTGACTCTTAAATGAATCTCATCTCAAATTAGTCTCGTTTCGACAACTGACTCGTCTTAACAACTGACTCTTATCTTAAATGAATTCCATCTCAAATTACTTGTTTCGACAACTGACCCATCTTTACAACTGACTCTTAAATGAATCTCATCTCAAATTACTCATTTCGACAATTGACTCGTCCTAACAACCGACTCGTCTTTACAACGGACTCTTAAATGAATCTCATCTCAAATTAGTCTCATTTTGACAACTGACTCATCTTAACAACTGATTCTTATCTTAAACGAATCTCATCTCAAATTAGTCTTGTTTCGACAACTGACTCGTCTTACCAACTGACTCTTATCTTAAACTAATCTCATCTCAAATTAGTCTTGCTTTAGCGACGGACTCGTCTTAACAACTGACTATCGTCTTTAACAACTCTCAACTTATTCTCATCTCAAAGGCTCTGACGCTTGCCAGACTGCAACACTGACCTGTAACCTTTCAGGAAGGCTTTGCCCAAAGTCACGTCCGAGTCGCCCGTCAGCATTTTGAACGTTGACGTCTTCCCGGCGCCATTCACCCCAAGAAGACCAAAACACTAAGGACGGGAAGAAAAGAAAAAGGATCACCAATATTGCGAGTGTCCTCTTGTGTTTGGGTTCTAGATCAAAACTTTGTAGGTAAAGCACCATTATGGATGTCTCGGAGTGAACAGAGACCAACAGATCTGTGATGAAGTATGAATTTTTGGTTTATAGATATGTTCAATTGTGTGTTTGTGTTTTAAAAGGGTAAGTATTACAGTTATTGCATCTCAGCACTCAGAGGCTGGTTGCCATGGAGAAGTAGGTGGAGCCAACTGCCGTTTTGTTGAAGAAGTGCAGAGTTTAAAAAAGGGATTCAGTCTGTGCTCTGATGAGGCACAGGGAAGATTGATCCTGGGCTAAGGGGATCAGGGAGACTCAATTGTTCATTTTGAGTCGGTTTAAAGTAAGTTTGGTGACTTATTTGATGAAGTCTGTGTCCTGGTAAGGAACAGAGAATCTGTGATCCTGTATCACAGGGTGACTGCGGTTTGAAAGTAGCAGAGGAAGAAGTTCTAACTACTTTAAGTAAAAGAAATGACACTTTAGGGAGTTTTGACTCACTTCATTCTAGTATTGTAACTGTTAATAAAAGTGCCTCTAAGTGAGAAACATCTTTTGTAACCACGAAGCTCTGTGCCTGAATAAACTTGTTATTGTTCCTCCAACATCTAAGCCTCTGTCGCATATATTATAAAACAAGTTGTGTTACCATCTAAAGCGAATAAGAAGAAGAAAGAAAAATATATATAAAAGGTCTGAGTTTTTGGTGGTTACAGCTTTCCAAATTGGTGGCAGTCGTTAATAGTTCTTTACAAATTGGTGGCAGCGGTGGGATGAAAAGAACCTTAGTCGTTCTTAGTCCTTTGCAAATTGGTGGCAGCGTAATTAATTCTTCCCAAGATCGTGTTTCCCATCCAAGATCCACAGTCCAAAGGATCTTGTTCCCAGTGAGTGATCCACAGCCCAAGGGATCCTGTCCTGTCCAAGCCCTGGTCCGTGACTGATCCACACTCCACTGAGTGAGACTTACCCATAAAGCAGGCCCCATGCCTCACCTCTCCTGCGGGAATCCCCAGGCATAAGCGATCCACCGCCGGCTTCTTACTCCTCCGGTAGACCTGTTGACAATCGAATCAAAGACAGTGTCATGAATCGCATCTCCATCTTCGAAGGAAGTCTGAGTGATATCGAAAGGCGAATAGTTTCAGGGCCGTTATCGAGTCCATGGCTTTAATACGGCGCGGCCGATAACACAACCCAAAAACTCAATATCCTCACCTTGGTGAGATCTTGTAGGACCAAGATGTCCCTCTGTGGAGATCCCCTGGTGATCCTCTGCCTTTCTTTGGCCACGTCTTCATCCTCTTCTCCCAACGGAGGTAGTTCAACGGGAAAAAATCTAGAAGCGGAAAAAAGAGAGAGATACGGACGCTTCCGAGGTGTTGGACCCTGGAGACACGAGTTCGAATCCCTACTCAGTGGGTGACCTCGGGCAAGTCCCACTCTCTTAGCCTCGGACGGTGAAAACTTGTATCCCATCTTCTCAAAAAATCAGTCTTCTCTACCTGGTGATCTTTTAACAGTTTGTATAGTTTATGCCTCTTAACTAGTGCGTTCAAGCCATTAGACATGTCCAAAAAATCGTTTTGAATCGTATATCGGAATTATTTCGGATTGTTCTCGCTTTTTGATACGCATTCCGAGACATTGTCTCACAGCGCAACCAGCAATGTAATTCGAACCCCGCCCCCCAAAATTTTGAAATATATATTTTTTTGTTTTCTGCAACCTACCTTGAATGGGAGCTTAGCGCAGCCTAACATGGCTGCCGCTCCCCGGCCAATCAGAAGCTTCCACGATGGACGCAAAGGTGGGGGCGAACGTCCTCTGCGTCCACATGGAAGATTGCCATACAAGCCCGGTGTGTAGCGATTGCGCAGGCGCGTCCCCCATTTTAGAAACATTTAGAATCATTACGAATTTTCGGAAATATCCGAAATTTTTTGGTGAAAAAATCAGAAACACTTTCTATATCGAAGCGCCAGCGCCCCCTACTTTAGAAACGAGAATTGAAACATTTTTTTCATCGATCGGACATGCCTACAAGCCATTTATGTTTATTACAGCCATCCACGTGTATTTGTGTATTTATTGAAGATTTCATGATCTCATAACTCCTTATATCTCACCCGTTCTTGACTTTTCTCTCCCCTCGACTTCTAGCTTTCAGTTCCTCGCTGCTTCTCATAGGAGAAGCTTATTCTCGCCACCTTCTAGACAACTCCTCAGGATTGTGCAACTCCTATCCCACTCCGTCCCCTTCCTCGTTGACCCAGTATTACAATTTACCTTCTATGCTCTCAAAAAGGCTGTCTTACCGTTGTATTTATTTAACTACCTCACGATACAATATTTACTTAGTGCACTTTACCCAGTCCATTTTTTATCTGTTTTACTTGGGTGCCAATTCCATGTTTTTAATATGTTCTTAAATTATTATTATTTTTATTTTTTTGTTATGTTTAGAGTGTTGGATTTTAATTGCTGTGTCTGTATTTTGATGTTTTTATATGTTTTATCCGGGCTTGGCCCCATGTAAGCTGCCCCGAGTCCCTTCGGGGAGATGGAGGCGGGGTATACAAATAAATAATAATAATAAAAAAAATTCTAGATCCTTCCAAAAAATCTCGGTGACATCATCTAATAATAATAATAATAATAATAATAATAATAATAATAATAATTATTATTATTATTATTATTATTATTATTATTATTATTATTAGATGAGGATGTCACCGAGATTTTTTGGAAGGATCTAGAATTTTTTTTAGGAATGCCCATTGAAATGCCCATTGTTTAGCAATTTTAAAATGTAATCTAAGCAACTTTGGATCTCATATTGGGAAAATGGAGAGCCACAAACTAAACGAATGAATGCAAAACAGCTCTTTACCAGGAACTAACGATAACTTACCAGGAACTAACGATAACTTGGAGGCGGGGTATAAAAATAAAGTATTATTATTATTATTGTTATTGTTATTACCGGAGAGGGAGGAAGAATTTGTATTGCATCAAGAGGGTGAAGCAGAAAAAAAGGACACCCTCGACCGCCATGGCGAAAATGTTCTTCCCGGCCAGTTCCCAACTCAGCGGAGACACAAACTTTTGGTCACCTGGTCAAAAAATAGAGAGGATTTTTACACATGCTTTTCTCATCCTAAGTCTAGTAGAAGTGAACGAGAGTTAGAGACGACACAGGAAATTGAATCAAAAGGCGAACTTCCAATTATAGCATTTTACAAGCATGCGCAGGAGGCTAATTTTTAGTCAGTCTCGCTTACCAAATCGCTCAAAGGCAAATAATCGCTCAAATAGAGAGGATTCTTACACATTTTCTTCTTGTCCTTAGTCTAGTTGAAGTGAACGAGAGTTAGAGACAACACAGGAAATCAAAACTTCCAATTATAGCATTTTACAAGCAAATCGCTCAAAGGCAAATAATCGCTCAAATAGAGAGGATTCTTACACATTTTCTTCTTGTCCTTAGTCTAGTTGAAGTGAACGAGAGTTAGAGACAACACAGGAAATCAAAACTTCCAATTATAGCATTTTACAAGCATGCGCAGGAGGCTAATTTTTAGACAACTGTCAGTCTCGCTTACCGAATCGCTCAAAGGCAAAGAATCGCTCAAATAGAGAGGATTCTTACACATTTTCTTCTCGTCCTTAGTCTAGTTGAAGTGAACGAGAGTTAGAGACGACACAGGAAATCGAATCAAAAGGCGAACTTCCAATTATAGCATTTTACAAGCATGCGCAGGAGGCTAATTTTTAGACAACTGTCAGCTCCGCTTACCGAATCGCTCAAAGGCATCCGCCATGGCTTGGTTCTTGACCATGTCGATCAGTCCGCGGCCGAGGCAGAAGTGCGGGAAGATGAGGAACGCTTTCTTAAGGATGACGTTGACGTCGTTCAGTGTCTAAGTAGGAAAAAAAAGAGGAGGTAAGTTGCACTAAAAGATGAGATATTTTGCCATGATATGGGTACCAAGGGAAATTCACCTGGTCGGTGAAGAGCTCGAGGACGAAGGTGGCCACGCTCCCGTTGATGCCGATGAAGAGGTTGATGCAGGTCAGGGCCACGTACGCCGTGCTGGGGATGCTGAAGAAGAAGGAGGCCGGGTACATCAGGGGCGTTATGGACCAGCTGGAAAGAGGCCGAACGGGAAAGCGGATTTGTCTCAGGGAAAGGAGATGGTTTCCATTCTCACCACGTTCTCTTGTCTTGGGTCTGGACTTAACCCTGGTCTTCAATGACTCGTTTTAGCAACAGACTCTCGTGTTTAACAACTCTAGACTTCAATTATTCTCCTCTCAAATTAGTCTCTTTGACAACTGACTCGTCTTAACAACTGTCTCGTCTTAACAACTGACTCTTATCCTAAACAAATCTTATCTCAAATTAGTCTTGTTTTGACAACTGACTTGTCTTAACAACTGACTCGTCTTAACAACTGGCTTTTATCTTAAATTAATCCCATCTCAAATTAGTCTTGTTTCAACAACTGACTCATCCTAACAACCGACTCATCTTAAAAACTGACTCATATCCTAAATGAATCTCATCTCAAATTAGTCTCGTTTCGACAACTGACTCATCCTAACAACTGACTCGTCTTAACAACTGGCTCTTATCTTAAATTAATCTCATCTCAAATTAGACTCGTTTCAACAACTGACTCATCCTAACAACTGACTCGTCTTTACAACTGACTCTTAAATGAATCTCATCTCAAATTAGTCTCGTTTCGACAACTGACTCGTCTTAACAACTGACTTTTATCTTAAACAAATCTCATCTCAAATTAGTCTCGTTTCGACAACTGACTTGTCTTAACAACTGACTCTTAAACAAATCTCATCTCAAATTAGTCTCGTTTTAGTGACTGACTGGTCTTAACAACTGACTCTTTAACAACTTTTGACTTCAATTATTCTCATCTCAAACTAGTCTCATTTCGACAACGGACTCGTCTTAACAACTGACTCTTGTCTTATATGACTCTTGTGTCTGATTAGGCTCGTCTCAACTGAATCTCATGGCAAAAACACTCTCATCTTAGATAACTGAATCTTGTCTTAAATTATTCATCTTAACAAGTGATTCTCAACTAAACAGCTGACTCTTGTCTTTAAAAACTCATCCTATTATTATTTCCATTAATAATAATAATAAAATTAATGGAAATTAAGAATATGGACAGATTAACATATCTAATAAAGAAACAACAGGGTTTACCAAAGAAATGTACTGACTGGCAACCACTTCTAGACTTCATTAGCAAAGAAAAGAAATTCACTATAATATAATTTTAGAACATTTAGATGATGGTAAGAGTAACAAGAAAGACATGAATTTAGGGAAGCTAAGACATAAATAAGGAATGATAGTAAACGGAGGAGATCCAGGATTGGATCAAAGACAATATAGATATGGATGGAAGTCAATAACCCTTTTCTTTTATTGTACTTTATATATATACTAGCTGTGCCCGGCCACACGTTGCTGTGGCTAGGACTTAATTTTTCTTTTCTTTTTGTTGTATGAACGTAGAGGCGTGGATGAGAGGTTGTGCTGTCCATTTTCGAGGTTGTGGGGCATTTAGTTTAGTTGTTTTGTCCGGTGCCGTGATTCCATTACCCTTTTATATATATAGATAATAATATGAATAGTATATGTATGTATGTACTTTTTCTTTTCTTTTTGTTGTATGAACGTAGAGGCATGGATGAGAGGTTGTGCTGTCCATTTTCGAGGTTGTGGGGCATTTAGTTTAGTTGTTTTGTCCGGCGCCGTGATTCCATTACCCTTTTATATATATAGATGTGCCCGGCCACGTGTTGCTGTGGCTAGGACTTTATTTTTCTTTTCTTTTTGTTGTATGAACGTAGAGGCATGGATGAGAGGTTGTGCTGTCAATTTTCGAGGTTGTGGGGCATTTAGTTTAGTTGTTTTGTCCGGCGCCGTGATCCCATTACCCTTTTATATATATAGATACACGCATAGATTTTTTTTATTTCTCCTTCTTACCCTCTTGCCCTTTCAAATAACTTTGCTTCCTACTTTTCTATCAACTAAAATGTTCCCCCTACTCAAAATTAGAAATAATTTTTTTTTAAAAAAACTCTCATCTTAGACAACCGATTCTCGTCTTAAATGGCTCCCCTCTTGTCTTAATAACTCCCACCTTAAATAGCTAATTCTCACCCTAATTGGCTCACATTAGTCTCATCTTCTTCGTTGATGAGACTCCTGTTTTAACGAGTGATTCTTATATTTGACTCAGACGTCTTAGGCAACTGACTCTCATTGTAATAACCGACTCGAGTTGGACCTCGGATCCCGCCTTCCACAGACCTTACCCATAAAGAAGCAGAAGCAGAACGAGAGACGGGAGGTTGGCCGCCGAGACGTACGACTTTTGCTGGAAACACAGGAAAATGAACACCACCAAGACGGCCGGAACGAGGTAGTTACACTGCGGGAAGAGGACACAGTTTCTCAGGAAGGCGGCGGATACGGAGGAAGACGTCCTCGTCCCGCCGCCTTCCTTCTTACCATATCCCAGGCAAAGTTCCCCAACCAGTAGACCACTGGTTTCATCCCACTGACGATCTGAAGATGCTTGGATTTGGTGACACGTTCTTCGATCAGGAAGAGGACGAAGCTCGCCGGGACGAAGGACATGGCGAACATGACGCAGATGGAGACCAAGACGTCCACCGAAGTGGCCATTCTGGGCGGAAAAAAATATTATTTATTTATGGTATTTATATTCCGTCCTTCTTTCTCACCCTGAAGGGCGTGATCACAATGCACATATACATGGCAAACATTCAATGCCATTATTAGACATACAACATATAGACAGACAACAGAGGCAATCTAACGTTTTCCCAGGATATGCTCGATTCCAGCCATGACACCGAGCCCTTGATGGTAGTACTTCCTCATTTCTTTCCACACGTGAATTCGTTATAGTGTCTTAAATTAGTTAAATTAGCTCAATCCTCTCGGCCAGTAGTGATTTATTGCAGCTGGCTCCTAACCAGTTGACATGTCCAAAAATCGTTTTGAATCGTATATCGGAATTATTTCGGATTGTTCTCGCTTTTTGAGACGCATTCCGAGACATTGTCTCACAGCACAACCAGCAATGTAATTCGAACTATTGTTGGCCCATTCTCTAATTGTCTCTTAATGTTTCGTTAATTCCCCCCCCCCAAATTTTTTTACAAATTTTTTTTTAAATATTAAAAAAAAATTTTTTTTTGTTTCTTCAACCTACCTTGAATGGGAGCTTAGCGCAGCCTAACATGGCTGCCGCTCCCCGGCCAATCAGAAGCTTCAACAATGGACGCAAAGGTGGGGGCTAACGTCCTTTGCGTCCACATGGAATATTGCCATACAAGCCCGGGGTGTAGCGATTGCGCATGCGCGTCCGCCATTTTAGAAACATTTAGAATCATTACGAATTTTTGGAAATATCAGAAATTTTGGGGTGAAAAAATCGGAAATACTTTCTATATCAAAGCGCCAGCGCCGCCTACTTTAGAAACGAGAATTGAAACATTTTTTTTCATCGATCGGACATGCCTACTAACCAGCTGTGCCACAGCCCAGAAACACGGAAGGGAAGAATTAAAACATTGAACGGGACTGCCGACAACAAACTCAGGATACAATAATTATTAGGGTTGTGCATAATTTCGTATTAGTATCATTAGTATTACTCACAATGCTGCCTCTGAGAGCTGCTCTTTGGTCAAATTGAGCGGGTGGTTGATGGCCGTAACGCCAAAATACGGACCGTTGTCCGCAACCGGCAGGCGGGCCCTTAGGATCCCATTGCTTGCCACGTTGACGAATGAAACCATGGCGTGCCAGCCTTTGTTGTTGAACCAGACCTGTGGAAACAAAAACAGAAGGAAGGACTTTCAGTGGTTTTCACAACTGAGCAAGGATCAGAACCCAGGTCTCCACGAATCCTAAACTGGTGACCCGAGCCTAGAATTTCCTCAGCCAGGTTGATTCCTGAAAGGGGGTTCCAAAGCTGAGAAAGTGGATTTTAATAGGCCGAGGGAAGATTCGAAGCCAGAACCTTGAAATCGTTGTATTTCCAAACCTTCACATTCTGACGCGTAGCCAACCCGTCAACAAAACCAACCAGGTTATGCAGCAATCGGTCGAGCGAACTCCCCTAGGTGAAAGAAAGAAAAAATCATAACGTATAATCTCATGGAAACACACAAAACTACTACTATACTACTACTACTACTAATAATAATAACAATAGGAAAAAATCATAACGTATAATCTCATGGAAACACACAAAACGACTATACTACTACTACTACTACTAATAATAATAACAATAGGAAAAAATCATATCGTATAATCTCATGGAAACACACAAAACGACTGCTATACTACTAGTAATAATAATAATAATAACAATAGGAAAAAATCATAACGTATAATCTCATGGAAACACACAAAACTACTACTATACTACTACTACTACTACTACTAATAATAATAATAATAACAATAGGAAAAAATCATAACGTATAATCTCATGGAAACACACAAAACTACTACTATACTACTACTACTACTACTAATAATAATAATAATAATAACAATAGGAAAAAATCATAACGTATAATCTCATGGAAACACACGAAACTACTACTATACTACTACTACTAATAATAATAATAATAACAATAGGAAAAAATCAAATCATATAATCTCATGGAAACACACAAACTACTGCTATACTAATAATAATAATAATAATAATAATAATAATAATAATAATAATAACAATAGGAAAAAATCAAATCATATAATCTCATGGAAACACACAAACTACTGCTATACTAATAATAATAATAATAATAATAATAATAATAATAATAATAATAATAATAACAATAGGAAAAAATCATATCGTATAATCTCATGGAAACACACAAAACTACTACTATACTACTACTACTAATAATAGTAATAATAATAACAATAGGAAAAAATCATAACGTATAATCTCATGGAAACACACAAAACTACTACTATACTACTACTACTACTAATAATAATAATAATAATAACAATAACAATATAATAATAATAATCTTCCAAATTGGCAAATTGTTGGCAATAATAATAATTAGTAATCTGGAACAGAAAGAACCACATCCTGATATATGTAGACGATCTAGTGCTCATCTCCCTCTTTCATTTGGGTCTCGAAAATTTTCTGGAGACTTTCAACACCTACTGCCAAGAGGAATATATATGTTGATAAATTACCCAACAACAACAACAACAACAGCTTGCTTTCCTCTCCGAAAAGAGACTCAAACATTCATTCCTAATAAGGGAGTCAGAGCTGAATGTTTCCACAAATGAATAGGGATTCAAATTCTGGTCTCCACCAATCCGGACTCACCTTTGGTACGGAAAGGAGGCTGCGGAAGACCTTCGTGGCAGCCACCACCTCCGTGGACGATGGGAACTCCTGTGAGCTGCGGGCTCCCAAAGACAATCCGCCATACCTTGAAAGGAGTAGAAAGGGAAGTTTAGCATCACAAGGAGTAGTGGGAAAAATTCAGGCATTTGGGTCCCGAAGAAACACCAACTTCTCAACCACTTCTAACACCAACTTCTCAACAACTCTTAACACCAACTTTTCAACCACTTCTAATATCAGCTTCTCAACCACTTCTAACACCAATTTCTCAACCATTTCTAACATCAGCTTCTCAACCACTTCCAACACCAACTTCTCAACAACTCCTAACACCAACTTCTCAACCACTTCTAACGCCAACTTCTCAACAACTCTTAACACCAACTTTTCAACCATTTCTAACATCAGCTTCTCAACCACTTCCAACACCAACTTCTCAACCACTTCTAACGCCAACTTCTCAACAACTCTTAACACCAACTTCTCAACCGCTTCTAACATCACTTCTCAGCCACTTCCAACACCAACTTCTCAACAACGCCTAACACCAACTTCTCAACCGCTTCTAACACCAATTTCTCAACCATTTCTAACACCAACTTCTTTACCACTTCCAACACCAACTTCTCGGCCGCTTCTAACACCTTCTCAACCACTTCCAACTCCAACTTCTTTCCCACTTCCAACACCAACTTCTCGACCGCTTCTAACACCTTCTCAACCACTTCCAACCCCAACTTCTCAGCCACTTCCAACACAAACTTCTCAACCACTTCTAACACAAACTTCTCAACCACTTCTAACACCAACTCCTCAACCATTTCTAACACCAATTTCTCAACCATTTCTAACACCAACTTCTCAACAAACACAAACTTCTCAACAACTCCGAACACCAACTTCTCAACCACTTGTAACACCAATTTCTCAACCACTTCCAACCCCAACTTCTCAGCCACTTCCAACACCAACTTTTCAACTACTTCTAACACAAACTTCTCAACCGTTTCTAACACCAATTTCTCAACCATTTCTAACACCAACTTTTCAACCACTTCTAACACCTTCTTTACCACTTCCAACATCAACTTCTCAACCGCTTCTAACACCTTCTCAACCACTTCCAACCCCAACTTCTCAGCCATTTCCAACACCAACTTCTCAACCACTTCCAACTCCAACTTCTCAACAACTCCTAACACCAACTTCTCAACCGCTTCTAACACCAATTTCTCAACCACTTCTAACACCAACTTCTTTACCACTTCCAACACCAACTTCTCGACCGCTTCTAACACCTTCTCAGCCACTTCCAACCCCAACTTCTCAGCCACTTCCAACACAAACTTCTCAACTACTTCTAACACAAACTTCTCAACCACTTCTAACATCAACTCCTCAACCATTTCTAACACCAGTTTCTCAACCATTTCTAACACCAACTTCTTTACCACTTCCACCACCAACTTCTTGACCGCTTCTAATACCTTCTCAACCACTTCTAACACCAATTTCTCAACCATTTCTAACATCAACTTTTCAACCACTTCCAACACCAACTTCTCAACAACTCCTAACACCAACTTCTCAACCACTTCTAACATCAGCTTCTCAGCCACTTCCAACACCAACTTCTCAACCGCTTCTAACACCAATTTCACAACCATTTCTAACACCAACTTTTCAACCACTTCTAACACCTTCTTTACCACTTCCAACCCCAACTTCTCAGCCACTTCCAACACCAACTTCTCAACTACTTCCAACACCAAACTTCTCAACATGCAATGTGTCCAGCATCCTTGCTGCTCTATGACTTTCTTCCAAATGGCTCTGGCTCCAGGAAAGCTCCTAGATGTGGTTAGGAAAGAGCTACCTGTAGTTCCCTCCTAAAAATGATACAATAAAAAACCCGAACCCCTTCTAACTAAGGAAGATGAAAGAATCCATCTTTCTCTCTCCTGTGTGACTCAGTGTGAGTATCGAGCGAAATAAGAAACAAGGGAGAAAGATGAGCGAGAGGAAGACTCACCACTGTTCGTTGACCCATTTTTTGGTTCTGAGCCTAGAAGGGAACGAAAGAACAGTAGTCACATTGGGTCCCAATGGAACCAATGGCGAAATACAACAATATTCAATGGAAGCACTCGTGGTGATTTCCCTCGTCCGTTCTGGCATCTGCCCGAACTGTAGCCTCACCCTTTGCGGATGACTTTGGGGTAGGTTTTCACCAAGTAGTCAGAAATATTCCGGCCGGTGAGGTTGTGGAGGACGTCGCCGGTGATCCTTTGCATCTGGAAATAAGAGGAGTTTGTCTTCGATGACGGGAAAAGGAGGGATCGGATTGTGTCTTTCCACAGATGGGAAAGCCATAATAATAATAAATAATAATAATAGCCTTTACCTGTGGCGGGGGCAGCCCTCCAGCGGCTTCAGGACAATCGGGAAGCATTTTGCGGGACGAGGAATGGCTACAAATGCACGCCGGCGACGGGTCAGCCATCGTCCAGTTGCCTTTCGTGAAAACCTCGGCCACGGAACCGGGGATGTCCGGCATCTCAAAGCTGTGGGATGCCGGCCTTTGGCACAAATCAATCCTGAATCCAATTAAAAATAGCAAAGTACGTGAAGTCAAGAGAGCCAAAATCCGCAGCAGTCATTCAAACATAAATCCGTAAGCATGTAAACAGGAGCTTTTCCCAAAGCGAACTCTTCCAGGAACAAAGGCAACGATGGGAAATTTGAAACACGAACTTGAGAGAAGAGACAGGAATACTATCCTAATGGCAATGTTGTCTCATCTGGGAGACACACTTAATTTAAGCCCGACCAAGAAGCCATGAGATCGTGCCGAACGCACCTGGGCTTCAAGGACTTCTCATGGATTCTCTCAGAATGTCTAATTAATCTATTTTTCACTCCCTCTGTTCTCAGACCTAATCTGGCTTCTCGGGAGAACCCCCCATCATCCAAAAGTCATTTCACAAGGGAATTGAAATCTTAACTTAAGCCCGACCAAGAAGCCATGAGTTCGTGCCGAACGCACCTGGGCTTCAAGGACTTCTCATGGATCCTCTTAGAATGTCTAATTAATCTATTTTTCACTCCTTCCGTTCTCAGACCTAATCTGGCTTCTCGGGAGAACTCCCTCCTTGAGGAATGGCCCGATATGACCTGGAGGATCTAGAAAAAGGGAAACAAAACGTACCGACCGTCTCCGCCCTTCATGCACTTGGTGCCGAAACCCGGATCGGCGAGAAGGGCTTCCAACAAGCGGGCCGAATCGGGATCCCCCGGCGAGTCGTCGCTGGGAGTGAAACAGCCATTTTGAGTCAGAAATTCAAGATTATTTGGCAAAGGACGTCACGGCGGAAATGGCAGACGTACCTGATAAAGGTGAACTGGGGCCCGTACATCCAGGGTTCGAGCGGCAGAGGAGGGTACTCGCCGAACGGCGGGACGATGAGGCTGAAGAGGAGGGCGATGCAGACGAAGACGGCGGGGAGGACAATCTGGAGAGGCCAAATATAATAATAATGATCCCCTTCCATCAATATATATATGTACATTTGTAACGAAGTGTGATTTTTTATTTACAGACGCCATGTTTAACTGTGTTTTAAAAAGGGTTAATATTTCAGTTACTCTGCACCATGAGTTAGTTGCCATGGAGAAGGGGGCGGAGCCAAGTGGTTTAGCTGAAGAGAGAGCAGAATTTGGAGGGAAAGTCAGTCAGAGTCTGTGGTCAGAGAACCACAGGGAAGGTTAGTTTTTAGAGTCGGTGCCCTTATGAGGTACCGGGAGACTGATTCTGGTTGAGGGATCAGGGTGGCTCAAATGTTTGATTTTTGAGTCAATTTTAAAATAAGTTTGGTGACTTATTTTAAGGTAGTCTGTTTCCAGATAAGGAACAGATAGGCTGTGTTTGTAATTCACAGGGTGACTGCAGGTTTAGGCAGTGGAGAAAGAAGTGACCTTTTAGGAAGTTTGGAACACCTCAATATAGTTTTGCAACTGTTCGGTAACGTGCCTCAAACAAGAAGAGAAGTTATTGTAACCATTAAGCTTGTGCCTGAATAAACTTGTTGTTGTTCTCTCAAACATCTCAGTCTCTGTCATACATACACACATCGAGAATAAACAAGAAGAAAGAAGAAAAATAAAATTCTCCTCTCTAAGTAGCTAGTGGCTACGTATTCCTATAGTGGTGGCAAGAATTGTAATTTGTAATTTGGTGGCAGCATTATAAAACCTCTATAATTTGGCGGCAGCTTTTAATTAAAAACAACCTCCATCTCCACATCCCCGCAATTGGTGTTAGAGGTGGGATTTAAAAAGATTCCCCCCTGTCTAGAAAAAGAACCTCAGCCAGTCATAGATCTCCACAATATGTATATTACATATGAAGTTTTACAGAGACATAACTCTCTAGGATAAGTTTACTTGCGCAAAGAATCCCCGCCTGCTCCGCCGGGCGTAAAGGAGCCTCTTGGCGAAAAGCGCGCGGAGCTGTTGCCAAGTCAAGGCCCATCCGGTCAAGTGGGACGAGGTGCGGGGTCCGGCACCACGAAGGGGATCCGTTTCCTCGATTCCGTCTAGACGTCCAAAGGGAGAGAAAGCGGACGTCAGTACTGGGATCCGAGCTCACAAAAAGATATATTATCAATATTACTATAATGAATAATAACAATAATAACCATATCGAATTCGAAACCTAAAGACTGTAAACATTAAAATAGCTAATAATAATAATAATACTACAAAACCCTACCTCCTGATCCATTTACCTTTCTTAGATCCTTTGGCTTTGCGTAAAGAGAAATGAGAAAGAACAGAGGGGACAAATTACAAAACCCTCCCTCGATTTTGGATCGATGGACATGAGAACCGGACATCACCAAAGTGGCTATGATTTCCTCGAATCTATTCATGCAACCTGGAATCGCACTGGCTTTTTTCACCGCCATGTCACACTACTGGCTCATGTCTGACTAACATCGGCATGAAGTGAATATTAGAAATGTCCAAAAAATCGTTTTGAATCGTATATCGGAATTATTTCGGATTGTTCTCGCTTTTTGATACGCATTAGACATGTCCAAAAAATCGTTTTGAATCGTATATCGGAATTATTTCGGATTGTTCTCGCTTTTTGATACGCATTCCGAGACATTGTCTCACAGCGCAACCAGCAATGTAATTCAAACCAATGTTGGCCCATTCTCTAATTGTCTCTTAATGTTTCATTAATTTCTCCCCCCCAAAATTTTTTTAAATATATTTTTTAAAATATTAAAAAAAAATTTGTTTCTGCAACCTACTTTGAACGGGAGCTTAGCGCAGCCTAACATGGCTGCCGCTCCCCGGCCAATCAGAAACTTCCACGATGGACGCAAAGGTGGGGGCTAACGTCCTCTGTGTCCACATGGAAGATTGCCATACAAGCCCGGTGTGTAGCGATTGCGCATGCGCGTCCGCCATTTTAGAAACATTTAGAATCATTATGAATTTTCGGAAATATCCGAAATTTTTGGGTGAAAAAATCGGAAATACTTTCTATATCGAAGCGCCAGCGCCCCCTACTTTAGAAACGAGAATTGAAACATTTTTTTCATCGATCGGACATGCCTAGTGAATATGGTTGAATTTCGTGCGAATCCCGCTCACCTCGTCACTTACCCAGTTCAGCCTCAACTGCTTCCGTCTCTTCGTTCAACGACTTGAGGGTATAAGCAGAGTCCGGTGTGGTCGTCCTGAGGTCCTTGGGATCCCCTGTCCGATCCAGAAAAAAGTAGGGAGAGCTTAGAAAGAGCATATAGAAATGACACAAATTATTGGGTTGTATGGCCAGGCTCCAGTAGCAGTCTCTCCTAGCGTTTGGATGGCATATTCTGAAGTTCTGTGGGTATCTCACCCATCACTCATCGTCCCATCAGTCCACTTGTCATTCTATATTTCTTTTTGTTCATAATTCCATATATTTTCCAACCATTATTAAGTTGTTCCATCCATCTTCCCGTCCATGTATCTACTCACCCATCACTCATCATCCCATCAGTCCACTTGTCATTCTATATTTCTTTTTGTTCATTATTCCATATATTTTTCAACCATCATTAAGTTTTTCCACCCGTCTTCCCGTCCATGTATCTTCTCACCCATCACTCATCGTCCCATCAGTCTACTTGTCATTCTATATTTCTGCGGAATGATGTTAGGTCTTTTTTGCTTACCTGCAGCATCCACGTTGGTGTCCTCCGCCACTTTCAAGAAGATCTAAAAGCCAAGCAAAGGGATGATTTTGGATCTAAAGGATTCCATCTGATCCTTGGAAGAGGTATATCCATATTGGAAGCCATACCTCTTCCAAGCTGGTGTCCGAAATGCCATATCCAGAGATGCCGAGCTCAGCCAGGTGAGCGTCCAGTTCTTCGAAAAGAGCCCCGAAGGCCCCGTCTTTGGCTCCGTTATACGGCAAAACATAGAGGACCTCCTGGCCAATATCCTCCACCAGCTTTGAACCCGGGACCAACTTCTGGATGAGTGACGTCAGTTGATGGATATCTACAGGGAAGGAGATCGTGAAGATGGAGCAGCACAACAAAGGGTTCGTGAATCGCTATTGGACCATGGATCGCTGTCTTACCTGGAGCAATGGCTTCACTGTTGGGTTCGCTCCCTAAACCAGTATCGCAGCTCACTTCGGAATTGCTCCCCACCTTAGAAAGAGAGACGCAAGACAGATAGAACAATGGAATGATGGATGGATGGAAAATATATAGAATGATGGACAAAAAATATATAGAATGACAAGTGGACTGATGGGACGATGAGTGATGAGTGAGAAGATATATGGACGGGAAGATGGATGAATGAAATGATATGGAATGATGGACAAAAAATATATATAGAATGACAAGTGGACTGATGGGACGATGAGTGATGGGTGAGAAGATACATGGATGAATGAAATGATATGGAACGATGGACAAAAAAAATATATAGAATGACAAGTGGACTGATGGGACGATGAGTGATGGGCGAGAAGATATATGGACGGGAAGATGGATGAATGGAATGATATGGAACGATGGACAAAAAATATATATAGAATGACAAGTGGACTGTTGGGACGATGAGTGATGGGTGAGAAGATACATGGATGAGAAGATGGATGGATGGAATGATGGAGGGATGAAAGAAAAGATTGATGGAACAATGGAATGATGGATGGATGGAAAATATATAGAATGATGGACAAAAAATATATAGAATGACAAGTGGACTGATGGGACGATGAGTGATGGTTGAGAAGACACATGCACGGGAAGACAGCTGGAACAACTGAATGATGGATGGAAAATATATAGACTGATGGACAAAAATAAATACAGAATGATGAGTGGATTGATGGGATGATGAGTGATGGGTGAGAAGATACATGCATAGGAAGATGACAGTTGGATGGAATGCTGGGTGGAAATATATGGAATGATGGACAAAAATAAATACAGAATGATGAGTGTACTGATGGGACGATGAGTGATGGGTGAGAAGATACATGGATGGGAAGACAGCTGGAACAACTGAATGATGAATAGAAAATATATGGAATAATGCACAAAAAATATATAGAATGACAAGTGGACTGATGGGACGATGAGTGATGGGTGAGAAGATACATGGATAGGAAGATGGATGGAGCAACTGAATGACAGTTGGATAGAATGATGGGTGGAAAATATATGGAATGATGGACAAAAATAAATACAGAATGATGAGTGGACTGATGGGACGATTGATGATGGGTGAGAAGATACATGTATGGGAAGATGGATTAGTTGGTTGGGTGAGAAGGTCCCTTATTGGTAGTATTATTACTATGTATTGTATTACCTTTTCGTTGACCACCATGACACCGTTGTTAGCCCCCCGTCCGGCCTCTCGCTTGACCAGGGTCAGGTAGTATCCTGTGCCCAGCTTGGTCTTGAGGAAGAGCGAGGAGCCGCAACAACAGAGCCGGCCGCGGGAAATGATGGCCACCCGATCACCCAGTAAGTCGGCCTCCTCCATATAATGGGTGGACAGGATGACCGTTCGACCTGGAAAACAGGAGGGGGAAGTGGAGAACCTTTCTTGGTCTTTCTTGGTCTCCCAAAACTCCCTGCTGTATACAGACCTGCCCGATACTTCAGCAGGAGCTCCCAGATGCCGCGGCGGGAGTATGGGTCGACACCGGCTGTGGGCTCGTCCAGGATGACCACGTTGGAGCCGCCCACAAAAGCAATGGCCACTGAGAGCTTGCGCTGCATGCCGCCTAAGCAGGAGAAAGAAAGACGGCACATTTGTTTTCATTTTTAGTTAAGGAAAGTAGATGCTGGGTATTTCGGAGACGCTGTTGCACCCGAGCACTGAGGCACCCGTTCATCCAGCACCACACCAGAGGCCAGTCGTCTAGTAGACATGTCCAAAAAATCGTTTTGAATCGTATATCGGAATTATTTCGGATTGTTCTCGCTTTTTGATACGCATTAGACATGTCCAAAAAATCGTTTTGAATCGTATATCAGAATTATTTTGGATTGTTCTCGCTTTTTGATACGCATTAGACATGTCCAAAAAATCGTTTTGAATCGTATATCAGAATTATTTCGGATTGTTCTCGCTTTTTGATACGCATTCCGAGACATTGTCTCACAGTGCAACCAGCAATGGAATTCGAACCATTGTTGGCCCATTCTCTAATTGTCTCTTAATGATTCATTAATATTTCCTCCCCCCAAAATTTTTAAAAATATATTTTTAAAAATATTTTAAAAATTATTTTGTTTCTACAACCTACCTTGAATGGGAGCTTATTTGCAAATTTGATGAGGATAGCTCAAGAAATGAGGGTGGGAGAGCCTGTAAAAGTCCCCCCCCCCCCTCGGGTTCCTTTTTTTTTTTTTGGCGATTGTGCATGCGCGTCCACCATTTTAGAAACATTTAGAATCATTACGAATTTTCGGAAATATCTGGAATTTTGGGGTGAAAAAATTGGAAATACTTTCTATATCGAAGCGCCAGCGCCCCCTACTTTAGAAACGAGAATTGAAACACTTTTTCCATCGATTGGACATGCCTATCGTCTAGTAATGAAATATTTATTGAGAAAATAATATAAAAGTGGGAAAAGGGTCAAATCCGAAATATACAGACAGGACAATGTGCAATATACAAAATAGCCAGACAAAAATCTCAGAAACAAGAAATCCCAAAACATAGAAATAATCCAAAGTAATGTCCACGAACATGAAACAAGAATCTTGACAATTCAAGAACCAGGAACTTGGAAACATTTTTAAAAAGTCTGATTCCCCATTAGCAACATTGTCTCCTTTGAGATGAACTTAATTTAAGCCCAGCTAAGTTCCCATGAAATCATGTCTAAGGCACCTGGATTTCAGGGCCTTATCTCGGATTCACTGGGAAGACCTAGTCTGCGTATTTTTCACACCCTGTGTTCTCAGATCTAATCTACACTCCCTCAGAACCTCCTCAACGTCCTCGTCTTTCTCACCTGTTGCCTGGGAACGATCTAAAGAATTCGAAGTATCAGTTGGTGAGCCTAATAGGCATGTCCGGTCGATGAAAAAAATGTTTCAATTCTCGTTTCTAAAGTAGGGGGCGCTGGCGCTTCGATATAGAATTGCCGATTTTTTCACCCAAAAATTTTGGATATTTCCGAAAATTCGTAATGATTCTAAATGTTTCTAAAATGGCGGACGCGCATGCGCAATCGCTACACACCAGGCTTGTATGGCAATCTTCCATGTGGAAGAACGTTAGCCCCCACCTTTGCGTCCATCGTGGAAGCTTCTGATTGGCCGGGGAGTGGCAGCCATGTTAGGCTGCGCTAAGCTCCCATTCAAGGTAGGATGCAGAAACAAAATTTTTAAAAAAATATTTTAAAAAATATATTAAAAAAATTTTGGGGGGAAAACAATTAACGAAACATTAAGAGACAATTAGAGAATGGGCCAACAATGGCTCGAATTACATTCGAATGTCTCGGAATGCATATCAAAAAGTGAGAACAATCCGAAATACAGTAGAATCTCACTTATCCAACACTTGCTTATCCAACGTTCTGGATTATCCAACGCATTTTTGTAGTCAATGTTTTCAATACATTGTGATATTTTGGTGCCAAGTTCGTAAATACAGTAATTTCTACATAGCATTACTGTGTATTGAACTACTTTTTCTGTCAAATTTGTTGTATAACATAATGTTTTGGTACTTAATTTGTAAAATCATAACCTAATTTGATATTTAATAGGCTTCTTCTTAATCTCTCCTTGTTATCCAACATATTCACTTATCCAACGTTCTGCCAGCCTGTTTATGTTGGATAAGTGAGACTCTACTGTAATTCCGATATACGATTCAAAACGATTTTTTGGACATGTCTAGAGCCTAACCTGTTTGTAATTCTCCCCGAACACTCTCAGGCGCTTTAGTTGGATTATTTGACACCTAACCCACAGTAAAGAAGACAACGTGTTCAACTTGCTGGTCTTGATCTCGACACCGAAACTCACCCGACAGGCGTTTGGTCTGTTCTCGGCGTTTGTGGGGCAACCCCACGTCCTGGATGATTTGTTCCATCTCGTCTCGGACTTGCTGCCCGGAGAGGCCCTTCAGGCGCCCGTAGAACCAAATGTGCTCTTCCACGGTCAAGCTGGGGAAAGGGAGGGAAAGTGAGCTGGGGAAAGGGATGGACTCACAAACTCAATATGGCGAACCCAAATCTATTGCCGTTGTGGTTGTGTTAGATAAAGAATGCATTCGTAGCGATCCCATTATGTAAAATACAGTTCTAATGGACATGTGGTCCGTCACACAATTGCAGAATGATTAAACGGGTGGTGATGCTGTTAGCCTATATTGTGAGCATATTGACGTATTTGCCACGGACAGTATAGATAGTAGACATGTCCAAAAAATCATTTTGAATCGTATATCGGAATTATTTCGGATTGTTCTCGCTTTTTGATACGCATTCCGAGACATTGTCTCACAGCGCAACAAGCAATGTAATTCGAACCATTGTTGGACCATTCTCTAATTGTCTCTTAATGTTTCGTTAATTCCCCCACCCCAAATTTTTAAAAATATATTTTTTAAAATTTTTTTTAAAAAATTGTTTCTGCATCCTACCTTGAATGGGAGCTTAGCGCAGCCTAAAAGGCTGCCGCTCCCTGGCCAATCAGAAGCTTCCACGATGGACGCAAAGGTGGGGGCTAACGTCCTCTGCGTCCACATGGAAGATTGCCATACAAGCCCAGTGTGTAGCGATTGCGCATGAGCGTCCGCCATTTTAGAAACATTTAGAATCATTACGAATTTTCGGAAATATCCAGAATTTTTGGGTGAAAAAATTGGAAATAATTTCTATATCGAAGCGCCAGCGCCCTCTACTTTAGAAACGAGAATTGAAACATTTTTTTCATTGATCGGACATGCCTAATAGATAGCCCAACCCGAGTCAAAACTAGTGGTTCCTTACATGTCGAAGAGGACGTTGTGTTGCGGACACATCCCCAGCGTCTTGCGGATGAGGTCCATCTCCGAACGGATGTCCCTGCCCAGGATGTATGCCGTGCCGGAACTGGGAGGCAGAAGGCCAGTTAAGACGGACCTAGGAAAGATAAAAAGATCATGAGTCTCGGGTGGGAACCCCAAAGGACATCTAGGAAGGATAGGAGAATCATGGATATAATAGCTATAGAATGACAAGTGGACTGATGGGACGATGAGTGATGGGTAGGAAGATACATGGACGAGAAGATGGATGGATGGAATGATGGAGGGAATCATGGATATAATAGATATAGAATGACAAGTGGACTGATGGGACGATGAGTGATGGGTAGGAAGATACATGGACGAGACGATGGATGCATGGAATGATGGAGGGAATCATGGATATAATAGATATAGAATGACAAGTGGACTGATGGGACGATGAGTGATGGGTAGGAAGATACATGGACGAGAAGATGGATGGATGGAATGATGGAGGGAATCATGGATATAATAGATATAGAATGACAGGTGGACTGATGGGACGATGAGTGATGGGTAGGAAGATACATGGACGAGAAGATGGATGGATGGAATGATGGAGGGAATTATGGCTATAATAGATATAGAATGACAAGTGGACTGATGGGACGATGAGTGATGGGTAGGAAGATACATGGACGAGAATATGGATGAATGGAATGATGGAGGGATGAAAGAAAAGATTGATGGAACAATGGAACGGTGGATGGATGGAAAATATATGGAATGAAGAACAAAAATAAATATGGAATGATGAGTGGACTGATGGGACGATGAGTGATGGGTAGGAAGATACATGGACGAGAAGATGGATGGATGGAATGATGGAGGGAATCATGGATATAATAGATACAGAATGACAAGTGGACTGATGGGACGATGAGTGATGGGTAGGAAGATACATGGACGAGAAGATGGATGAATGGAATGATGGAGGGATGAAAGAAAAGATTGATGGAACAATGGAACGGTGGATGGATGGAAAATATATGGAATGAAGAACAAAAATAAATATGGAATGATGAGTGGACTGATGGGACGATGAGTGATGGGTGAGCAGATACATGGACGGGAAGATGGATGGATGGAATGATGGAGGGAATCATGGATATAATAGCTATAGAATGACAAGTGGACTGATGGGATGATGAGTGATGGGTGAGAAGATACATGGACGAGAAGATGGATGGATGGAATGATGGAGGGAATCATGGATATAATAGATACAGAATGACAAGTGGACTGATGGGACGATGAGTGATGGGTGAGAAGATACATGGACGAGAAGATGTATGGATGGAATGATGGAGGGAATCATGGATAGAATAGCTATAGAATGACAAGTGGACTGATGGGATGATGAGTGATGGGTAGGAAGATACATGGACGAGGAGATGGATGGATTGAATGATGGAGGGAATCATGGATATAATAGATACAGAATGACAAGTGGACTGATGGGACGATGAGTGATGGGTAGGAAGATACATGGACGAGAAGATGGATGGATGGAATGATGGAGGGAATCATGGATATAATAGATAGAGAATGACAAGTGGACTGATGGGACGATGAGTGATGGGTGAGAAGATACATGGACGAGAAGATGGATGGATGGAATGATGGAGGGAATCATGGATATAATAGATATAGAATGACAAGTGGACTGATGGGACGATGAGTGATGGGTGAGAAGGTACATGGACGAGAAGATGGATGGATGGAATGATGGAGGGAATCATGGATATAATAGATAGAGAATGACAAGTGGACTGATGGGACGATGAGTGATGGGTGAGAAGATACATGGACGAGAAGATGGATGGATGGAATGATGGAGGGAATCATGGATATAATAGATATAGAATGACAAGTGGACTGATGGGACGATGAGTGATGGGTGAGATACATGGTTGCGAAGATGGTTGGATGGAATGATGGACATATATATATAAATCTTAGAGTTGGAAGGGACCCCCAAAGGCCATCCAGTCCAACTCCCTTCGGTCATGAAGGAAGACACAATGAGAGCTCTCCCAACGGATGGCCATCCAGGGAACCCTTCATCTAGTCCAAATAATAATAATCCTAGACCAACTTTTTGCCTAGTCCAAATGCTAATGAGGATTATTATTAGCCAATCCCTAAAGGTGTGGTAAATTAGTTAAATTAGCCTCCCCGCATAAAGCGGTCCCTAAATTTCCTACTTGACAGATGCAACTGTCTTTCGGGCTGCTTAGGTCAACAACAAGCTAGGCTATTAAATGGTCGGGAGCTTAATCCGACCTGGGCTTCGATCTCATGACCTCTTGGTCAGTAGTGATTTATTGCAGCCTGGCCCGAACAACAACAACAACAACATCAACAACAACAGAACAATCCCTTGACTTGTCCAAATGATGATGATGATGATGATTATTAGCCAATCCCTTGCTTAGGAAGGATTAGAGAATCGTGGAGTCTTAAAAGACATCTAGTCCTAATAATAATAATACTAACAACAACAACAGATCAACCCCTTGCCTAGTCCAAATTGTTGTTGTTGTTGTTGTTGTTGTTATTATTATTGTCTAATCCTTTGCCTAGGAAGGAATGGAGAATGTGGAGTCTTGAGAAGAGAACCCCAAAGGGCATCTAGTCCAGTCTCTGTTTGCCATGGATACCTTGGGCAGGCCACACTCTCTCGGCCTCAAAGCAAAGCCAAAGTCAACCCACAACAAAGCCGAGGCTCACACAGGGACGGCTTACATGGTGGTGGTCTTGCCGGCCCCGTTGTGTCCCAGGAAGGAGGTGATCTGTCCCTCGTAAAAGTCCAGGCTGAGCCCATTGACGGCAATTTTGCTGCTGCTGTGGTAGATCTTCACCAGGTTGCGGATAGAGACGCCGACTTTGAACTGCGTCGGCGGGTCCTCCACGATCGCTGCGGGAAACGGCATACGTTTGAGCAGTATTTCCCAGCCACCAATGGGAACCCAAAGAGGAGGAAAAAACAGGGAGACGGTGTGAGGATGGCTAAGGATTGCACGAGTCGGTAAAATTCCATTGTTAATCAGCCTACTGCGCATGCTTGTAAAATGCTATAATCGGCAATTTCTTACTCAGCATGAGCTGACATGGTTAACACTATTTTACAAATCCAATTCTTCTCGACGGGCAGATTTCCCCCAAAACAGCTATTTTTTTACAAAGGTTCAGAAAATCCAGGAAAACCAAAAAGCAAAGCTTACCTTTGGTTGAGTTGAAAACACTTGTCGGAATCGGATGCGGGGAACCGTTGGTAGAGGATTCTCCAAACCAGTAACTCTTCAGGATGGGGAAATTCCACGGTTTCGGGATGCCGTATTGGCCTAGATGAAATTATTTTTTATTTCATTATTAATATTATTTATTTTATTATTATTATTTTTATTATTTTTATTTTTATTAAATTTTATTATTATTTCATTATTATTATTTATTTTTATTATTTTTATTTTTATTTATTTATATTATATTATTATTATTTCATTATTATTATTATTTATTTTATTTCTATTATTTTTATTATTTTTATTTTTATTATATTATTATTATTTCATTATTATTATTTTATTTTTATTATTTTTATTTATATTACATTATTATTATTTCATTATGATTATTATTTTTTATTATTTTTATTATTTTTATTATTTTTATTATATTATTGTTTCATTATTATTATTTATTTTATTTTTATTATTTTTATTATATTATTATTATTTCATTATTATTATTATTTATTTTATTTTTATTATTTTTATTTTTATTATTATTTATATTATTATTATTTTATTTTTATTATTATTTTATTTTATTTTTTATTATTATTAATTTTGGCCTGGCTGTGGCGCAGCTGGTTAGTAGCCCGCTGCAATAAATCACTACTGACTGAGACGTCATGGAATCGAAGCCTAGGTCGGACTGAGCTCCCGAACGTTAATAGCCTAGCTCGCTGTTGACCTAAGCAACTTGAAAAAGTTGCATCTGTCAAGTAGGAAAATTAGGTACAGCTTTATGCAGGAAGACTATTTGAATGAATGTACGACACCATAAAAACTTCCAGTGTGCCAAAGAATGAGGAAGTACTCCATCAAGGGCTCGGGGATCCTTCTCGTTCTTTACCTGGGAACACGCCTTCGATGTACCAAGTCGCCACTCCGTATAACAGGGCGTCCAGGAGGAGCAAACCACCCGACGTGGCGAAGGTGTAGCGGTCGCCTTCCACGGGGCTCGCGTTCAAGTTCTGCCATTGGATGCCGACGCCTTGCTCTTCGTAGAGGGAGAAATACTCGCATCCGAAGCCGAACGCAACCGGGGACAAGAAACTCTGGCAAGGGAGAAAAAGCTCTTCCACTAAGTCCGGATGAATAAACGTTTTCCATGTTGTTATGACAGAACCAATTAGGAAATGATATTTACAACCCGGGAACGAAACATTGGGATCCTCACCGCGAAGAGCCTCAAGGGGAAGGTGATGCGGTCCCGCCACGCGACGCACAAGACGTAAGGGAGGTAGAAGGAGAAGTAGACGATGCCGCCGCACGCCGAGGCCAGGTTGGCGCGGGAAAAGAAGGTGCTGATGAGGAAACACTGGGAGATGGTGGCCACGGCGAAAGCGGCCAAGAAAAGGAAGACCACGGCCGGGTCGCTGTAGGGCAAGATGTCTCCGACCTGGAAGAACGAGAAGGAGAAGAAGAAAACACTGGATCGATTTTTGAGAAATAACTCAAAAAGTAGAAAAGTTAACTCTAAAAGACTGGTTAAAAGAACTACAAAAGGTACCCTGTTTCCCTGAAAATAAGACATCCCCGGAAAATAAGACCTAGTAGAGGTTTTGCTGAATTTCTAAATATAAGACCTCCCCTGAAAGTAAGACCTAGCAAGGTTTTTGTTTGCCAATCAGAACACCAGAGCATGCAGAATTGGTAAATGTACATACCAGTTGTACATGGAAATAATGGTAGTAACAAGAAATTCTTAATAGGATTTGCAGTTTGTCCGGTTATGTTGGTTTGTGATGACAACTACTGTACAGTATATAATAAATGTTCTTTTTTTTTTTGGTTCAACAATAAATGTGAATTCTTCTTCATGGAAAAATAAGACATCCCCTGAAAATAAGACCTAGCATATCTTTGGGAGCAAAAATTAATATAAGACACTGTCTTATTTTCAGGGAAACACGGTACATTATCCCGGCGGAGGCCACAAGCATTACAATACAATTTAAAATATACAAATATTATAAAAGTATTAAACATCATTAGTATTAAAAACAATAGGCCCAACAGGTGGAATCACTTGGTAAAGTGGTAAAGTAGCTGGAAGCTGCATTAGCGAGCTGCTGGAAGCAACGTCAGTGAAACGGTTACAGCCTGAATCTCTGCTTTCCGTCTGGAAAGATAAAGCGGGATGTAAATAAATATAATAATTATTTGTTCATTCAGTTGCTTCCGACTCTTCGTGACCTCATGGACCAGCCCACACCAGAGCTCCCTGTCTTAATACTATTAATAATAATAATAATAATAATAATAATAATAATAATAATACAAAATCCAGCATATCTTGTTTGCTGTGTCATACTATGTCGTAGTGTCAATAATAATAATAATAATAGTAATAATTTGGACAGAAAAACAAGAAAACTCATGACCATTCATCATTCACTGCACCCTCGCAGTGATGTTGACCGGCTGTATCTGCCTAGAAGATCAGGGGGGCAGAGGACTCGTACAAGTAAAACAAGCTGTCAAAGAAGAAGAAGATGCCCTGGCAGAAGATGTCAAGCAAAGTGAAGAATCTGCTTTGATTGAAGTAAAAAATCAGAAACTCCTCAAAGCACAGCAGACAAAAAACCAGTACAAGAAAACCGCACTACAAACTAGAGCAGAATCAGTACAAGAAAACTGCACTACAAACTAGAGCTGACAGCTGGCACAATAAAACATTGCATGGAAAGTTCCTTGACAAAATTGAAGGAAAAGCTGACAAGGAGAAGACCTGGCTCTGGCTCACGATTGGGACCCTGAAGAAGGAGACAGAAGGCCTGATCCTTGCAGCCCAGGAGCAAGACATCAGGACAAAGGCAATTAAGCCAAGATCGAAACATCAGCTGATGACCCAAAATGCAGACTGTGCAAGGAAACCGACGAAACCATTGATCATATCCTCAGCTGCTGTAGGAAAATCGCACAGACAGACTACAAACAGAGGCACAACTACGTGGCCCAAATGATTCATTGGAACTTCTGCCTCAAGTACCACCTCCCAGCAGCAAAGAACTGGTGGGATCACAAACCTGCAAAAGTATTGGAAAATGAGCACGCAAAGATACTGTGGGACTTCCAAATCCAGACTGACAAAGTTCTGGAACACAACACACCAGACATCACAGTTGTGGAAAAGAAAAAGGTTTGGATCGTTGATGTCGCCATCCCAGGTGACAGTCGCATTGACGAAAAACAACAGGAAAAACTCAGCCGCTATCAGGACCTCAAGATTGAACTTCAAAGACTCGGGCAGAAACCAGTACAGGTGGTCCCGGTGGTGATGGGCACATTGGGTGTCATGCCAAAAGATCTCAGCCGGCATTTGGAAACAATAGACATTGACAAAATTACGATCTGCCAACTGCAAAAGGCCACCCTGCTGGGATCTGCACGCATCATCCGAAAATACATCACACAGTCCTAAACACTTGGGAAGTGTTCGACTTGTGATTTTGTGAAACGAAATCCAGCATATCGATCTTGTTTGCTGTGTCATAATAAAGTAATAATTAAATGTTTTTCTGTTGCCCCTAAACCACTTTGCCCCCTCTAGATGATTTCTTTGGCATTTGTTAAGATTGATTAACTTACTAACACTAATACCAACACTCCTACCCTTCCAGTTTCCCTAGCATGCCCTTCGGAAATGATTGATAAAAAAGAAAGAGCAGCGTTCGAAGATCGACAAGGAACTCACCTTGAGGATGAGGACGAGCAGCGCGGAACTGATGAGGAACGGGATGAAGCTGCTGAGGAACCAGCTCAGCCACAGGATGCCGTTGCTGAGGCCCATGATCTTCATGGTCTCCTTCAGCCGGGCCTCCTTCTCGTGGACCACACCTTTGACGATCATGGCCACCGAGTAGATCCAGGCCAGCGTCATGAAGAGGGGCAAGGAGCGGTTCAAGACCCGCAGGAAGCTGGAGGAGGACAACGGGAGAGGCCGACCATCAACAGGATCAGAGTACGGAGGTTCAATGGTCAATGATCCATGACGTTTGGGTGAGTCAATAAGGACGAAATGATCCCCAAGATCAAGGGAAGTCATCATCCCATTGTATTCTATTTTGGTCACAACTCGTCTCGAATAATCCAGCAGAGGCTGGATGGCCATCTTCCAAGAGGGGTCTCTCCCAACTCTACGATTCTATGTCAGAAGCAAAGACGTAAAGAGTAGACATGTCCAAAAAAATCGTTTTGAATCGTGTATCGGAATTATTTCGGATTGTTCTCGCTTTTTGATATGCATTCCGAGACATTGTCTCACAGCGCAACCAGCAATGTAATTCGTAGACATGTCCAAAAAATCATTTTGAATCGTATATCGGAATTATTTCGGATTGTTCTCGCTTTTTGATACGCATTAGACATGTCCAAAAAATCGTTTTGAATCGTATATCAGAATTATTTTGGATTGTTCTCGCTTTTTGATACGCATTCCGAGACATTGTCTCACAGCGCAACCAGCAATGTAATTCGTAGACATGTCCAAAAAAAATCGTTTTGAATCGTATATCGGAATTATTTCGGATTGTTCTCGCTTTTTGATACGCATTCCGAGACATTGTCTCACAGCACAACCAGCAATGTAATTCGAAGCATTGTTGGCTCATTCTCTAATTGTCTCTTAATGTTTCGTTAATTTTTTCCCCCCATAACATTTTTAAAAAATATATTTTTAAAAATATATATTTTTAAAAAATGTTTCTGCAACCTACCTTGAATGGGAGCTTAGTGCAGCCTAACATGGCTGCCGCTCCCCGGCCAATCAGAAGCTTCCACGATGGACGCAAAGGTGGGGGCTAACGTCCTCTGCGTCCACATGGAAGATTGCCATACAAGCCCGGTGCGTAGCGATTGCGCATGCGCGTCCCCCGTTTTAGAAACATTTGGAATCATTACGAATTTTCGGAAATATCCGAAATTTTTGGGTGAAAAAAATCGGAAATACTTTCTATATCGAATCGCCAGCGCCCCCTACTTTAGAAACGAGAATTGAAACATTTTTTTCATCGATCGGACATGCCTAGTAAAGAGCTCCCTTTAGCAAATACTCACATATCGTCGACGTAGCAGGGATAAGGCATTTGCTGGACGTAGACCCCCATACGGCGTTGTGGCGACAAGGGACCGGCAAGGACCCGCGATATGGCTTGCTCCACCAGATCCTGAATGTAAACAAAGCCGCCCCAGACGTAACGCAAGTCGTTGAAGGGGTCGGCGGCGGGTCCCGGATCCCAAAACCTGATTACAAACGAACGACGATACAGTCAACGCTTTTAATCAAGGTGGCCCCAAGACCCGATTCGAGCTCGACACAATAACCAACCTGTCCTTGATCTTGTTGGTCCGGGTGACGTCGTCGATGTCCATCCGGATTTTGAAGCGGACATGGCGGGGAAGGTCGGAGTCCAATTTGCTCCGGTTGTCCGGCGGCAGGAAGACGACTCCGGCCCAGAAGCGGCGATCGTCCAGCAACTGCAAGGCACGTTCAACGAGCTGATCCTCCGAAGCGGCCGCCTCAATCTTGTCCAACGAGACACACTAGGGAAAAATGAGGTGCTCAAGAACATCCTTGATACAACGTTGTAAGTAAATGAAAAACGCTTTACTTCAGCAAAACATAAAAGAACAGCACACGCAGTTGTATAATACAGAAGAAAGCAAAGAAGTCTTACTGCAGACACAGTCCTCAAGTCTCGGATAAAAGTCCCAAATAAAGCAGTAGTCTCACTTCAGATGAAGAAACAACAATAAATCCTTAGGAGTAATTTCCCAAACGCAGACTCAAAGCAGGCACAAAGGGAGCAAAGGCTTAAGCGTCAAATTTGTTACCAGCGAAAGCTGACTACTCCTGCTTCTGATTTATAGCTCTGAGTTCCCCCACACAGCTTTCAGAATCTCTAACGAAACAGAGTTGCGCAGCGGAAGTGTGCTGGGCCCATAACCACTGTCGATTGATCTCCCACACTTCGACAGGAGCTGCTAGGGCGGTTCCCAATTACTTTGACGTTTCTGGCAGCTATTCTAGCTAAACGGCGTCTCTGCTCTGTTTCCTTTCGCCTTTCCTGAAATGTGGGCACTTGCAAGACCTCCTCCTCTGATTCCTGTTGGACCGGGCTGTGGCGCAGCTGGCTAGTAACCAGCTGCAATAAATCACTACTGACCAAGAAGTCATGAGTTCGAAGCCCGGGTCGGGTTAAGCCCCCGACCATTAAATAGCCCGGCTTGCTGTTGACCTATGCAGCCCCAAAAGACAGTTGCATCTGTCAAGTAGGGAAATTTAGGTACGCTTTATGCGGGAGGCTAATTTAACTAATTTACAGCACCATAAAACTGCCAGCAAAACATGAGGAAAGGAATGAGGAAGTACAGCCACTAGTGGATGGTGAAGCAACAGCTCCCCCTGTGGCCGGAATCGTGAAGCTGGAAAAATGTTAAAATGCCTCTGTGTCTGTCTATACTGTATGTTGTTTGTCCGTTGGCATTGAATGTTTGCCATATATGTGTTCATTGTAATCCGCCCTGAGTCCCCTTCGGGGTGAGAATAAGGGCGGAATATAAATACTGTAAATAAATAATAAATAAATAATTATGGTTGTATGGGTATGAAATGTCAATCAAGCGTTTCTGCTGTTTTGCAAGAGTGTGTGTTTTCAGCCATGAAACAGTTAACAGCAGGCTGGTTTGACTGACAGCCTGTTGTGACTGCTATGACCTATCAGGCTTTGGAGGTTGGGAACTTCCTTCGGACTGAGGAATGTGCTTCTTATCTCAGAGTGTGTTGAGCTGTGCTTGCCGAGCGAAGAGGCTATAGAAGAATGCCAGCTCAGAGCGATGGCTTTTGCTATGCTTTGTAAATATGTATTATAGATATTGAAATAAATGTTTGAACTTCAGATGTGTTTGAGTCTGACATTGAACAGAAGAATTGGTGAGATGGACGATTCACCAATTCATCAGAGTGCTGCCGTCAAAGGAACAAATGGAGCAGGCCACAATTTTGGAACAATTTTGGAACAATTTTGGAACAATTTCGGAACGCACCTCAGTGAACTGCGACAACGTCCTAATGCCGCTGTCCACGGCGGCGTAGGCTTTGTGCCAAGTGTATCCCGGACTTTCGGCGTCGGGAGACAAGAACTCCTTAATGGTTGTCAAGTTCCACGATGTCCCTTGAAGCTGTTGTTCCAACAACTGGACGACACCGGGAGTGTCCAGCAAACTCTGCGGAAGATAAACAGAATTAGATGCAGAATTTTTTCATCTTCGCTCTTTCGCGCTTCCGATCCCGAACTTCCGATCCCAATCCCGAAATTGGGATTTATTTTATTTATTTATTACAGTATTTGTATCCCGCCCTTCTCGCCCAATAGGGGACTCAGGGCGGCTTACAATAAAAAGCACATATATAAAAACAATACAGTACATTTCAAATCAATTAAAATTAAATTACGTTAGGCATTCATAAAAATTCGCATATAAATACAGTAGAGTCTCACTAATCCTCTGGATAATCCAAGCCATTTTTGTAGTCAATGTTTTCAATATATCGTGATAATTTGGTGCTGAATTCGTAAATACAATAAGTACAACATAACATTACTGTGTATTGAACTACTTTTTCTGTCAAATTTGTTGTATAACATGAAGTTTTGGTGCTTAATTTCTAAAATCATAACCTAATTTGATATTTAATAGGCTTTTCCATAATCTCTCCTTATTATCCAAGATATTCGCTTATCCAAGCTTCTGCAGGCCTGTTTAGCTTGGATAAGTGAGACTCTACTGTATACAATCGGCGTGGTTTGAGTCTAAAAAACTCGTGGGGATGCCACCAACGACAAACCTGGATCGCGCCCAATTCGAGGCTCGCGTTCATGAAGGTGTAAACGCGAGGTCCCAACTCATCCCAAGCTCCCTTTACGTCGCGCAAAACGGCGAGGTTCTGAAAGGTCCGGTTCACCTACAACCGAAGACGACGACAAAAAATAAACACAGATTTCCTTCTGCTTAAAAAACAAGGGAGTTAAGGATGGATGGGAGTTTTTCAAAAGTGAAATACTCAAGGCGCAAATGCAAACAGTGCCAACAAAGAAGAAAAATAAGACAAGTGCAAAGAAGCCAGAATGGATGTCCAAAGAACTTCTAACTGAGCTAAAGCTCAAAAGTGACATGCACAAGAAGTGGAAAAGGGGAGAAATCACCAAAGAAGAATTCAAACGTATAGCCAACTCCTGTAGGGAAAAGGTTCGCAAGGCTAAAGCGCAAAATGAGCTCAGGCTTGCCAGGGACATAAAAAACAACAAAAAAGGCTTTTTTGCTTACGTTGGTAGAAAAAGGAAGAAAAAGGAGGCGATAGGGCCACTGCAAGGAGTAGATGGGGTGATGGTGACAGGGGATAGGGAAAAGGCAGAACTGCTTAATGCCTTCTTTGCCTCGGTCTTCTCACAAAAAGAAAGCCATCTTCAACCTCAGCAACATGGAATGGACGAAGGATTGGGGGAAATCCAACCCCAAATAGGGAAACAAGTTGTCCAGGAACACCTGGGCTCTCTAAACGAATTCAAGTCCCCAGGGCCAGATCAGCTACACCCAAGAGTACTGAAGGAACTAGCGGAAGTTATTTCAGAACCACTGGCAATGATCTTCGAGAGTTCTTGGAGAACGGGAGAAGTCCCAGCAGATTGGAGGAGGGCGAATGTGGTCCCTATCTTCAAGAAGGGAAAAAAGAACGACCCAAACAATTACCAATGTCCGGTCAGCCTCACATCAATACCAGGCAAGATTCTGGAAAAGATCATTAAGGAAGTGGTCTGCAAACACTTAGAAACAAATGCGGTCATGGCTAATAGTCAACACGGATTTACCAAAAACAAGTCATGCCAGACTCATCGGATCTCTTTTTTCAATAGAGTTACGAGTTGGGTCGATACAGGGAATGCCGTGGATGTAGCGTGTCTGGATTTCAGTAAGGCCTTCGACAAAGTCCCCCACGACCTTCTGGCAAGGAAACTAGTCAAATGTGGGCTAGACAAAACTACGGTGAGGTGGATCTGGAATTGGCTAAGCGAACGAACCCAAAGGGTGATTCTCACCAATGCGTCGTCTTCATCATGGAAAGAAGTGACAAGTGGAGTGCCACAAGCAGGGCTCCGTCCTGGGCCCGGTTCTGTTCAGGATCTTGATTAACGACTTAGACGAAGGGTTAGAAGGCACGATCATCACGTTTGCAGACGACACCAAACTGGGAGGGAGAGCTAACACTCCAGAAGACAGGAGCAGAATTCAAAACGATCTTGACAGACTAGAGAGATGATGGGCCGAAACTCACAAAATGAAGTTCAACAGGGACAAATGCAAGATATTCCACAATGGAAATCAAAGAGACAGAATGGGGGACGAGGCCTGGCTTGAGAGCAGTGTGTGCGAAAAAGACCTTGGAGTCCTCGTGGGGAGGAAGATGAACATGAGCCAAGAATGTGATGCGGCAGCTAAAAAAGCCAATGGGATTCTGGCCTCATCAAGAGGGGAATAGCGTCTAGATCCAGGGAAGTCCTGCTCCCCCTTATTCTATTCTGCCTTGGTCAGACCACGTTACCTGGAATCACACTGTGTCCAATTCTGGGCACCGCAGATGAAGGGAGATGTTGACAAGCTGGAAAGCGTCCAGAGGAGGGCAACTAAAATGATTAAGGGTCTGGAGAACAAGCCCTATGAGGAGCGGCTTAAAGAGCTGGGCATGTTTAGCCTGCAGAAGAGAAGGCTGAGAGGAGACATGAGAGCCATGGACAAATACGTGAAGGGAAGTCCTAGGGAGGAGGGAGGGAGCTTGTTTTCTGCTGCCCTGCAGACTAGGACACAAGGGAACAAGGGCTTCAAACTACAGGAAAGGAAGGAGATTCCACCTGAACCTCAGGAAGAACTTCCTCACGGTGAGAAGGGCTGTTCACCAGTGGAACTCTCTCCCCGGGGCCGTGGTGGAGGCTCCTTCCTTGGAGGCTTTTAAGCAGAGGCTGGATGGCCATCTGTCGGGGGTGCTTTGAAGGCGATTTCCTGCTTCTTAGCGGGGGGTTGGACTAGATGGCCCATGTGGTCTCTTCCAACTCTACTATTCTATGATTCTATGATTCTATGCTTGAATCAGGAACACAATAAGATTTTTAGAAAAACAATTTAAGAATCGGAAACCGACATTTTGGCTCCGTTGTCTTTGATAACCACAGTCCTCCTCGGCAAACTATAACTCCCAGGAATCTATACCGTTGAGTCATGAAAGTGGTCTCAAACTGCATTTATTCGATAGTTGACTCCGAATTTATAGATCATTTCCCAAAAAAGTAATTCCGTACCTCCGCCATCACTTTTCTCGTCGACGGCGTCGACGGGGCGTACAAGATTTTGCCAACAAACAGCGGCTTGATTCCTCGCCACAAGATCCTCGTGAGCGGACTGGATTCGAGACTCTGGACCAGATCTTGGCAGAAGGAACCTGGAAATAGAGACAGATCGCCAGATCGAAACATTGGAGCCTTCAAACTGGCAGCAATTGGATAAAAACAATTATTCCTCTCCCTCTAATTAGGACTTTATTGTTCTTTTCTTTTTGTTGTATCAACCTAGAGGCGTGGATGATGGGTTGTGTTGTCAAATTTCGAGGTTGGGGGGCCTGTAGTTTTGTTGTTTTGTGGGTCGCCGTGATGCCATGACTCTTTTATATATATAGATGTTCATTTTTTTGCTCAACAATAAATGTGAATTCTTCTTCATGGAAAAATAAGACACCCCCTGAAAATAAGACCTAGAGCAAAAATTAATATAAGACACTGTCTTATTTTCAGGGAAACACGGTAGGAATGCATTGGATGAAATACAGTTCTAATGGACATGTGTTCACTGAAGGGTTAAGAAAGTGGAGACGCAATCCTTGCCATCTTTAATCCATCACCACCTGTGTATACTGATAGCAGTCGTGTAAAAAGTTGTATGTAGAACGTGCCTACCTAACAGGGGTGCTGTATGTGTTACACTTTCTAACCCGGGAAATCGTCACTCACTGCTGGAGTTGCCCAAGGGGATGGACGTCCTCGCGGAGCCGTTGCGAGCGAGGAAACTCCGGACGTCGTTGTCCTCGTACCAGTTTAACGACGGGATCTTGAGCCCCCCTCGGTCGGGATCCCCGCAGAAAATCCGCGACACGGAGGCGAACGCCGAGGCGGGCGACGGGCCGGAGAAGGCGCGGAGATTGTCGCGGAAGTCGGCGAAGCTGGAAAACGAGGAGACCTGGAAGGAGAAAACGCGGCGTGTCGCGTCTGAAAGTCGCCCGATTTGGAGTCACATTTACACTATCGTATATACTCGAGTAGAAGCCGACCCGAATATAACCCGAGGCACCTAATTTTATCACAAGAAAACTGGGAAAACGTTGACTCCAGTATAAGCCGAGGGTGGGAAATTTCAACCAATAAAATTACATTAATCGAGGCATCGGTGGGTTGAATGTTTTTGAGTAATTCTGGCTAGAAAGCAGGGTGCTCAAGGTCAGAGGAATGCGTTCATGTTTTGCCCGAATGGGTAAATATTTACCCAAGGTGGACCTCCGCTGGGGTGCAACAGTTTTCCCAACTCAAGTTATGTACCTCCTTGGCTAACGGTTCGATCCCTCGGAGGAAAAGACGGAAGGCGTCCACGGCATTCGCAATGTCGACCGATCCGGAGCCGAGACGATCCTGTTTGTAGGAGGAAAACACCACAGAAGTCAGGGATAAAAGACTAAAATTTGAAGGGATTGTCGAAGGTTTTCATGAGTGGAACCACTGGGTCGCTGTGCATTTTTGGAGCAAGTACAGTGTATCAGGAGAACCCCAGACATCAGGCAATCACGTGCCAGTTTACACCTCCCAAAGAGAGGATGCCTCCAGGCAACAGAGGCCAGGCTACTTCTATGCAGATACCCTCGATGATTGCAAAATTCATGGCTACTCAATGCTATTCAAGCTTGCTCACTGCAACATTCATACTTGCTTCAAACAGACAAGTTTTTCTCCCATATATACACACACTACACTTGCCTCAATGCCAACAGAACTTCAGAAGACGCCAGCCACAGATGCAGGTGAAACATCAGGTGAGAATGCTCTTGGAACATAGCCAAACAGACAAGAGTTTTCCCCCCACAGATTATATATATATACACACACACACCAATGCCAACAGAACTTCAGAAGACGCCAGCCACAGATGCAGGTGAAACGTCAGGTGAGAATGCTCTTGGAACATAGCCAAACAGACAAGAGTTTTTTCTCCCACAAATATATATATACATATACACACTCCACTTGCCTCAATGCCAACAGAACTTCAGAAGACACCAGCCACACATGCAGGTGAAACGTCAGATGAGAATGCTCTTGGAACATAGCCATACAGCCCGAATTTTTTTCTCCCACAAATATATATATACATATACACACTCCACTTGCCTCAATGCCAACAGAACTTCAGAAGACACCAGCCACACATGCAGGCGAAACGTCAGACAGGAATGCCATACAGCCCGAAAAACTCACAGCAACACTTCAAGAAATGCTGGGATTAGCGGCCCCGTCTCCACCTACCGCCAGGACTTTCACCCAATCCGCCTCCAAGAAGAAACGGCGCTCCAAGGCTTCCAAGGTGGCCTCCGGCAAAGCGCAGAGACCCTGTTGCACCCGCTCCGCCGCCCCGGCATTCGGAGCCGCCAGAAATTCCGAGAGGAGCGACGCGTTGCAGACGATCCGCTTCAACGGCATGCCAGCGAGGGAGAACTGAGAGACATAATAATAATAATAATAATAATAATAATAATAATAATAATAATAATAAACAAAAAACCAGTACAAGAAAACCGCACTACAAACTAGAGCTGACAGCTGGCACAACAAAACACTGCATGGAAAGTTCCTTGACAAAATTGAAGGAAAAGCTGAGAAGGAGAAGACCTGGCTCTGGCTCACGAATGGGACCCTGAAGAAGGAGACAGAAGGCCTGATCCTTGCAGCCCAGGAGCAAGACATCAGCACAAAGGCAATTAATAATAATAATAATAATAATAATAATAATAATAATAATTGTCCTAGAAACTTGGGAAGTGTTCGACTTGTGATTTTGTGATACGAAATCCAGCATATCTATCTTGTTTGCTGTGTCATAATAATAATAATAATAATAATAATAATAATAATAATTGTCCTAGAAACTTGGGAAGTGTTTGACTTGTGATTTTGTGATACGAAATCCAGTATGTCTATCTTGTTTGCTGTATCATAATAATAATAATAATAATAATAATAATAGTCCTAGAAACTTGGGAAGTGTTCGACTTGTGATTTTGGGATACGAAATCCAGCATATCTATCTTGTTTGCTGTGTCATAATAATAATAATATAATAGTAATAATTGTGCCAGCTCTCAGTTCTAGTTTGTAGTGCAGTTTTCTTGTACTGATTCTTTGCTGTGATTTGAGGAGTTTCACACAGTCCTAGACACTTGGGAAGTGTTCGACTTGTGATTTTGTGATACGAAATCCAACATATCTATCTTGTTTGCTGTGTCATAATAATAATAATATAATAGTAATAATTGTTGTGCCAGCTGTCAGCTCTAGTTTGTAGTGCAGTTTTCTTGTACTGATTCTTTGCTGTGCTTTGAGGAGTTTCACACAGTCCTAGACGCTTGGGAAGTGTTTGACTTGGGATTTTGGGATTAGAAATCCAGCATGTCTATCTTGTTTGCTGTGTCATAATAATAATAATAATAATAATAATAATAATAATAATAATAATAATTCGATCCGTCTGACTCACCACTCGTAAGTTGAGTCGAGATGCGAGGAGTTCGTCCACCAAGTCGGGCGGGAAAGAGGCGTTCGTTCGGAGGAACTGGGAGAAGCTCTCGTTCTCTTTCAGAAGGGCCTTGAGCTGTAGGGCTGGGAAGGAAGGAGAGAAGCCCAGGAGATTGGACGTATTTTGGTGCAGTTGGGGGAAGGACAGATCAAGGATGATGGGCCTTGCAGTACCTTCACTCCCTTCCTGAGACCACTGCAACTCCCACCAATGACTGATCAAGACCAAACTTGGCACATAGAGCCCCCATTAGCCACTCTACACCTTGGTGTGGTTTGGAGGAGGGTGGACCAAGGACGATGGGACTTCCAATACCTTCACTTGCTTCCTCAGAGCACTGCGACTTCCACAAACAATAAATCAGGGCCAAACTTGGCACGCAGAGCCCCCGTCACCAACTCTACATCCTGGTGGGGTTTGGAGGAGTTTGGACCATGGATGATGGGACTTGCAATACCTTTATTTACTTCCTCAGAGCACTGCAACTACCACGAATGACTGATCAAGACCAAACTTGGCACATGAGCCACTCTACACCTTGGTGTGGTTTTGGAGGAGTTTGGACCATGGATGATGGGACTTGCAATACCTTTATTTACTTCCTCAGAGCACTGCAACTACCACGAATGACTGATCAAGACCAAACTTGGCACATGAGCCACTCTACACCTTGGTGTGGTTTTGGAGGAGTTTGGACCATGGATGATGGGACTTGCAATACCTTTATTTACTTCCTCAGAGCACTGCAACTACCACGAATGACTGATCAAGACCAAACTTGGCACATGAGCCACTCTACACCTTGGTGTGGTTTTGGAGGAGTTTGGACCATGGATGATGGGACTTGCAATACCTTTATTTACTTCCTCAGAGCACTGCAACTACCACGAATGACTGATCAAGACCAAACTTGGCACATGAGCCACTCTACACCTTGGTGTGGTTTTGGAGGAGTTTGGACCATGGATGATGGGACTTGCAATACCTTTATTTACTTCCTCAGACCACTGCAACTACCACGAATGACTGATCAAGACCAAACTTGGCACATAGAGCCCCCATGAGCCACTCTACACCTTGGTGTGGTTTGGAGGAGGGTGGACCAAGGACGATGGGACTTCCAATACCTTCACTTGCTTCCTCAGAGCACTGCGACTTCCACAAACAATAAATCAGGACCAAACTTGGCACGCAGAGCCCCCGTCACCAACTCTACATCCTGGTGTGGTTTGGAGGAGTTTGGACCATGGATGATGGGACTTGCAGTGTCTTGACTCCCTTCCTGAGACCACTAGGACCCTCACCAATGTCTGATAAACACCAAACTTGGCACACAGAGCCCCCATGGCCCACTACACATCCTGGTGTGGTTTGGAAGAATTTGGACCACGAATGATGGGACTTGCAGTACCTTCATTCACTTCTCGAGACCATTACAACCCCCACCAATGCTTACTCAAGACCCTGTCACTGTTTGGAGGGGGATAGCCCATGGACAATGGGACTTGCATGTGGGAGTTGCAGTTCACCCACACCCACTGAACCCAGCTGTAAACAATGTCTTTCTCAAATGACCCGGGCACCGCCGGGTCCCCAAGCTAGTAAAACAATAAATATAATAGTTACTCGGTGCCGAACGTCCTTCGTTGCCCATCTGGCCCAAGGCGGATAGGAGCCTGGAGAGACTCGTCTGTATTGTTGGGTCATTGAGTCGGTGGAGTATCTTTTGAGTGTCGACGAAGAGGCGGGAGAGGCTAAAATGGAAAAAATTCAGACAGATTTCCTCAAACCCGGAAACTACTCCAGCCTAAGTAGTTCGCGGAAGGAATCCCAATGTAAAAACTGAAAATTTATACGTCTGTTTGTTCTGCAAAGGGTCCTACGTGGCATGATGGATCTGGACCAAACATGTACAGATAAACTCGTCAGGGTCCAACTTAAAATACCGGCGGGGTGTCAACTCAAAAATCCATCCTATTTGGGAACTAGGGCCCTGAAAACAAATAAATGGACAGTATAGAGATAGAAAGGATTAGCTACTGACCTGTAGATTATGTATGTATATATGCAGTGATAAATGCAATCACAAGAGGGCAGAATAGAGATAGAAATAGTTACCTATTAGACTCTAGATGTGTATGAATGCAATGCTCAGATGTAGCCACAAGAGGATAATATAGGGATAGAAAGGATTAGCTATTGGACTCGAGATATATATGTATGTATGCAGTGCTCAGATGTAACCACAAGAGGGCAGTGTATAGATAGAAAGGATTAGCTATTGGGTTCTAGGAATGTATGTATGCAATGCTCAGTTACAACCACAAGAGGATAATATAGAGATAGAAAGGATTAGCTATTGGACTCGAGATATATATGTATGTATGCAGTGCTCAGATGCAGCCACAAGAGGGCAGTATAGGGATAGAAAGGATTAGCTACTGGACTCCAAGTATATATGTATGCAGCGCTCAGATGCAGCCACAAGAGGGCAGTATAGGGATAGAAAGGATTAGCTACCGGACTCTAAGTATATATGTATGCAGCACTCATATGCAGCCACAAGAGGGCAGTGTATAGATAGAAAGGATTAGCTATTGGCTTCTAGGGGTGTCTGGATATAGATAGAAAGGATTAGCTATTGGCTTCTAGGGGTGTCTGGATATAGATAGAAAGGATTAGCTATTGGCTTCTAGGGGTGTCTGGATATAGATAGAAAGGATTAGCTATTGGCTTCTAGGGGTGTCTGGATATAAATAGAAAGGATTACCTATTGGCTTCTAGGGGTGTCTGGATATAGATAGAAAGGATTAGCTATTGGCTTCTAGGGGTGTCTGGATATAGATAAAAAGGATTAGCTATTGGCTTCTAGGGGTGTCTGGATATAGATAGAAAGGATTAGCTATTGGCTTCTAGGGGTGTCTGGATATAGATAGAAAGGATTAGCTATTGGCTTCTAGGGGTGTCTGGATATAGATAGAAAGGATTAGCTATTGGACCCTTGGGACTGATGGATGCAGAGCTCAGATGCAGCCACAAGAGGGCAGTATAGATAGAAAGGATTAGCTAGTGATCTATAGCTAGCTATGCATGGATGAACGCAGTGCTCAGCTACAACCACAAGAGGGCAGTGTATAGCTAGGAAGGATTAGCTATTGGCTTCTAGGGGTGTCTGGATATGGATAGAAAGGATTAGCTATTGGACCCTTGGGATTGATGGATGCAGCGCTCAGATGCAGCCACAAGAGGGCAGCATAGAGATAGAAAGGATTAGTTACTGATCTATATCTACGAATGGATGCATGCAGAGCTGAGATGCAGCCACAAGAGGGGAGTATAGAGATAGAAAGGATTAGTTACTGATCTATATCTACGAATGGATGCATGCAGAGCTCAGATGCAGCCACAAGAGGGCAATGTATACATAGAAAGGATTAGCTATTGGACTCTAGGGATTGATGGATGCAGCGCTCAGATGCAGCCACAAGAGGGCAGCATAGAGATAGAAAGGATTAGTTACTGATCTATATCTACGAATGGATGCATGCAGAGCTCAGATGCAGCCACAAGAGGGGAGTATAGAGATAGAAAGGATTAGCTACTGATCTATATCTACGAATGGATGCACGCAGAGCTCAGATGCAGCCACAAGAGGGGAGTATAGAGATAGAAAGGATTAGTTACTGATCTATATCTACGAATGGATGCATGCAGAGCTCAGATGCAGCCACAAGAGGGCAATGTATACATAGAAAGGATTAGCTATTGGACTCTAGGGATTGATGGATGCAGCGCTCAGATGCAGCCACAAGAGGGCAGCATAGAGATAGAAAGGATTAGTTACTGATCTATATCTACGAATGGATGCATGCAGAGCTCAGATGCAGCCACAAGAGGGCAGTGTATAGCTAGAAAGGATTAGCTATTGGATTCTAGGAATGTATTATGCAATGCTGATATGCAACCACAAGAGGGCAGTATAGATGCCCAGGATTCTACAGTGGTATCAAACCGCATTAACTCGACCGTGTGGACGGGTCGTCGGCACTCACATGGATTGGTTGAAGTTCTCCACGAGGCCCGGAGCTTCTCCGTCCGTCGGGTACCGGAAGCAAGGATTGTTGACGTTGCAGACGATGCCCTGGATCCACGGGAGAGTCCCGGCCGACGGGAGAGCCTTGTTGGGGAAGTGGCCTGGACGGGACAATCCAAGGAATCAAGAATCAGTGAAGAAAGTCAAGTCAAGAAGGCCTTGGGGGAACGACAACTCCCGGGAAATTGCTCCGTGATACTTACACTCATGTTGTTCGAACGGCGGATGAGTCCGACGCACCGAGATGAGGATGAAAAATAGGAAGAGAGGCCACAGGATTTCAATGACTAGTTGTACCTGGAAAGAATATTATTAGTATTATTATTATGACACAGCAAACAAGATAGACATGCTGGATTTCGTATCACAAAATCACAAGTCAAACACTTCCCAAGTGTCTAGGACTGTGTGATGTATTATTATTATTATTATTATTATTATTATTATTATTATTATTATGACACAGCAAACAAGATAGACATGCTGGATTTCGTATCACAAAATCACAAGTCGAACACTTGCCAAGTGTCTAGGACATCATCATTATTATTATTATTATTATTAAGAAGACTACTCCATTTCCATGAGACTGGTATTTGTGTTTTTTATTATTATTATTATTATTATATTTGGAGGAAGACGAGAACTCCATTTCCATCAGACCAGTATCTGTACTTATTATTATTATTATTATTATTATTATTATTATTATTCGGAGGAAGACAACAACTCCATTTCCATGAGACCGGTCTCTGTATTATTATTATTATTATTATTATTATTATTATTATTATTGTTCGGAGGAAGACAACAACTCCATTTCCATGAGACCGGTCTCTGTATTATTATTATTATTATTATTATTATTATTATTATTATTGTTCGGAGGAAGACAACAACTCCATTTCCATGAGACCGGTCTCTGTATTATTATTATTATTATTATTATTATTATTATTATTATTGTTCGGAGGAAGACAACAACTCCATTTCCATGAGACTGGTCTCTGTATTATTATTATTATTATTATTATTATTATTATTATTCGGAGGAAGACAACAACTCTATTTCCATGAGACCGGTCTCTGTATTATTATTATTATTATTATTATTATTATTATTATTCAGAGGAAGACAACAACTCCATTTCCATGAGACCGGTCTCTGTATTATTATTATTATTATTATTATTATATTATTCGGAGGAAGACAACAACTCTATTTCCATGAGACTGGTTTCTGTGCTTATTATTATTATTATTATTATTATTATTATTATTACCTTCTGCCGGCGCCGGTAGGTGAAGTTCTTCCACATCAGCAGCGCCAGTTGGATTGCAAATCCCATCGTTCAGGAGCGGCACGGCCTTTGCGACCATCCTCCGTCACGGGAGGCCCGGGTTCATCTCCTCAGGGCCAACGTTTCTTCATTTCTTCGTGACCGACCGGGCCACTTCACCCTGGCCTCCCCAAATCCGATCCCCGCTCAATGCGCCTTTTGTTCGGCCGGAATCCGCTGATCCTTCCGGGAAGGAAAGAAATAGGATTAGATTCCTGAGAAACTATTTGCTAAGATCCTTATATGTAGATAGATAATTAGATAGGTAGGCAGGAAAGGTAGGAAGGTAGGTAGGTAGGTAGACTGATATGTAGGTAGATAGGTAGGTAAGTAAGTAGCTACAAAGTTAGGTAGATAGGTACGTAGGAAGGTAGGAAGGTAGGTAGATAGCTTGTTAGATAGGTAGGTAGGAAAGGTAGGAAGGTAGGTAGGAAGGAAGGTAGGAAGGTAGGTAGCTTGTTAGATAGGTAGGCAGGAAAGGTAGGAAGATATGTAGGAAGTTAGGTAGGTAGGTAGACTGATATGTAGGTAGATAGGTAGGTAAGTAAGTAGCTACAAAGGTAGGTAGATAGGTAGGTAGGAAGGTAGGAAGGTAGGTAGATAGCTTGTTAGATAGGTAGGTAGGAAAGGTAGGAAGGTAGGTAGGTAGGTAGGTAGGAAGGTAGGTAGCTTGTTAGATAGGTAGGCAGGAAAGGTAGGAAGATATGTAGGAAGTTAGGTAGGTAGGTAGACTGATATGTAGGTAGATAGGTAGGTAAGTAAGTAGCTACAAAGGTAGGTAGATAGGTAGGTAGGAAGGTAGGAAGGTAGGTAGATAGCTTGTTAGATAGGTAGGTAGGAAAGGTAGGAAGATATGTAGGTAGGTAGGTAGATGTGTAGGTAGGAAGGTAGGTAGGAAGGTAGGTAGATAGGTAGGTAGATGTGTAGGTAGGAAGGTAGGTAGGAAGGAAGGTAGGTAGGAAGGTAGGTAGGAAGGTAGGTAGGAAGGTAGGTAGGAAGGTAGGTAGGAAGGTAGGAAGGTAGGTAGGAAGGTAGGTAGGAAGGTAGGAAGGAAGGAAGGTAGGTAGGAAGGTAGGTAGGAAGGTAGGTAGGAAGGTAGGAAGGAAGGTAGGTAGGAAGGTAGGTAGGAAGGTAGGAAGGTAGGTAGGTAGGAAGGTAGGTAGGAAGGAAGGTAGGAAGGTAGGTAGGAAGGTAGGAAGGAAGGAAGGTAGGTAGGAAGGTAGGTAGGAAGGTAGGTAGGAAGGTAGGAAGGTAGGTAGGAAGGTAGGAAGGAAGGAAGGTAGGTAGGAAGGTAGGTAGGAAGGTAGGTAGGAAGGTAGGAAGGAAGGTAGGAAGGAAGGTAGGTAGGAAGGTAGGTAGGAAGGTAGGAAGGTAGGTAGGTAGATGTGTAGGTAGGAAGGTAGGTAGGAAGGAAGGTAGGAAGGTAGGAAGGAAGGAAGGTAGGTAGGAAGGTAGGTAGGAAGGTAGGTAGGAAGGTAGGAAGGTAGGTAGGAAGGTAGGTAGGAAGGTAGGAAGGAAGGAAGGTAGGTAGGAAGGTAGGTAGGAAGGTAGGTAGGAAGGTAGGAAGGAAGGTAGGTAGGAAGGTAGGTAGGAAGGTAGGAAGGTAGGTAGGTAGATGTGTAGGTAGGAAGGTAGGTAGGAAGGAAGGTAGGAAGGTAGGAAGGAAGGAAGGTAGGTAGGAAGGTAGGTAGGAAGGTAGGTAGGAAGGTAGGAAGGTAGGTAGGAAGGTAGGTAGGAAGGTAGGAAGGAAGGAAGGTAGGTAGGAAGGTAGGTAGGAAGGTAGGTAGGAAGGTAGGAAGGAAGGTAGGTAGGAAGGTAGGTAGGAAGGTAGGAAGGTAGGTAGGTAGATGTGTAGGTAGGAAGGTAGGTAGGAAGGAAGGTAGGAAGGTAGGAAGGAAGGAAGGTAGGTAGGAAGGTAGGTAGGAAGGTAGGTAGGAAGGTAGGAAGGTAGGTAGGTAGATGTGTAGGTAGGAAGGTAGGTAGGAAGGAAGGTAGGAAGGAAGGAAGGTAGGTAGGAAGGTAGGTAGGAAGGTAGGTAGGAAGGTAGGAAGGAAGGTAGGTAGGAAGGTAGGTAGGAAGGTAGGAAGGTAGGTAGGTAGATGTGTAGGTAGGAAGGTAGGTAGGAAGGTAGGTAGATAGGTAGGTAGATGTGTAGGTAGGAAGGTAGGTAGGAAGGAAGGTAGGAAGGTAGGAAGGAAGGAAGGTAGGTAGGAAGGTAGGTAGGAAGGTAGGAAGGAAGGTAGGTAGGAAGGTAGGTAGGAAGGTAGGTAGGAAGGTAGGAAGGTAGGAAGGAAGGAAGGTAGGTAGGAAGGTAGGTAGGAAGGTAGGTAGGAAGGTAGGTAGGAAGGTAGGAAGGTAGGAAGGAAGGAAGGTAGGTAGGAAGGTAGGAAGGAAGGTAGGTAGGAAGGTAGGTAGGAAGGTAGGAAGGTAGGTAGGTAGATGTGTAGGTAGGAAGGTAGGTAGGAAGGTAGGTAGATAGGTAGGTAGATGTGTAGGTAGGAAGGTAGGTAGGAAGGAAGGTAGGAAGGTAGGTAGGTAGGTAGATTTCTAGGTAGGAAGGTAGGTAGGTAGGAAGGTAGGTTGGTAGGTAGGTAGGTAGATTTGTAGGTAGGTAGGTAGATTTGTAAGTAGGTAGGTAGGTAGGAAGGTAGGTAGATAGGTAGGTAGATTTGTAGGTAGGAAGGTAGGTAGGTAGGTAGATTTGTAGGTAGGAAGGTAGGTAGGTAGGAAGGTAGGTAGATAGGTAGGTAGATTTGTAGGTAGGTAGGTAGGTAGATAGATAGGTAGATAGACTGATAGGTAGGTAGGTAGATAGGAAGGAAAGTAGTAAGTAGCTACAAAGGTAGGTAGTAAGGTAGATAGCTTGTTAGATAGGTAGGTAGGAAAGGTAGGAAGGTAGGTTGGTAGGTAAGTTGGTAGACTGATAGGTAGGTAGGTAGGTAGATAGCTTGTTAGATAGGTAGGTAGGTAGGGTAGGTAGGTATGTAAGAAGGTAGGTTGGTAGGTAGATATATTGGTAGGTAGTTACATAGGTAGGTAGGTAGGTAGGAAGGTAGGTAGATAACTTGTTAGATAGGTAGGAAAGGTAGGAAGGTAGGTTGGTAGATAGGTAGATAGACTGATAGGTACATAGGTAGGTAGAAAGGTAGTTCAGTAAATAGGTAGGTAGGTAGGTAGACAGAGGGATGGATAGCTAGATATTTACATAGGTAGGTTGGTAGGTAGAGATGGATAGGTAGATAGATAGATACATAGAGTGATAGATACATAGATGGATGGCTAGGTAGGTAGATTGATAGATGGATGGATGGATAGATGGACAGACAGATGAATGGATAGATATAAAAAGCCTGATCCTAAGTGCATAGCCCAGTGTCGGGTCCATTCCGGCCGCCTTGACCTCTCTCTCGGTCACTCAACATAATCCGCTTACGGTCCAGGAATTATAAATAGCCTTCCCGGCTAAGAATACTCGCCCGGGGATCCGAAATAAATCCATGAAGGAAGGGCTTCCACCAAGTTAAAAGAAAAGTTTGGGGCCTGGGTTGCATCTACACGGCTGAGTTAATCCAGTTTGGTGCCATTTTGCTATAAATTCCCATAGGACTGAGCCAGACGTATAAACAGTTCGTAGTGTGTTTATTGTTGTTGTCATTGTTATTATGATGGGAAATAAATCCTGAAATACGAATAGTTAATATAAACTTTTGCATTTTGCACTACAAGCTAGAGCATGTGTGAAACTCCTCAAAGCACAGCAGACAAAGAATCAGTACTACAAACTAGAGCAGAATCAGTGCAAGAAAACCGCACTACAAACTAGAGCAGAATCAGTGCAAGAAAACCGCACTACAAACTAGAGCAGAATCAGTGCAAGAAAACCGCACTACAAACTAGAGCAGAATCAGTGCAAGAAAACCGCACTACAAACTAGAGCAGAATCAGTACAAGAAAACCGCACTACAAACTAGAGCAGAATCAGTACAAGAAAACCGCACTACAAACTAGAGCAGAATCAGTGCAAGAAAACCGCACTACAAACTAGAGCAGAATCAGTACAAGAAAACCGCACTACAAACTAGAGCAGAATCAGTACAAGAAAACCGCACTACAAACTAGAGCAGAATCAGTACAAGAAAACCGCACTACAAACTAGAGCAGAATCAGTACAAGAAAACCGCACTACAAACTAGAGCAGAATCAGTACAAGAAAACCGCACTACAAACTAGAGCAGAATCAGTACAAGAAAACCGCACTACAAACTAGAGCAGAATCAGTGCAAGAAAACCGCACTACAAACTAGAGCAGAATCAGTACAAGAAAACCGCACTACAAACTAGAGCAGAATCAGTACAAGAAAACCGCACTACAAACTAGAGCAGAATCAGTGCAAGAAAACCGCACTACAAACTAGAGCAGAATCAGTGCAAGAAAACCGCACTACAAACTAGAGCAGAATCAGTGCAAGAAAACCGCACTACAAACTAGAGCAGAATCAGTACAAGAAAACCGCACTACAAACTAGAGCAGAATCAGTACAAGAAAACCGCACTACAAACTAGAGCAGAATCAGTACAAGAAAACCGCACTACAAACTAGAGCAGAATCAGTGCAAGAAAACCGCACTACAAACTAGAGCAGAATCAGTGCAAGAAAACCGCACTACAAACTAGAGCAGAATCAGTGCAAGAAAACCGCACTACAAACTAGAGCAGAATCAGTGCAAGAAAACCGCACTACAAACTAGAGCAGAATCAGTGCAAGAAAACCGCACTACAAACTAGAGCAGAATCAGTACAAGAAAACCGCACTACAAACTAGAGCAGAATCAGTACAAGAAAACAGCACTATAAAGTAGAGCAGAATCAGTACAAGAAAACCGCACTATAAACTAGAGCAGAATCAGTGCAAGAAAACAGCACTATAAAGTAGAGCAGAATCAGTACAAGAAAACCGCACTACAAACTAGAGCAGAATCAGTGCAAGAAAACCGCACTACAAACTAGAGCAGAATCAGTGCAAGAAAACAGCACTATAAAGTAGAGCAGAATCAGTGCAAGAAAACAGCACTATAAAGTAGAGCAGAATCAGTACAAGAAAACCGCACTATAAACTAGAGCAGAATCAGTGCAAGAAAACAGCACTATAAAGTAGAGCAGAATCAGTACAAGAAAACCGCACTATAAACTAGAGCAGAATCAGTGCAAGAAAACAGCACTACAAACTAGAGCAGAATCAGTGCAAGAAAACAGCACTACAAACTAGAGCAGAATCAGTGCAAGAAAACAGCACTATAAAGTAGAGCAGAATCAGTACAAGAAAACCGCACTATAAACTAGAGCAGAATCAGTGCAAGAAAACAGCACTATAAAGTAGAGCAGAATCAGTACAAGAAAACCGCACTATAAACTAGAGCAGAATCAGTGCAAGAAAACAGCACTACAAACTAGAGCAGAATCAGTGCAAGAAAACAGCACTACAAACTAGAGCAGAATCAGTGCAAGAAAACAGCACTACAAACTAGAGCAGAATCAGTACAAGAAAACCGCACTACAAACTAGAGCAGAATCAGTGCAAGAAAACAGCACTACAAACTAGAGCAGAATCAGTGCAAGAAAACAGCACTACAAACTAGAGCAGAATCAGTGCAAGAAAACAGCACTACAAACTAGAGCAGAATCAGTACAAGAAAACCGCACTACAAACTAGAGCAGAATCAGTACAAGAAAACCGCACTACAAACTAGAGCAGAATCAGTACAAGAAAACCGCACTACAAACTAGAGCAGAATCAGTACAAGAAAACCATACTACAAACTAGAGCAGAATCGGTACAAGAAAACGCACTACAAACTAGAGCAGAATCAGTACAAGAAAACCGCACTCCAAACTAGAGCAGAATCAGTACAAGAAAACCGCAGTACAAACTAGAGCAGAATCAGTACAAGAAAACCGCACTACAAACTAGAGCAGAATCAGTACAAGAAAACCGCACTACAAACTAGAGCAGAATCAGTACAAGAAAACCGCACTACAAACTAGAGCCGAATCAGTGCAAGAAAACCGCACTACAAACTAGAGCAGAATCAGTACAAGAAAACCGCACTACAAACTAGAGCAGAATCAGTACAAGAAAACCGCACTACAAACTAGAGCAGAATCAGTACAAGAAAACCGCACTACAAACTAGAGCAGAATCAGTACAAGAAACCCGCACTACAAACTAGAGCTGACAGCTGGCACAACAATTATTACTATTATATTATTATTATTGTATGACATAGCAAACAAGATGGATATGCTGGATTTCGTATCCCAAAATCCCAAGTCGAACACTTCCCAAGCATTTAGGACTGTGTGAAACTCCTCAAAGCACAGCCGACAAAGAATCAGTACAAGAAAACTGCACTACAAACTAGAGCTGGCACAACAATTATTACTATTATATTATTATTATTGTATGATACAGCAAACAAGATCGATATGCTGGATTTCGTAATAATAATAATAATAATAATAATTGGAAATAAATCCTGAAATATGAACTGTTTAATATAAATGTTTGCATTTTTGCAATGGTATTTTTATATACAACAACCCAATGGTATTTATTATTATTATGATTTCACTCCTGAAAAATGAAGTATTCATATAAACTTTTGCATTTCGTAATGGTATTTTTTAATTATTATTATTATTATTATGATTACAAATTATTATTACTACTACTAATTATTATTATTAAAATAATTCAGGAAATTATTATATTTTCTCCCTTTAGTCCTACCTAAAGCAAGCCCAGCCATATATATATAATATATATATATATTTTGCAGGTCTTACCTGCAGCTCCATTGTTTGCAAAGCAGCCAGCATCAAAGGACCACTTCCTGCCTAAGCCACGCCCCCTTTCTGGGCTTGGAACCTTCGTAGGCTCATTACCTGCAAGCCAGTGACGTCACCCACCTCTCCCCCTTAAAGGGGCCGCGCACCTTTAAAGAAGATAAACACAGCATTGGACTTAACAATTCCCCCAACCTCCTCTGGGCATGTGCAGAGTGTATTTCCTTTCCTGTCAACAGGAGGCGAATGCCAAAGGTTTCCTAAGGCTTCCCATAGGATGGGGTGTGAGGTTTCTGAGCATGTGTAGAGTGCATTTCCCACTCCTCTTGAGTATATGCAGGGTGCATTTTTCTCACTTCTCTGAGCATGTGCAGAGTGCACAACCCACTCCTCTTGAGCACGTATGGAGTGTATTTCTCACTCCTCTTGAGCATGCGCAGAGTGAATTTCTCATTCACCTGAGTATGTGCAGAGTGCATTTTCCCCACTCCTCTTGAGCACGCACAGAGTGCATTTCCCACTCCCCTGAGCATGCACAGAGTGCATCTTCCCCACTCCTCTTGAGCATGGTACTAGCTCAAGAGGAGCCATTGAGGTAACAGCTGGCTCTTTCCCGTGACCCTTTATAGAGCTCTTTTGATAACAGCTGGCTCTTTCCCATGACATTTCAGTGACCTATTGGGGTAACAGCTGGCTCTTTCCCATGACATTTCAGTGACCTCTTGGGGTAACAGCTGGCTCTTTCTCGTGACATTTCAGTGACCTATTGGGGTAACAGCTGGCTCTTTCTCGTGACATTTCAGTGACCTCTTGGGTAACAGCTGGCTCTTTCCCATGACATTTCAGTGACCTATTGGGGTAACAGCTGGCTCTTTCTCGTGACATTTCAGTGACCTCTTGGGGTAACAGCTGGCTCTTTCTCGTGACATTTCAGTGACCTATTGGGGTAACAGCTGGCTCTTTCCTGTGACATTTCAGTGACCTCTTGGGTAACTGCTGGCTCTTTCCTGTGACCCTTTATTGAACTCTTGGGAGTAACTGCTGGCTCTTTCCCATGACATTTCCGTGACTTCTTGGGTAACAGCTGGCTCTTTCCTGTGACATTTCAGTGACCTCTTGGGTAACAGCTGGCTCTTTCCTGTGACCCTTTATTGAACTCTTTTGATAACAGCTGGCTCTTTCCCATGACATTTCAGTGACCTATTGGGATAACAGCTGGCTCTTTCCTGTGACATTTCAGTGACCTCTTGGGTAACAGCTGGCTCTTTCCTGTGACCCTTTATTGAACTCTTTTGGTGACAGCTGGCTCTTTCCTATGACCCTTTATTGACCTCTTGGGATTACAGGGGGCTCTTTCCCGTGACCTTTTAGTGACCTATTGGGGTAACAGCTGGCTCTTTCCTGTGACATTTCAGTGACCTCTTGTGATAACAGCTGGCTCTTTCCCGTGACATTTCAGTGACCTCTTGGGATAACAACTGGCTCTTTCCCGTGACCCTTTATTAAACTCTTGGGGGTAACAGCTGGCTCTTTCCCGCCACACTTTATTGACTCCTAGTTGGTTGCACCTTGAGGTTGTCTTAATCTATCAGGTGACCCAGCCTTCTTTTGGGCTGCAAATCCCATCATCCCCAGCCTTCCTAGGAAGGCAGTACGAACTATATATATTATATTCTATCAATTAAATATATATGGTTGTGTGTGTGTGTGTGTATGTGTGTGTATATATATATATATATATATATATATAATTTATATTGATTATAAATAAAATAGATATGCAAATATTCCCAAACAATGCAGAGAAGGGAGACTCAGTCCGTGTTTTGTTTTCTAACTTTTTAATGTTTTTTGGGGGAAACTTATCAAAGTTTCTCCCCTAAAACATCGAAGCGGTAGATGATGATTCGTCCGAAAAAATCCGTGCTGTTCTCAAAGGCGATTTTGAGTTTTTCCAGCTGCATTTCCTTCGTAGGGAAAGTCTAAAGAAAACCGTTAAGGAAAATGAGAAAACCGAACAGTCTTCAAGGGCAGACCCGTATTAAACGCATCACAGTAGTCTATCCGGCGTGTTTTTAAGTCAAGGATATTTGGAGAGAGTTGGTGTCTTCGGGATAAAACTCAGCCGTCTCGGGAAGCTCTTCTCCGTCCCGGAAACCTAGAAAGGGATGGAAGATTTTCCGACGTTTCTTCCGATCGGCCACGATTCGTATCAGTTTGACCGGAGCGACTCCTTACCTTTCAAGGTACATTTCCGGCTGGCGAATCCTCCTTGGAACTGGACGACGATTTGGGAGACTCGGACGGTTTGCGGAAAGGACAACGTCAACCATTGGGAAGAGCCCTGTCGCAAGCGGAAAACACAACGACGAAAATATATAAGGAGTCCTCAATAACATCCGACAATATGTGAATCCCTCTGGCTGTTTCCCGGACTTCTAGGACAAAGCTATGCTCTTCATCCACCTCCAGTGTGACTCCATGCTATCCTATGACAATATATGGATCCCTCTGGCTGTTTCCCGAACCTCTAGGACAGTTTTCCGTGTGTGACATTGGCAGGGCCGTAGCCAGAAAAAAATTTCGGGAGGGGTTTTGAAAATTTGGGGGGGGGGGGGTTGAACCCCTAGCACACACCTCTCCCCGCTACAAACCTGTCAATATCTGCTTGAAATAGTGCCTGGAGGGACTCTTAATGTTTTGCGTCTCATAGACTTAGCATGGGGATTTGGTTAACCAGTTAAAATTCATGAATAAACCAGGTTTTTTTAATAACCTGAAAAATTTCGGGTTAATAAACCACCCCCTCGCTACAGGCCTGGACATTGGGCAGAGCCCTGTCACAAGCGGAAAACACAGCGACGAAAATATATAAGGAGTCCTCAATAACATCCGACAATATGTGAATCCCTCTGGCTGTTTCCCGGACCACCAGAACGATGCCATGCTATTTGCAAGCCATTTATCTACCTCCAGTGTGACTCCATGCTATTCTTCAGCTATAAATGATTCCAACCAATATCTATATATTAGACATGTCCAAAAAATCGTTTTGAATCATATATCGGAATTATTTCGGATTGTTCTCGCTTTTTGAGACGCATTCAGAGACATTGTCTCACAGCGCAACCAGCAATGTAATTCGAACCATTGTTGGCCCATTATCTAATTGTCTCTTAATGTTTCGTTAATTCCCCCCCCCCCAAAAAATTTTTTTAAATATATTTAAAATATATTTCCCCCCCAAATTTTTTTTAAAAAAATATATTTTTTAAAATATTTTTTTAAAACTTTGTTTCTTCAACCTATCTTGAATGGGAGCTTAGCGCAGCCTAACATGGCTGCCGCTCCCCGGCCAATCAGAAGCTTCCGCGATGGATGCAAAGGTGGGGGCTAACGTCCTCTGCGTCCACATGGAAGATGGCCATACAAGCCCAGTGTGTAGCGCTTGCGCTTGCACGTCCCCCGTTTTAGAAACATTTAGAATCATTACGAGTTTTTGGAAATATCTGAAATTTTTGGGTGAAAAAATCAGAAATACTTTCTATATCGAAGCGCCAGCACCCCCTACTGTAGAAACGAGAATTGAAACATTTTTTTCATCGATCGGACATGCCTAATATTTGCCTTTGGAGCTCCTTCAACCTCACCTGGTCTGAGTTCCAACAGGTTTCCTCCTTGCCGTCGAACATGAAGCTCTTCCCGAACTGTTTTGCGTCTCGATTGAGGACGGAGCTGACCCTGCGGAAAATGCAAATACGGAAAATACGTTAGATGTTCAGATTCGAAATTCGGGGATAGGACTCGGTGATCCTCGGCTACGTCATATAAATATCAGGTAAACTAGAGAGGAACAAATGCGGTCATTGCTAATAGTCAACACGGATTTACCAAAAACAAGTCATGCCAGACTCATCTGATCTCTTTTTTCGATAGAGTTACGAGTTGGGTCGATACAGGGAATGCTGTGGATGTAGCGTGTCTGGATTTCAGTAAGGCCTTCGACAAAGTCCCCCACGACCTTCTGGCAAACAAACTAGTAAAATGTGGGCTAGACAAAACTACGGTGAGGTGGATCTGGAATTGGCTAAGCGAACGAACCCAAAGGGTGATTCTCACCAATGCGTCGTCTTCATCATGGAAAGAAGTGACGAGTGGAGTGCCACAAGCAGGGCTCCGTCCTGGGCCCGGTTCTGTTCAGGATCTTTATGAACGACTTAGACGAAGGGTTAAAAGGCACGATCATCAAGTTTGCAGACGGGACCAAACTGGGAGGGAGAGCCAACACTCCAGAAGACAGGAGCCGAATTCAAAACGATCTTGACAGACTAGAGAGATGATTGGCCGAAACTCACACAATGAAGTTCAACAGGGACAAATGCAAGATATTCCACAATGGAAATCAAAGAGACAGAATGGGGGACGAGGCCTGGCTTGACAGCAGTGTGTGCGAAAAAGACCTTGGAGTCCTCGTGGGGAACAAGTTAAACATGAGCCAACAATGTGATGCGGCTGCTAATAAAGCCAATGGGATTCTGGCCTCATCAAGAGGGGAATAGCGTCTAGATCCAGGGAAGTCCTGCTCCCCCTTATTCTATTCTGCCTTGGTCAGACCACGTTACCTGGAATCACACTGTGTCCAATTCTGGGCACCACAGTTGAAGGGAGATGTTGACAAGCTGGAAAGCGTCCAGAGGAGGGCGACTAAAATGATGAAGGGTCTGGAGAACAAGAATCCCTATGAGGAGCGGCTGAAAGAGCTGGGCATGTTTAGCCTGCAGAAGAGAAGGCTGAGAGGAGACATGATGAGGGCCATGTACAAATACGTGAAGGGAAGTCAAAGGGAGGAGGGAGGGAGCTTGTTTTTTAGACTAGGACGCGGAACAAGGGCTTCAAACTACAGGAAAGGAAGGAGATTCCACCTGAACCTCAGGAAGAACTTCCTCACGGTGAGAAGGGCTGTTCAGCAGTGGAACTCTCTGCCCCGGGGCCGTGGTGGAAGCTCCTTCTTTGGAGGCTTTTAAGCAGAGGCTGGATGGCCATCTGTCGGGGGTGCTTTGAAGGCGATTTCCTGCTTCTTAGCAGGGGGTTGGACTAGATGGCCCATGTGGTCTCTTCCAACTCTACTATTCTAGGATTCTATGATTCTATGGAACGCACTGCATGTACCTTCAGCATAGAAAAATACAGTTCTAATGTACATGTGTTCACTGAAGAGTTAAGAAAAATAAAGACGTCCTGGATGAAAATTCATACGAAGTCTGGATGAAAGCCAGAGCTCAAGTGTGCTTATTCAGGTTGGTGAGCAGCAGCTGTACTATAAACAGAAGCTATACCACTGGCTCTTTCCCAAAGCTCTGTACTGATTCTGCTCTAGTTTGTAGTGCGGTTTTCTTGTACTGATTCTGCTCTAGTTTGTAGTGCGGTTTTCTTGTACTGATTCTGCTCTAGTTTGTAGTGCGGTTTTCTTGTACTGATTCTGCTCTAGTTTGTAGTGCGGTTTTCTTGTACTGATTCTTTCTCTTCTGTGCTTTGAGGAGTTTCTGATTATTATTATTATTATTATTATTATTATATCCCACTTTTGGTCTACAACGTGGATTATTATTATTATTATTATTATTATTATTATTAGTATTCTCTAGATCCCACTCTTGGTCTACGCTGCGGTTTATTATAATTTATTTATTTACTGTATTTATTATTATTATTATTATTTATTATACCACACTTTTGGTTTATGCTGCGATTTATTATTACAGTAATTACAGTATTATTACAATAATTTCTTGTACTGATTCTTTGTCTGCTGTGTTTTGAGGAGTTTCTGATTTTTGACGTTGTTGTTGTTGTTGTTATTATTATTATTATTACATTATTATTACTATCAGTTTTTCTTTCAACTTTGTCAAGGAACTTCCCATGCAATGTTTTGTGGTGCCAGCTGTCAGCTCTAGTTTATAGTGCGGCTTTCTTGTACTGATTCTTTGTCTGCTGTGTTTTGAGGAGTTTCTGGTTTTTGACTTCATTATTATTTTATTATTATTATTATTATTATTATTATTATTATTATTATTATTATTATTATTATCAGCTATACTATAAACTCTCTGCTAACTCTGTGACCAAGACTCTGTGTTGGGTTTTTTTTTTTTTTTGGTTTTTTTTTACGGGATCTAACTGCTTGCCTTGAGACAATTTGTCCCATTGTGTATTACTATTTCTCTCGTCCACTTCCACAAGCAAAACCCACTCACCTGCTCACCGTATCCGAACAAATCAAGGACGACATCTCGAACCGCGGTCAAGATATATTCGGGAATACGACGCAAAGAAAGGATTTCCAGGAACCGTTATTGGTGCGGAAAGGAAGAAAGAATTGGATTTGCTTCAGAAAGAGCAGAGTCGAGCTGGGAGACCTAGAATATTGGGTCAAGGAAGTGGATACATGGCTCAAGATAATAATAATAATAATAATAATAATAATAATAATAATAATAATAATAATAATAATATAGGAGTAATACTAATATTTAATAATATTATATAATAATATTATTATAATATTACAGTAAATTACATTACCTGTACAGTTGGCTACAGTTGCTAATCATCCCAAGAGGATGATGATGATGATAATTTAATAATACTAATATTTAATAATATTATATAATAATATTATTATAATATTACAGTAAATTACATTACCTGTACAGTTGGCTACAGCTGCTAATCATCCCAAGAGGAGGATGATGATGATAATTTAATAATACTAATATTTAATAATATTATATAATATTATTATTATAATATTACAGTAAATTACATTACCTGTACAGTTGGCTACAGCTGCTAATCATCCCAAGAGGAGGATGATGATGATAATTTAATAATACTAATATTTAATAATATTATATAATAATATTATTATAATATTACAGTAAATTACATTACCTGTACAGTTGGCTACAGCTGCTAATCATACCAAGAGGATGATGATGAGGAGAATAATAATTTAATAAGAGTAATATTTGTATTTAATAATATTATATAATAATATTATTATTATAATATAACATATATATTCTATTATAATATAATATAATAATATTATTATAATAGTAATACTAATATTTAATAATATTATAAAATAAAATTATTATAATATTACAGTAAATTACGGTACTTCTACAGTTGGCTACAGTTGCTAATCATCCCAAGAGCATGATGATGATGATAATTTAATAATACTAATATTTAATAATATTATATAATAATATTATTATAATATTACAGTAAATTACGGTACTTCTACAGTTGGCTACAGCTGCTAATCATCCCAAGAGGAGGATGATGATGATAATTTAATAATACTAATATTTAATAATATTATATAATAATATTATTATAATATTACAGTAAATTACGGTACTTCTACAGTTGGCTACAGTTGCTAATCATCCCAAGAGGAGGATGATGATGATAATTTAATAATACTAATATTTAATAATATTATATATTATTATTATTATTATTATTATTATATTACAGTAAATTACGGTACTTCTTTTGCTACAGTTTGCTACAATTGCTTGTTATTATTTCCTCCAGAAGTCCATAAACAACCTTCTTGTTTGGACTGAGCTGATACAAAATTACAAATAATAATAATAATAGCAAAAATAGCAAAAAAAAATTACAAACAATAATAGCAAAAATATCTTGGAAACAATAATAGCAAAAAGCAGCTTGGAAACAATTACCTGCAAAGTCTGGGAGGCGAGAAATCAGCTTTGCAAACTGCATGCATGCATTTCTAAATTGCATGGGTTGCAAACATTTTGCAAAAAGCAAATAAAGAAAGGCATGGGCTTTGCAAGCAGGCTGCATGGGTTTCCTGCTTCCTGGAGTGGGCGGGGCTTCCAGGAGGCCCCGCCCACTCCATGGCAACAGTAGAGCAACCCAAAGGTGACGTTGCCTCCTTTTGCCACAAGGGGGCAGCAGAGGAACACAATTAGGAAGGCCATTGATGGGAACTCAAAACACAGGTAAGCAGAAGAGAGAGTGCAATAACAACAACAACAACAATAATAATATATAACTGAGCATTAATATCATATATAATAATAATAGAATGGAGTACTGTACTATTATGATATGCAATAATAATAATAATAATAATAATAATAATAATAATAATAATAATAATAATATGGTCAGACAAAAAACCAGTACAAGAAAACCGCACTACAAACTAGAGCAGAATCAGTACAAGAAAACTGCACTACAAACTAGGGCAGAATCAGTACAAGAAACCCGCACTACAAACTAGAGCAGAATCAGTACAAGAAAACTGCACTACAAACTAGGGCAGAATCAGTACAAGAAACCCGCACTACAAACTAGAGCAGAATCAGTACAAGAAAACCGCACTACAAACTAGAGCAGAATCAGTACAAGAAAACCGCACTACAAACTAGAGCAGAATCAGTACAAGAAAACCGCACTACAAACTAGGGCAGAATCAGTACAAGAAACCCGCACTACAAACTAGAGCAGAATCAGTACAAGAAAACCGCACTACAAACTAGAGCAGAATCAGTACAAGAAAACCGCACTACAAACTAGAGCTGACAGCTGGCACAACAAAGCACTGCATGGAAAGTTCCTTGACAAAGTTGAAAGAAAAGCTGATAGTAATAATAATGTAATAATAATAATAATAATAACAACAACAACAACGTCAAAAATCAGAAACTCCTCAAAACAGAGCAGACAAAGAAACAGTACAAGAAATTATTGTAATAATACTGTAATTACTGTAATAATAAATCGCAGCATAAACCAAAAGTGTGGTATAATAAATAATAATAATAATAATAAATACAGTAAATAAATAAATTATAATAAACCGCAGCGTAGACCAAGAGTGGGATCTAGAGAATACTAATACTAATAATAATAATAATAATAATCCACGTTGTAGACCAAAAGTGGGATATAATAATAATAATAATAATAATCAGAAACTCCTCAAAGCACAGAAGAGAAAGAATCAGTACAAGAAAACCGCACTACAAACTAGAGCTGACAGCTGGCACAACAAAACACTGCATGGAAAGTTCCTTGACAAAATTGAAGGAAAAGCTGACAAGGAGAAGACCTGGCTCTGGCTCACGAATGGGACCCTGAAGAAGGAGACAGAAGGCCTGATCCTTGCAGCCCAGGAGCAAGACATCAGGACAAAGGCCATTAAAAATAATAATAATAATAATAATAATAATAATAATAATAATAATAATAATAATAGAAGACCTGGCTCTGGCTCACGAATGGGACCCTGAAGAAGGAGACAGAAGGCCTGATCCTTGCAGCCCAGGAGCAAGACATCAGGACAAAGGCAATCAAGGCCAAGATCGAAAAATCAGCTGATGACCCAAAGTGCAGACTGTGCAAGGAAACCGATGAAATCATTGATCATATCCTCAGCTGCTGTAAGAAAATCGCACAGACAGACTACAAACAGAGGCACAACTCTGTGGCCCAAATGATCCATTGGAACTTATGCCTCAAGTCCCACCTCCCAGCAGCAAAGAACTGGTGGGATCACAAACCTGCAAAAGTCTTGGAAAATGAGCACGCAAAGATACTGTGGGACTTCCGAATCCAGACTGACAAAGTTCTGGAACACAACACACCAGACATCACAGTTGTGGAAAAGAAAAAGGTTTGGATCATTAATGTTGCCATCCCAGGTGAAAAACAGCAGGAAAAAACTCAGCCGCTCTCAGGACCTCAAGATTGAACTTCAAAGACTCTGGCAGAAACCAGTGCAGGTGGTCTCAGCCGGCATTTGGAAACGATAGACATTGACAAAATTACGATCTGCCAACTGCAAAAGGCCACCCGACTGGGATCCACACGCAGATCTTTGCTTCTTCTTGCAATGCATCGGATCGACGACAAGGCTGGCAGTGTCTCTGCCCAGATGTGTCGACGGGGAGGGTGGGCTTTGCGATGCCAGATGGAAGGAGACGAAATAAAGGCCTATTAGATCGGTAGCAACCCTCGAAGGGCTTCCTCGCCTCAGTTTCCTCAAACAGATGGGAGACGGGAAACAAGACGCCATTCAGGCCCGGGAAAGAAGGCCTCCGTTTTGCAAAAATATATACGGCTATTGGTGATGCGCTCCGGAGGGGACATGCGCATGTAGTAGCTATTCGTAAGCTATTCGTAAGCTATTCATCCTCCAAACTTTGCCCTTTGGCGCAGCTGTGCTCGGAGACAGAGAGACCCTGTGTGTGCCGTGATGCCATCACTCTTTTATATATATAGATAATGATGATAATAATAATATAATTGAATCTATTCCTAACGCTCACTTTTGGCTTGATATCCTATGACAATATGTGAATCCCTTTGGCTGTTTCCCGATGTAGATCACGATGTATTGAAAACATTGACTACAAAAATGCGTTGGATAATCCAGAACGTTGGATAAGCAAGTGTTGGATAAGTGAGACTCTACTGTAATAATATACTGTCATGATGCGCTCGGAGACAGAGAGACCCTGTGTGTGCCGTGATGCCATCACTCTTTTATATATATAGATAATGATGATAATAATAATATAATTGAATCTATTCCTAACGCTCACTTTTGGCTTGATATCCTATGACAATATGTGAATCCCTTTGGCTGTTTCCCGATGTAGATCACGATGTATTGAAAACATTGACTACAAAAATGCGTTGGATAATCCAGAACGTTGGATAAGCAAGTGTTGGATAAGTGAGACTCTACTGTAATAATATACTGTCATGATGATAATAATATAATACAATATTATAATAATAATATAATTGAATCTATTCCTAACGCTCACTTTTGGCTTGATATCCTATGACAATATGTGAATCCCTCTGGCTGTTTCCCGATGTATATCACAATGTATTGAAAACATTGACTACAAAAATGCGTTGGATAATCCAGAACGTTGTATAAGCAAGTGTTGGATAAGTGATACTCTACTGTAACACATTTATTACTTCACTTTGATATTATTATTATTACATTTATTATTTTTCTGTATTATTGTTGCTACTATTATATTTATTTTACTCTATTTTTATTATTACAGTAGAGTCTTACTTATCCAACATATGTGAATCCCTCTGGCTGTTTCCCGATGTAGATCACGATGTATTGAAAACATTGACTACAAAAATGCGTTGGATAATCCAGAACGTTGGATAAGCAAGTGTTGGATAAGTGAGACTCTACTGTAATAATATACTGTAATGATGATAATAATATAATAATAATATAATTGAATCTATTCCTAACGCTCACTTTTGGCTTGATATCCTATGACAATATGTGAATCCCTTTGGCTGTTTCCCGATGTATATCACGATGTATTGAAAACATTGACTACAAAAATGCGTTGGATAATCCAGAACGTTGGATAAGCAAGTGTTGGATAAGTGAGACTCTACTGTAATAATATACTGTCATGATGATAATAATATAATACAATATTATAATAATAATATAATTGAATCTATTCCTAACGCTCACTTTTGGCTTGATATCCTATGACAATATGTGAATCCCTCTGGCTGTTTCCCGATGTAGATCACAATGTATTGAAAACATTGACTACAAAAATGCGTTGGATAATCCAGAACGTTGGATAAGCAAGTGTTGGATAAGTGAGACTCTACTGTAATAATATACTGTCATGATGCGCTCGGAGACAGAGAGACCCTGTGTGTGCCGTGATGCCATCACTCTTTTATATATATAGATAATGATGATAATAATAATATAATTGAATCTATTCCTAACGCTCACTTTTGGCTTGATATCCTATGACAATATGTGAATCCCTCTGGCTGTTTCCCGATGTAGATCACGATGTATTGAAAACATTGACTACAAAAATGCGTTGGATAATCCAGAACGTTGGATAAGCAAGTGTTGGATAAGTGAGACTCTACTGTAATAATATACTGTCATGATGCGCTCGGAGACAGAGAGACCCTGTGTGTGCCGTGATGCCATCACTCTTTTATATATATAGATAATGATGATAATAATAATATAATTGAATCTATTCCTAACGCTCACTTTTGGCTTGATATCCTATGACAATATGTGAATCCCTCTGGCTGTTTCCCGGAACCTCGATGCTATTCGTAAGCTATTCGTAAGCTATTCATCCTCCAAACTTTGCCCTTTGGCGCAGCTGCGCTCGGAGACAGAGAGACCCTGTGTGTGCCCACCCGAAACAACGATATCATGAATGCCGTAATATATACATAAAGGGCAGGAAACGGGTCCAGAAAGCGATGCCACGGCCATATAGACAATGGCGCTCGGAAGGAAGGAAGGAAGGCCTTGTCCTTCTCTATAGGATTTTGATGGCTATATGTTGATGGTGAATACAGGATGTCTTCCTTCCCGCAAAGCGGTGCCAAGGGCCGGGAGAATGAGACCCTGTCTGCATTAAGAAAACCCCCGTTTGTCTTCGTGCCTCCTCCATCCACCCTTGCCCGTCTCGCGCATTCATGGCCATCGCGATGCATTCCGCGCCAGGTGTTTGCGCCGGCACAACGGGCGCATTATGCACAACATCATGAGATCCTTGGAAGGCCGTCATCAATGGATGGCCTTTTGGAGGTCTCTTCCCACTCTAGGATGCCATGATCCTGCCAATGTCTATGAGGCACGATGGGCATCAGTCGGGAGGGATTAGATGGTGTCTTCCATGAACCTGTCACTGTCTATGAGGCAGGATGGCCATCAGTCGGGAGGGATTAGATGGTGTCTTCCATGAACCTGTCACTGTCTATGAGGCAGGATGGCCATTAGTCGGGAGGGATTAGATGGTGTCTTCCATGAACCTGCCACTGTCTATGAGGCAGGATGGCCATCAGTCGGGAGGGATCGCATTGTCTTCATCCACAGTCAAAGGAGGTTGGAATGGATGGCCTTAGGGAGTCTCTTCCAACTCTAGGATGCCATGATTCTGCAATGTAATAATAACAACAACAACAATAACAACAACAACAATATAGTAATAATATAGTAATAATAATAGTAATAATAATAATAATAATACAGTACAGTCTCACTTATCCAACGTAAACGGGCCGGCAAAACGGTGGATAAGCAAATATGTTGGATAATAAAGAGAGATTAAGGAAAAGCCTATTAAACATCAAATTAGGTTATGATTTTACAAATTAAGCACCAAAACATCATGTTAGACAACAAATTTGGCAAAAAAAGTAGTTCAATACACAGTAATGCTATGAAGTAATTACTGTATTTACAAATTTAACACCAAAATATCACGATGTATTGAGAACATTGACTACAAAAATGCGTTGGATAATCCAGAACGTTGGATAAGTGAGACTCTACTGTAATAGCAAAGTGAAGAACCTGCTTTGATTGAAGTCAAAAATCAGAAAATCCTCAAAGCACAGCAGGCAAAAAAACCAGTACAAGAAAACCGCACTACAAACTAGAGCTGGCAGCTGGCACCACAAAACATTGCATGGAAAGTTCCTTGACAAAATTGAAGGAAAAGCTGATAATAATAATAATAATGTAATAATAATAATAATAATAATG